>NC_136905.1:18206481-18681359 GCF_949606895.1 Notothenia rossii
CAGCAGGAAGGGAAGGATGGAAGGATATAGAGATCTGGGAGTGTGGTTAGAGGGGGTGGTGGAGGGGGGGTTGGCATGACCCAAAATAGCCAGCTCACATGTTTGCTGTGTACGTGGTGAGCTATGAAACCAGGAGAAAAGCCTCCTGCTGAATGCCTGTCTAATCTAATGTTCACCCTCACCCCTGTGTGTGTGTGTGTGTGTGTGTGTGTGTGTGTGTGTTGTGTGTGTGTGTGGTGTGTGTGTGTGTGTGTGTGTGTGTGTGTGTGTGTGTGTGTGTGTGTGTGTGTGTGTGTGTGTGTTGTGTGTGTGTGTGTGTGTGTGTGTGTGTGTGTGTGTGTGTGTGTGTGTGTGTGTGTGTGTGTGTGTGTGTGTGTGTGTGTGTGTGTGTGTGTGTGTGTGTGTGTGTACCTTTTACAATCAGAGAGGCTCTCCCTTGTCAGTGAAGCCTGCTCCCGCTGTTCCCTCATCATCTGTGCTCATCATCTTCATCATTGTCTCTTTTCTCCGTAATATTAACTGATGTTAGACAGCGTCTCAGGCTGGCTGTCGTCCAATTGGGAAAAGGTCAGTGACTAGGCCCGTTTTCTCTTCTATGCTCATTTTAACCTAGTGTAGAGTTAGGCAGACAAATCAGATTACCCCCCACACACACACACACACACACACACACACACCACACACACACACACACACACACACACACACACACACACACACACACACACACACACACACACACACACAGAGAGACAGTATAAGAGCAGACAGCAGATTTGGCCCTGCAGCGTGTGTACTTTAGATCCTGAGCTCTGTCTCGGCCTGTCTCCGACTGTTTCATCTTATTGACTCGATGCAGCTTTTACAGTTATTCATTTACTGCCTGCATAAAAAATAATATGCACACACTGGCGGACTCGCGTTGGGCAGGCTCAGACACAAACATCCTACACACGGTCCTTTCAGTTAATTCCTTTCATTCCACAGTGTGTTTCAACATGCACACTAGATGATTGCCTCTCTCCTCTCACTCTTGCTCTTGCTCTGTCTGTCAATGTTGTGTCTCTGTGTGCTGAACCAACCGGGCTGTTCATATAAAGGAGGTCCCATGACCCTCTCCACAGCTGATCCTGGGAGCAAAGCATTCTGGGAGGCACATGGCTGCGAGGGCGGCATTGCAGTGCGCTGTGATTGGCTCCTTGAGTTTTATGTGTACAGTATGCTGATGTGCAGTTTGGTGTTTTTAGGGTCACAGACTCAAAGGCAGCTTGTGTTGGCCAATGGAATATATGGTAAGACATTCAAATGATATAACCAGCTAATCAAAAACACAGCATGGCACCATGGCAAAGGGGTCGTTCCTTCTCAACACAAAGTCATATTAAATAGAAAGGTCCTCAGGTCTCATTTCTGAAACGTAAATCAGTTATAAACAGGTTTTTATATAGGATTCAGAGATAAGGATAGATTAAAGGCTGAACAAAAGTAAATGAACAATCCTTGAAGTAAATATTTGTCACACTTATCTTAAAGAGGGTGTTTTTACAGATAAATATGCTTTAAATGCGACTAGTTATGAACAAGACTGAAGTTTTTAGAAGTGGTACAATAATTCTAAATTCTTAATACATCATGAAATCAAGGTTCCTCCAGATGTGCCCTGCATTTCTATTTTTATTTAATTATAATACAACTGTATTAGTTTAAGACTAAAATGAAAAGATTGAGCTTTCTGTGACCCATTTATATTGTTTTTTATGGGGCAGCAGAAGCATTATTTAACAGATTCTCAACAAAGCACATTATGCAGTAAACTGAATACAGTATAATACATTATATTGCCAGACACTTACAGAGGATTAGAGAAAAAGAACATTTTTACCACAATGGCTAGCATGCCAGTAATGTAGAGTCATGTTTAACTGGAAAATTAAGTCACAGTGTGTAATCATGAGTAATTGTGCAGCCTTGTGTATGTCAATCTATTGCGGTTTAAGTGAGTTATCATTAACTATAGGTTGCCAGTTACATCTAGTTTTAAAAATGCAGTCTAATACTAGAGTCCTCAAAGAAATCCTACATTTATTAAGATTTTAATGTACAGAACATTAAAAAAAAAAAAAGAAAAAAGGTGTTGATCCAACCTTATGATCATGGAGGCTTACGTTTGTGGGATTATTGCTCTAGACTGCATTATTTGTTGTTGGATGTAACTCATAAACTGCCAGCTGAGTAAATATAGAGCAAATAAATATGCACTTAATAAATGAGTATTATCTTATCAACCCTAAGCCACAGTGTGTCCTGAGTTCACTGGTTACAGGCATGGTGCAGGTTAGGGTGGAGGGTCTTGCTGCTCACTGTGTGTTGTATGGGGATGGATGTTACCTTAAATGACACCCCAGGGTTTCTGCAGTTCTTTGTTTTTCATCCTTCACACTAACCTGAATGCACCACTCCACTACAAGATGGTGTAGTGGCCAGACGTAGTACTGCAGGGACTGAACATTGGGGTGTCATTTGAGGACTCCTTGCTATCCACTCTGCTTTGTCCCCGCGTCACCCTGTGTGTGCTTTCTTCTGCTTTCCACTACATTGCCATCTTATCAGAAACGCTTGAGTGTCGGGACCTTTCTGTGGGGACCTCTGCTTCTGTTTGCCTCTACAGAATCACTCGCTTGTTATTGAGCTCGCCTGCTAATTGCCTGTCCTTTTCCCCCTAGAGCGCTGTAGTTATAGTAATAACATAGACTGTTTATTATGTGAAGGAACATATTTGTCCTTTTTTTTTGTTTTGTCCACTTTCATTAAGGTTAAATAGAGTGACCTCATGTTACACTCTCAGCCCATAGAGGGAGAATGAACTGTCTCCCCCTGTCTGTCTCCATCATCCCTCCCTCTCTCTCTTTCCCTTCCTCTTTTATTCTGTTTCTCAGGTTACCAAACATGAATAAGGGAGGAGACTTGACCAGCCAACATGAACACACAAACACACACTTCTCCTTCCCCTCACCCCTTCCTCCCTTCAGCCACATCTTCATCTCCCCCTTGGATTGTGTGCGTTAATGTGCAGGAGCGCAGCATCTTAATGTGCATACACATGTACCCTGTTAAATGAGTGAGGCTGCAGAGAGGTGGGGGGAAGGGGGAGGAAACAGGAAGGATGTGAGAAAGGGAGGTGGGGAGGCAGAGGCAGCAACCACGCCAGTGTGTGTGTCTGTGTGTGTGAGAGAGAGAGAGAGAGAAAGTCAAAGAGAAAATGGGAGGCAGCTTCACCCACCCTAACAGGGAGGAGGGGGAGGGGAGAGGGAGGACAGACAGCGTGCGCGTCCCTCCAACAGACAGAGGTGAAAGGAAAGTGGGAATGAGAGACAGACGAGAGGGTAGAAGAGGAGCACAATGAAGGAGTGCCATTGTCCATCCTGGCAGCACTGCCATCACACCATCTGCTGAGAGGGAGAGGAGGGCAGTAAAGAGAAGAGGAGGCAGCCAAACGGAGGAGAGGATAGATGGAGAGAAGCTGCCGGCAGTGACTTTGTGAATTAATCGAGCGGATCAGAGGAGAAACACGTTTTTCAGGGAGTGGACGGACGGAGAGCCAGAAAGAGGAAGGAGAGGACAGAAGACCGGACAGTCTGAGGCTGTTTAAAAATTAATGTGGTTCTCATGTAAAAAATAAGCTTTAGATGAATCACCATGGATTATCAACTGTATGCTTTTTAAACCAAAAAAGGGAACTATTTATTTAGCCATTCACAACAAAAAAACTCTTAGAGAAATTGATCAGACTCACTTTATCCAAAACTATTTGAATGACTTTTCTGTTTGTCTTTTTAAACATAGACTCTTTGTGACATAACTTTCTATTCTCTATGAGCATTCTCTGCAGGACGCTATACAATCACTATCTTTGTTAGCTGCTGCTGAGAATATTCAGGGTTTTATGCAACTTTTCTAAACATCAGTGTTGTCTTTTAGAAGTAAGTGGTTTGTGTGGCTGTTGTTGTTTATACTGTAATTAGGAAAGTGCTAATTGTTCTTTTGATATAATAACAGTTTTGCCTGCCATAGTCGGAATCAGTGCATGCAGCCGACATGGGATGTCAACATTGATTGGGTTTTATGGCTGGCGCGACGCCGGTCAAACTTTGATCATTTCCTGTAACCTATTGATCTCTCTCTGAGTCTTTAGTTGTTCCTGCTGTTGGAAAACAAGCTCCATGTGCAGCCTTTGATGCAGCAGCTAATTGCTGTCATGTGATTTGATAAAGCAGTTATCTCTTTGTCCGAAGATTTCTGTGGTTGTCGGGACTTCTCCGTAAATTTCCTCCGCAGGCATCTCTTTTTAATGTCTGTTGCCATAGCAACGGGCAGCAGCTGCAGACAGAACAAGATTTAAAGTCGTTTTTTGTGTCTTGTATTTTAAAACCGGTACTGTTCCCTTAGGATAACTGTGTAAGTTGTGTAGATAAGAAAAGTATATGGTTGTTTGCAGACTTTCTTTCTTAGAATGTTTTCTCTTTACTAGACATCCTTTGTCTATTCGGAGCGCAGCAATCTCCGAGAATCAGGGTTGTTTCAGGTCACCTGTCTCCCCCCTCCCCATTCTGTGCTTTAGTCTAGTGTGAATCGGCGCAGCCCCTCTTGTCCTGATCTCACCTTTATCGGCAACTACAATTTTCATCAGTGAAGCTGCCAATATCAGGAATGACATAAATTTGATTATCGTGCACTTGTACATGTCACTCAGTGCCGCTGCTGTGCCACTAATCACTGATCATTAGTACTGCTCTTTGTGACGGTCTGTTCCCCTCACTGTCTGTGTGTTGGTGAGTCAGGATTTATCCTCATGCAGAGGGTCATTCCCCCTGCAGTCACCTGACCTACATTGTGTTCTGTGCACTTAAACAATTCGGGCAGGGCATTGAGACTGTCAGCATCCCTTTGTCGATTTTCCTCTTGTGTGTCCATTTAGGATCTTTTGCCTTTTTAAGAACTAATTCCCTCTCAAGACTAATTTCTGTTTTAATTAGGTCTGTGACAGACGGTGTTGTTTGTTCTGCCTGCTTTTTGATTGTCCAAATACAGGGTGTCTTTTGTGACTTTTTCCAGCCATACTTCTTTACAGTTTTCTGGAGATCATCCCACCCTGTCTGGCAGTGCGTTAGTGTGACTGGATCCTCCATGGTGCTTTTTGGCCAGGACCAGATGGATGACTAGCTAGAATTACTAGACAACCCCTCTGTGGTGCTAGACTGGTGTGGGCGACTGTTCCTTTACCATGCATTCAGCGCCCACTACAAGCTGGTGCGTAGTTCTTTGAACACAGTTAACTTCGGAAATGTTAGTGTGTGGTAAAGTCAACCTCCTCGCTAGGCATCACTGAAACTTCGGTGGCAGATTCACAGAGTTGTATAAGTGGTGTAGGCAAGGTGGTGTAAATCTTGCTCTCCTTTCAGGGAGTAAAGGGCAAGAGATTTTAAATATAACAGGTGCGTAAACAGCACTGAGGTGTAGGCCAGCCAGCTTGCTGCAGGACTGCCTTACCTTCTACTGAGGTCAAACTGCTGCACATGGTTTAGTTAGTTGGACTCTGCAAGAGACTGTTACTGTAAACAGACTGTTGTTTGCCTTCTAGGTTGGACTATGCAGAATAAGACATGTGGCCTGTTCATACCATATAGGGCTGAGTCAAAGCTCTTCTCTCAGGAAACTGACTACAATCTGGGTTTGTTGTTTTAAACCACGCAGTAATCAAGTAATAGGGTGAGAAGAGAGCTGCAAATAAAAACTCAACATACCAACAGTTTTATTTGAGCCTCTCCAGCTTGGTGAGTTCAACTCCCAGGAGCATCCAGCACCATTCAGGGAATGCTGGGTTGAGGGCTCAAACCGGACAATTCAGGTCTCATTACCATCACAAGCCCACCGTTAGTCGTCATCAGCCAATGACCTACATTCTCTGGTGTTACATCACCACCGTGCTACTGCAGAGTGTGTCACTACCAGACACAGACAACATCTCAGAGTCAGCTTACCACTAACTAATGGTGCTCTAGAAAAAAAAACATCCTTACCGAGTTGGCCAGTTTTGAAAACATACTTGAACCAAGGCAACTTGTTTTAGCCATATCAGGAACTTGAGTCAGGAACGGGCCAAACTCTAACGGCCCATTCTTCTACTCGCTTCTTTTCTGTTTTCTACTTGTGTCTAAATAGGTGACCGTGCCTGGCCTCTAGATCCTTAATATTAAAGTTGGCGAGGCGGAAAGACGGGGCTCACCATTAATATATTATACAGGGGACTGTTAACCAGACAGCCTGGAGAACGGGAGAGCATACGAGGGAGGGGGTGAGGGGGGAGCGAGAGATCATCTGGAAGAGGAGAGAGGAAGTGGTGGTGAGGGAGAGGGCGGAGGCGTTGGAGAGACAGAGACTGGCAGAGTACATTGTGTGGAGGAAGAGAGAGGGCTTCCAGGAGAAGAGAGACAGGGAGAAGGGAGGAAAGTGTGCAGAGAAAGAGAACGGGGCAGGGCCAGAAGTTATCTGGAAGAGGAGAGGAGAAGAAGAAGAAGAAGAAGGAGACGCAGGGAGGGAGAGAGCCAGGGCCATTCAGAGAGGACATGATATCATTTGGAGGAAGAAAGAGAGGGAGTAAAACAGGAACGCGTGGTAAGATTTGAGATTACGATGCACTCGAAAGTAGGTGTTAAAGAAAGCGTGCTGCGTTGGATACTAGCCATACATCAGTAAGCCTCCTCTCTCTTCTTTAGCAGCTTTATTCAGCCCCGCAGGTGCTCACTGTAGTATCGAAAAACAATTGGAGCTGTCTATTGTGTGTGTTGATGGAGTGTTCATGCGCGCAACCCCCTTGTGATCCCCTCGTTGGCTGCTAATAGGATTTTTATAGGCATGTGTCAAGCAGGATAGAGCTGCCAAAAGGCTTCACACTTCCACGCATGTACACACCACAACACACACACAGATAATCTTAAGAAGCAGTGTGGGCAGGGAAGATTTATACAGCCTCACACACGTGTCAACACATCACATATGAGAGCGCACCCCTCAGTCCAATGACACATGGGAGGGGGCGTTGAGAGACAATCACTTGTGTTGATTCTCCATGGTGAAGCCGACAGCTGGATAACAGGCCCTCACTGAGAGGCTATTAAGTCCGGTCAAGATACTCACAGATATTGTTTTACATTGTGGCAAAAACTCCAAGACGAACACTTTGTGGAGAGCTAAGACTGTCGTCCTCAGAGGTCCCTGGGAACATATGAACCTTGATGCAGATTTAAAAGTGAACTGATGACAACATGATATGCACTGGTGCAGAAGAAATACACTTTTTTCATCGGCTTCTTCCATTAACTGGGACATCCAACTTTTCTTCATCTCGTTCTCCTTTCATCGTGGGTACAGCCGTTTTCAAAGCAGCTGGGTTTCAGCCGCCTGGTAACGAGTGGAGGACAGACAACCAGACAGATGGGTGCTGCTCTTATGCTGACAGAGACATACAGATGGCTGGGTGTCCTTATAGAGAAACACATTGAATACTGAGACATAAAGACTTTGTTTGAATCACTAGAGACTGTGTGGATTTAAAGACTGACACTACAGATTCACTATGGAGCTCGTCCCAAAAACCAAGTACACCCACTTTCGGAGTGAATCGCTGAGCTCAACTGATGAAACAAACTCCAATCCATCATCGTTCCCTCCATCTAGTCCTGCCACCCCGCTCACTCCCTCCCCTGGTTTACCTTCCTCTTTCTCCTCCTCGTCTCTCACTCCCATCTTGCCCCCTTCCTCTCCCCGCCAGGCTGAGAACAGCCCCACCACCCTCTGCTCCTTCTTCCCCAGAATGGGATCCCTCCGCCTGGGTGTCTCTGCCACTCTTCTCCCTGGACTCAAGGCCTCGAGAGGGCTGCAGCTGCCCCACGCGCCTGTTGAGTCCTCTGGGGACGACAGGAGTAACTCCAGCTCCTCCCCTATTTTTCATCGCCTAATTCCCCCTTTAACCGCTCCTTCTCCCCCTCCCCGACCTCCTCTGCAGGACATGAACCGGCTGGGAGGGGCGTCCAGGAGGGCACGCGTGGAAGGAGGGCAGCTGGGAGGAGACGAGTGGACGCGCCATGGATCCTTTGTCAACAAGCCCACTCGCGGCTGGCTGCACTCCGACAGTGTGGTCACCACCGCCGGTGTTTCCTACAGTGTCCGGGTGAGTGTCTGGCACACTCTTACAACCCCCTAAAATATATAATCACACATCCCTCTGTCCAGACAGTTTCTATGCATATAAACCGCCTTCTCTCACATTTTTAAGACTCCAGAAATTAAAAGAAAACACCATTGCTTTTCTTCCTCTTGTGTTCCATCTGTGCAATGGGACTGTGATGCAGGAAATGTCTGATGCTAATGCGTTGCCTTCCTGTTTCCTATTTCAGTACATGGGCTGCGTGGAAGTGCTACAGTCGATGCGAGCGCTGGACTTCAACACCAGAACTCAGGTCACCAGGTGAGATTACAGACTGCTCCTCTGTCACTGGCGGGCCATTTTGCTCACTTAATTTCTCATCGCTACATGTGGGGGCGAGATGGTGCGGGGAAGTGTGGTCAGACAAAAAGCACCGCCCACCTCTCATATATGTATTTGCCGCCTCTTCGGCTTCCGCTCGCTTTTGCTTGCTTGCTTATTACTTACTCAGTTAGTGACTGTGTGTGTGTGCACGCCTGCAGCTCTTGCATCCCCTAAATTAGAATGTTTTGGAATCCTTGTGGTTTCCTTCTGGTTTCCGTAGTGATGTTTGTCTCCATGGAAAAGACGAGCACAGTGTAGGGATGATAAATTAAATCAGCCACTGCCAGCTCTCACTTAATTGTCCACATAATTGTGATTCCGAGAAGGTGTAAGGATTAATGACATGTTATTGTAATTCTTGCATGTTGTGTTTCAGGGAGGCAATCTCCGTGGTGTGCGAGGCCGTGCCCGGAGCCAAAGGAGCACAGCGCCGGAGAAAGGTACACAACATGTACACAAGCACACACCCTTACACAGCATTATTTATTTATACGGGTTAAGTGGGCGGTGGGAATGGGTTTTCAGGATTAGAGCTGGATTTAGCTTGATTGTCCACTCTGTGGTCAGTTGGCTATTCAGTCACACACACACACACACACACACACACACACACACACACACACACACACACACACACACACACACACACACACACACACACACACACACACACACACACAAACAGACCTTGATTTAGGATGATTGTACTCTTCTGCGGTTAGTGGCCTGCTCGCAGGTAATTACCAATCACTCTCCGGTCTCCCTTTTCCCACCCTCTTGTCACAAGGGAGGCTGGAGAGGTGGAGTAGTAGCATGTGTGGAGCCACTGTCTGGCCAGAGAAGCATTAAAGAAACGCAGATGCAGTTGAGAGTGCTGCGTTAAGACTCCATGTGTTCCTGTAAAACTAAACATCCACCCAAACACTCAATAAAACAGGTGGCTAAATCCAGCAGCCCGCTGTCAGAGTAGGATTTAAACAAGGAATGTCTGGCGCACCAGACAACGTCTAGTTAAGGATGTAAACTAGAATAAAAGCAGTCTAGTCCCTCGGATTTGGCTGGACTGAGGTTAATGTGGCTGAGCAATGTGCATCCTGCCCTGATGCTATTTTTCTCAAAGCGCACGCCAAATATTCTGAGGTAAATATGGATGAGAGCAGCTGGAGGAGGATTGGGATGAAAGGCTGGCACAACACTGCTGGTCTGAGTGATGCTCTTGGCCCAGCCTTCAGTATGCTAGATGTTCATTGGACACAGTTGGCCTTGGAGACAGGATCATTTTTACAATTGCAGCTGTTCTTCCACTCCCACACACACAGGCATGTTCACACATACGCCCACAGGCTCATGCAAAGGCAGGGGGGACTCAATGAACGACCGTGCCATGTTGGAGTACAAAAAAAAGCCTGTTGTTTATGTTTTTGCACCTTGTTTGTTACTCATTGATGAAATCCCTGTCTTTCTCAGCCATCTTCTCGCTGTATGACCTCCATCCTGGGGAAGAGTAACCTGCAATTTGCCGGCATGACAATCACCCTCACCATCTCCACCAGCAGCCTCAACCTTCTGGCCGCTGACTGCAAACAGGTTAGACTACAACCAGCTCACACTTGAAGCTGCTTTTCTGTGTATTTTTCCTTAAAAAACTCTGTTGGTGTCTGTAGAGTTGTCCCTGATCTGCAGAGATTTGACTGTGAGTCAGAGATGCGTCTGATAGTTAGAGCTCTGTAGCCAGAGGTGTGTTTGGTATCTGGAGAGCACTAAGCCTGTGCAGTTTACTGAAGCAGAGCAAACCTGAAGATCTCACTGCTTGAGGTATTTCATGTGGATTTAAGGATTATAAAAACTAACTTCAAAAAGATTTTTAGAAATTAATTGTTTTTATACGATTGTAACTTTATACTTTTTTAAAAAATATTATATTGTTTGTCATTCAAAGCTGGCTACACTATGTTAAACGCCTGATTATTATTTATCATAATTATATATACTATTATGAACTACATACTTAAGAGTTTTATGATCATTTCAAATAATGTTTTTAAAGCTTCAATAACATAATATCCGTCACTTTTACTCTGTATTTAATACAAACATCAGATTTAATAATAAAGTCGTACTTGAATTGTTAAAAAAATATATGTTTTAGACATATATTTTGACATACATCAAGAAAATATCTTAATAAATATCCACTTAACTCGAGGTATTATTTGTTTATGTGTTGTGACCTTTTAAAGATGCCCAGGGAAGTAATAGGCTTCTTCCCTTGCCTCATTTATTTTGGATGAAGCACAAACTACTCTCAACCATCGTCTTCATTCCTGCATCGCCAGGGGGCAGGAAGTGATCTTCGGCTTATGAGTTAATAACTGCTGAATTATGTTTATTTCTTTGTGGCATCAGCACAGGATAGTGCAATGCACAAAGAAACATGCCATACACATACATCCATTCACAAATAAAGCCTCAGACATAGACCGCACATTGTGCACGGAGCATTAGCAAGTGTTGATGTCTTTATTGATCCTGAATGGGTGGTTGCTGCAGACTGTTAAAAAGGTGTCCCACTTAGTTGTATCTCTGCTGCAGTTGAAGCTTCAATGGAGGGGAAAGCACTTTTCCCAGTAATGATTCCACATTTGTCTCTCCATCCACATGCTTTCATCTCACTTCCCACATACTTCATGTCACCCACGTGCTCTCCTTCTGTCTCCCTCTCTCCCCCCCTCTCTCTCTCTCTCTTTCTTTTTCTCCACAGATAATCGCCAACCATCACATGCAGTCCATCTCCTTCGCCTCTGGAGGAGACCCAGTGAGTCACTGTCTAGCTCAGCTCAAATCTCACTCTGGCCTTTTTCCATCTTTCTTCAGCCTGCATATCCTTCCTTCCTGTCTTCTGTCATTGTCTATTCATAAGAATGCCACTCACTCCTTTGCTGCCTCGCTGGTTTGCAGTCTTTGTCTCTCAACCTTGATCTTGGTACTTCCTGTCTTTTTCTCTTTCAGCTCAATGTATGTTTTTAACCTCTGTTTTGACTTTAAGACAGCAGCTTTTGCTCGATCTCTTTCTTCTTATTCTTCTGTTTAACCTTTCTATCTCAAACCTGCCCTTCACTTTTTCCTCCTGATATTTTTGTACCCTTCCCTCCTAACTTTCTCACCCTGTGTCCCTCAGGATACGGCTGAGTACGTAGCATATGTGGCCAAAGACCCAGTCAACCAGAGAGGTGAGCAGAAAGGACACCTTCACTCAGGCAGCTTCTGACGAAAGAGGCTCTTAAAAAATCATATTGAAGTCAACTTGCTCAGTCCCTTGGTTTGAGCAGAACTCTGACCGCGATCATTCGGTACACGAGTTCCACATTTTCTATCTACATTCAGTCTCTGGATGGTGAAATATGTTTTAAAAATACTACTACATGTACTTCTGTATAATGCTGTAAATCAGTGCCTCTCAAAGTGTGGTCCACGGACCACTGGTGGTTCGTGAGCGCCCCCTAGTGGTCCGTGAGTATATTGGTAACATTTCACATTTGAAATTAATTAATTAATTAAAGTTTCCCGCACTCTCGCGAGAATATCTCTGCAATGGAGCAAGTTTACGTTTCACTTTCAATTGCATGATATAGCCCAGCGCAACACCTTCATCACACATGTTGCCACTTGTTTGTACCATCTTCAGGCGATTTGTAATCTGTTCTAGAAAAACTATGTGTTTTTTTATATTTGTGGAGTTAGGTGGTCCGCGAGTGTTTTTTTATTGGTTAAGTGGTCCTTGGTATGAAAAACTTTGAGAAACACTGCTGTAAATAAATGAGAACAAGACGTTTTATGAAATTATAATGAATCCTATTAAATTAATGATATGGCTCTATTCATATTTTACCCTCTTTTGAATTTGAGAAGTCGCCCACTAGAGCTGAGACATTACAGACTCAGAGTGCAGAGTGAAGGAAGAAACAGTGCATTGAACACTAAATAGGCATAGCAAATAACAACGGTTTTCAATTGTTTGGCACATTCTGCTTTAGCCATGCTCTTATGCTAAATATGTGAACATGTGATCGATTTTCAATGTAACTATCTAAAATGGATGGAAATAAAATTCCCTGTTTCGCATTTAGCTCAGGAGGAACAGAAAAATGATATATTTAAAACTATATTATTATAGTTAGAACTATTCGTGTTCTCTATTCAATTCAGTAATAACTACCTAAGTGTCATTATTCAAGATACATGTAAGAATGTACTGCTGCTGAAAATGCACATGCATACACAGTATTCTTCTTTGCTTGCAATTCCGAATATTTCTCTATCTTTGCACATTATATTCAAGTACATGTTGCTGCAGCTTCCTTATTAGTCATGTGTGCTTCCTCTTCTCTAGCTTGTCATATCCTGGAGTGCTCAGAGGGTTTAGCCCAGGAAGTCATCAGCACCATTGGCCAGGCCTTTGAACTGCGTTTCAAACAGTACCTAAAGAACCCTCCCAAACTGGTCACACCTCACGACAGGTAAATGCAAAACATGCCCCTCACTCAGGCCCAAAACATGAGCCTGTGTTTGTATTTTGTCTCATCTTATCTGTTTTGATCACCTCTTTCTGTCTCAGAATGGCTCCGTTTGACGGCTCTGCGTGGGAGGAAGAAGATGAAGAGGCCGCTCAACCTCCTGACGTCCCTTACTATAATAATTTCCCTGGAAAACAGCCTCCCCCTGGTGGACTGGTTGACATGAGGACCCGCCCGGGTGCCACGCTGGTGAGAAATATGCATATAAAATGCAACAGATACTGCTTCAACACATCCAAACTATACTTATACTGCAGTCAATAGATGATACACCAGTTAAAAAACCTCGCTTCAAAATGTTATCAAGACGAGAAAATGAAAGGGCAATAATATGAGTTGCCCTGTTTGTGCTATACAAATTGACAGTGACCCTTCGTAACCCTATTAATAGGAATATATTTGTGTACTGTATATAGACACAAGAGCAAGCCCACATGTGGTTATGAGTCATTATTTGTTTTTATTCCTCTGTGTTTGCAGCCGTATGGACAGCCAGGCCATAATGACATCCACAAGCAGCCTCTGCCGCCTCTACCAGGTGAGTCTCTGTAAGGCACTGGACAAATTTCCATCCAGGTGCAATTATGATGGAACTCAGTCACAATTTTTTTTACAATACTATGTCTTTCTTTATTTGTTCAATCTATAAACTTGCGACCACCATGTTGGCACAAACAGCCAATTGGACTCAATGATGAACTGATAGATATTGGTGGACAATGGTCAAGGTCACTTTGACTGCACACAACATGTTGTCCCGTAACTCAACAACCCCATTGCTAATTGTAACTAATCTATCAACTGTGCATGGCAAAGGAAGAAATGGAAAATTTGTGCTAAGGTCGCTTACCTGTTTTTTCCTTTCCTTCTTCTAGTGGGTGCCAAAGAAGGGGGACGAGAACTTTTCGATGACCCTTCATACGTCAACGTTGACAAACCCCGTCTCCCAGTTGCAGCCAATGGAAATGCTCACAGAGATGCTTTTGACATGAGTAAGTGCTTTACTCTGTCTTTCTATTATGTGTTAGTAATATCACACCAGCTCGATAATTGAAGCTGAAATGGACTGCTGTCTAAAAAAACACTGAATAAGTGCAGGGAAATTAAATAACGGAAATAAGTTATTATATGATTTCTTGTAAATGAAAGATTCTGTGGGTTGAAAGCTTAATGAATAGAAATACCGGTAGCACAAATTTGCAGTTATGTTGCCATGTGGAAAGAATAGGGGTTAATTATTGACTGAGGAGACGAGCAGAGTAGTGTGTGCTTTACATTCCATATGAAAGGCTAATTGAAGAGTGGAGCTGGCCGCAGAAGGCAGTCTTGGAGGAAGATAAGGGAATTAGAGTGCCTATGTCCATTACAGGGGCATTTTATGTTACATGATTGGTTGACTGCGTAAAGCTTTTCACATTAGAGTCCACTATCAGAGTAGAGCACGCATCTGTCAATCCATGCGCTTCACTTGGATAAGGTCCAATCATCTTCCTTATAAAATAAACGAGGAACATGAGTTTTCCTATACATGTGCATAAACAATAAAATAATACAATTATATGTGTATTTGTTTTCTATAGAGCCGTTTGACGATGCCCTGGGAGTCTCTGGACATGGTGGTCCAAACTCGGTGTCAGCGGCGCCCCCTCTGGTGGAGCAGCTGCAGTGCGAGTCCTGGTTCCACGGTAGCTTGAGTCGCAGGGAGGCAGAGAGGCTTCTGACCCGCGATGGAGACTTCCTCGTGCGAGAGTCTGGAACCACGCCTGGACAGTATGTCCTCACGGGACAGCAGGGGGGTCAGCCCAAACACCTGCTACTAGTCGACCCAGAAGGAGTGGTGAGTCATGAAGGGGGGAGGAGATCATAAGGGGCGAGAGAGATTACAAAGGGGAGGAAGAAGCATGAATTGGCCATTTTGTATTCCTAACACATGGTTGTATAGGTTTGTATCTTTTCAAACTTGCCTTTAACACTTTTTTAATGTCTTTTAGGTCCGCACAAAAGACCATCGGTTTGAAAGTGTGAGTCACCTGATCAGTTACCACATGGACAACAGACTCCCCATCGTATCTGCTGGTAGCGAAGTGTGTCTGCAACAGCCAGTAGAGCGCAGAGCCTAACGTTACACAAACCAATGCAATACTCCACCAAATGCACACACTCCTGAAGCAATTCAACACAAGACAAAGACACCTTCATATGCTTTGAACACAGCAACACTACACTAAACACAGACGCACACATACATATACAATAATAAATATGCACATAACACTGCAAAGAAAGCCAAAAAAATATAATTTTTCTGTAAATCACACACTTGCTGCTGTTGCTACATATTCCTTTCCTTTCTGAAAGCTGAACTATGACCTGCAGTCTTCGACCCCCAACTCTTTTCAGGCGCACCCCTCCAACACGGAGAAGCACCGCTGCAATTTCTCAACAGCCTACTGTGAACCAGGGAGGAGCCCTTTGCTAATTTTAAAACAGGGCGGAAAACAAAATCCATTTTTTTTTATAAGAAAAAGAAATAACATGCAATTTATGAGAAAAAAATAAGAACTAATACATGGAATCTTGTACAAAAAAAAAGGACTCAAACATGAAGAAAGGAGCATTAATGGGACATTGAATGAGATTTTCAGTGCTTGTAACCGTGTGTTGTTTCATTCAGCGAAATTATTCCCCTCCTCACACTGTCGCTGGAGCATATTTGGCAAAACAGGAACTGGATGTTAATGATTGTTTTTTCCAGAGACATAAACTCTTCACTTCAAGTGTCAATGGAGCACTTCAGCAGCAAACCTGACTTTAAAAAAGCAAAAAAGCCTGGGGATTATGCATAAACGAGTTTTTGCTTCTAACCTAATCAGGGGAGGCTGCCCCAAGCCACTCCCCTTTTTAAGGACTTTTGAACTTTGACCCCTGGAGTGATACCTGGCGATGATGAAAGCCTGTATGCAAAACTGGGGGATTGCTATGCCAATCGCCACGTCCTTTTTTTTTTGTAACTGTTATCTTGGGACTCATTACTTCTAGGACATTCTGAGGAGGATCTAAACAGCTGTATCTCCCTAATCCCTCCGTAAACACACACACACCTTTAAACCACACACGGTCTGCACCACCTGTCATGCCAAAGAACATGAATTGGTTGCCAACAGCAGAGAAAGCCATGGCAACTATCAGCAGTTATCTATCATGTAGGCTTACAGCATAGGGAGCAAGTTTAGATTTAATATGCATATTAAAATTGGATTTATGGGGGAGAAGAATCTAGGTGTTGTGTTTGACTACATAATCAAAACTGAGATTTTGTAAGTAAATTGTGCATTGATGTCACCAAAAAAAAAACGCAATAGCAAGTATGTTAAGAGAAGCATCATTTGACACTTAGTGTGTGTTTGCACTGACAATCTATGGTTTATATCTTTACGGAGGATTATGACTGAAAGCAAAGGAGTTTTAAAAAAGAGTGCTTTAAATTTAGGCAAACATTGAACAGTCCATGCAATTACTCTCCCTCTGCAAAATGATCATTGTAACTGGTAAGGTGATTTTGTGAATCGTGATGTTGCTTTATTTTTATTATTCCCTCAATCACTTGAGGGAATAATGTGCTTTGAAAAAGAAAATTAGGTGGTTTGGTGGTAATTGAACAAAAAGTACATACCTGTTTTCGGAGCATTGCTAATGTTAAGCCAAATGTTGCTCCTCAGTGTGCTGCTTTCACAAACTTTGAGGACCTAGGGGGGAGAAGTTCACGCTATTTTTTGTCCTTCTCCATTTCTCCTTCCTCAGTTCATGATGATGATGTTGTTGTTTTTTTATATCTTTTTAATTGTGCCTTGTTTCTTCAATGCAGTCACGTCACTTCAATGCAGTCACCTTATGTACTTAATTCAAATGTAGTAGACTACAGGAGAATCTCACACAAGCCTTTCAGTTAAACAAAGTTAAACAAAGACTTTGCAAAAATGACACTCCAATAAACACACACACAGATCCAGTGATGGCAATCTCCTCTGATGCACATTTTTGCATTCAGCTTATAGTCACAGATACTTGATGTCATCGTGGAGGGAGGGGTAATTTCCTGACCATCTGTAAATAACATAGACTTTTGATTGGTCAGTTCAGTGTTGGATTATTGTTTTCATGTCCTTAATAACTTATATGAGAAAAAAACACAGCACTGAGGTAGCTCTTTTTGAATCCAATTGAACTTGTCAAAGAAGTCGATGCCAAACTCTTGAAACATGAGAAGGGATCTTTTAAGCTAAACCTTAACTGTCAACTAGTCGTCAGACCCTGAAGTGGGTTCATATGTAATGCACACATACACATACCTGACTGACAGCTGGGTCAGTGAGACACACACACTCTGCCTGTTTAGGTTTTTGTAGGTCAGAGATGGGAAAACCAGAGCTTTAATATCTGCCATTACTGTGAGTGTGTGTTCATAAACTGACCCACTGGACCCTCGTCATCATTAGTGAACCAGTCCCGTGTTATCTTCCTTCATCACAGATGCCTTTGTTGCATGAAAATCCTTTTTTTTAATGTGTTTGTTGTTGGTGATGGTGATAGTGTTGATTATGCTGTTGTACTTTTTAATTTGTGAAAGCCAAAGGTTAATTTTGAATAGCGTGCAAAGATATTGATTTTTACTTTCTGTGTTTCTGTTTTTTAGTTTACACCTGTATCTCAAAATATAGATTGCATATATAAATACATATATCATTCATCTCTCTCTGTGAGTTTGGCTTCTGATATAAGTGTGTGATAGGCCTGAGGGTGTGGCCCTTTGTTGTAAAGGCTTTATTTATAAGATAACTTCATTTTTCTATAAAAGTAAACCAAACAACTTTGGAAAATAAACAACAAAGCAGACACTGCTGGTAGGTATGATCACCTGTCACACACAGTACTGTCCTGAACAAAGAGTGGGGTGCAGTGGCAGTGGTACTGATGGAGCTACTGGAACCCTCTTGTTTGTTAACAGATGAGCCTATAACAGTAGGGGGCTGATTCAGGGATTATTAGAGTGCAGGGAGAGAGTGTGTGGGGTCCTATACAACAGAAGGGAATAGTGCAAAGCAAAGGTAAACAAGGCCTTTAATCAATCAGCGGATGTTTGAAAGCAGAGAACAGTCGCGAAAAAGCAGGATGTGAATGGAGGCAGCCTGCAGCTTGTATAGGAGGTTATAAGTAGAGGGGCTTACTGTGGCAGGAATACGAAGCAGACCTCAGCTGTTGCACTGGCACAGTCTGATTCAACTTGTCAGACATCACCTCCTATTTCTTTTCTTCGGCTGGCCTCTTTGATGCCTCTGCTTCGTTTTCTCTCCGGAGCCATGCATCCCCAGCGTCCTCAGGCCATGCCCTCATCCTCCTCCTCTCTGGGACAGAATCTGCGGGATATGGCCATGGGTCTGGGAAGAGGCAAGAACTTATTGGGAGGAAACGTCGCCTACGGTTTTATCCAGTCGGTTAAGGAGTGCCTTTATTTCCTGCTCTGCTGCTGGTGCATCAAAGAGATCCTGGATTAAGAGATCAAGTGGTTGAACATTGATTTTCACTTTTTTCCGACGGCTCCTTGAGTGTTATTTCAACCAACTTCTATTTAATTGAGAATGGAGCGTTTGATCAGCAGTTCTGGCAAAGCATTGGCAAGTATGAGTTTTGTCTCATATGACAACAAACTACTTGAGTCTAATTAGATTATATTGCAATTTATGTTAATGTTAGAGTGAGGATCTCAATTTTAGAAAGCAGCCATTTCTATGGGGTATAGTTTGTGTTGAAAAATGTTTATCTCTGTTTTTCAGTGGTTGTAGGATGCTCTTCTTGGGTTCCAGGAAACACACTTGCACTTTTTCAGAAGCTTCAAATGCTCGCTGAGAGAATGGGTCAGAGTTTCCTGAGTTCAACCCTGCTGATCTGACTACTTGAGGAATGGCAGCCCTGGTGTTCACTGTACAACACAAACTGGTGTGCAATGAATAAAAGAACTGATGAATAGAAAAAAGATAACCGTTATGTCTGCATGTTTTTTCATTTTGTTTTGGTTAATATTTTAGTTTACCTGTACTGCTGAAGAATATATATATATATATATATATATATATATATAGAAATATTGATTAGGTGTCCAACTTTAATGTGACTTAGACATAGTTTGCACAATAGTGTGTCTTTATTGAGGTCCAATTAATGAATTAGGTATTGAACAAAAACATTGAGACATTTTACAAGTTGTCTTGAAGGATATTGTAACCAAAAACCTGAATAACCTGAATCGACCCTTGGACTTTGACCCTTGGACTGATGGACTTCACGCATATAAGATGATGTATGTTTTACATACCCTCCGTCACCTGTGTGTGTCAATCAACCTGGAACATTTCCCAGTGAAGCACATTGACGCCGCATGCCATTGGTCGAGTTGGAGGAAGCGGGGCGGGTCCAGAGGCAAAGCTGTCTGCGATTGGACGAGAAGGGCAATCTTGCAAGTTCATGAGGCACTTTCTAAGTTCGCAGGTTGGATGGGAAGACTCAGAAGTGTCTGCTGCTGTATCTGTGACAGACTGTGGGAACTGAAGTAAATCGACGAACCACGGTAAGAATAAACCTACATTTTGACGTTACCAGTGTTTATATTCCAAAGCAACAGCGTCTGTTTTTTGTTCTTCTATTGCGTCGACAACGTAGTTTTACTCACTTTTTCCTGGTAGCTCGGTTGACACTTAAAGTGGAAAGTTGTGTAATGTAATCTAATTTATTTGCTTTTTAAACTTCAGTGCTTAAGCCTGCTCACACTAGTCTTCAATGAGTTTTTTTCAGAAGTGATATTTTTTAGTTTATCTCGGTTATAAGTTTTATTTTTCTTTGTGCTCACTGCCATATGACATTTCCTGTCACAGACATCACGCCCCTTCTCTAAAGCGGTCTCAATAACTAAAAGATACATTATTATTCTATGATGCTGTGTGTGTGAACTGCTGTAAACATGCTGCTTTTACTGACAGCCTAACATTGTTTTCCTTATGGGCTGTCCTCTGGTTTATTCTTTTGACCTTTTTTGGTAATTTCCCCTGCTGAGACCAGGATGGTGAGATTTGGCCTACAGCTGTTAACATTCATTTGGCTGTGTTTTGCTCAAGAACAAAAGCTACATTTAAACTAATAGCAGATCACTGTTTGACATGGTATTAATAATTTGAGATCAGGCAAGCTGTCAAGTAGCCTCTTTAAATATGACTGCTATGAAAATGTGATGTAACCCAGCCTCTTAAAAGCTTAACAGGTTATATTTGTGAGTAAAAACCGAGTACAGGACATAGAAAAGTACATTTTCCTCTGTTAAAAGCATTAGATTTGTGGTGCAGTTAAAATAATTATTGTAACTCTGTCCTTAGAATACATTTCTATCTCTATTTTGTTCCTTATGGCCATTTTCTACATGCTCTGTCTCCACTCGCTCTAACTATATTTAGCCAGTATCTATTTAAGCCATTCCACTATATGCCTCACAATGCTCCGAGGGCCCTAGGCTAGATTCAGTAGACTTCTCTTGGGAGACACTCGATTAGAAGACCTAAATTGCGGAGCTGGGACAGAATTGAATTTGGCGAGTGAAGTGTGTCATCATTACCAGACAATGTTGTGTTAATGTAAGCGGTTAGCTTTCAGTGATAAAAGCCAGACCCATGATAAATATGTATTTCTGTTATGTTCTCCTCTGCTGTTTTGAGAGGAAAGGGCTTCATACAGCTGTAAAACCTGACACTTGTATCTGAACAGGAGGTGAAATTGAAATGTCAGTCTGTTTCCGCTTGAGTGATCTGGATCCTGGAAGGTGTTTTGTTAATCAGCAACATAACTGTTGACAGAGATTCAGGAAAACAGCACTGTATGTTTATCTTGCAGTACATTGTGAACCCAAATTCCACATAGGAAAAGGTATATCCATTATACAGTGGGAATGTACCGGTTTGTAGACAGACCAGTAACTTTCAAATGGAAACTCTCATTATTCTGTCTGTATCTTAAGAATGGTGCCAGCCTTAGTTACCCCTGTCCCGTGCCAAAACATTTCCCAGCTAGTCAAAAGCTAGGGTGACCAAAAGGCCCACAACACACACAAACTACTAATGAAGGACTCAATGGTTTCAGGGAACTGGACTTCCTGCACACTTAAACACATGTCCTCAGACACACACACACACGGGGTAATATGTTACAGTAGCTCCTTTATTGTCAGAATGGGTGGGGCTGAATAGCAAAGCCATGTATTCAAATCCAGAGCATGGGTAAAGAGAATATGTAAATATCTTTTAGCTGCAGTACTCACTGTCACCATAATTGTGGGCTAGTGTCAATCTTCTGAGTAATGCACCTGCTCAATGGGGTTGTTGGCAGTCGCTACAGTAACAAGTGCATTTTTTAATTGCCGTTATAGAAAAATGTAGGATTAGCATAGTTTTAGAATCACACAACCAGCTTGATGTATAGACACAACACACAAAAGAGTACATGTTTCATTTGTCTTATTCTCAGTGAACTTCTGTAATCTGTTTTGTTTGTTCCTCTTGTGTTGCAGGAGACAGGTACAACCTCTAGGGGGCCATGTCTGGCGTCAGCAGTGCTAACAACAGCTGGACCATCGTCACTCCTGAGGTATCACCACTCAGTTAAGAGCTTAGGAAGTCACTGTGCATGACCTCATTGAAAAATCCTTATTTCATTGAAAAAAGCTCCTTGTCCTAATTTATTTTCTTTTGGGTCACCTTGATATTAAGTAGATATTGTAAGAAGACGTCAGGAGTGCAAACTGCCTTGAAAGAAAAACGTAACTTCTAAATAATTATTTGTTTGTTAACTACTTACCCTGTGTTACATTGAGTTCTCAAAGAAACAAATGTTTGTCTTGCATGGTAAACGAAGAATCAAAAAGTGGAGATATTTTTCATGCATTGAAGTTAATGGTGCTGAGTTTAAAACCTAGGAAAACTATAACAGTTTAGTCTCTCGAAAACAACTAGTGCCTTATTTATTAAAACACATCCGGGTAAACAATCTCACGCCTATGCAGGTGGGCTACTTGTCCTTCTGAGTCCATAGTATTTTAAATGGCTAGGTATTAGCAGAAATGCATGTGAAGAAGGGAGCATTTCATAAAACTGGATAAATGAGACTTGGATCATACTGCATGTTTTGTGAATTTATTTTGTTCAATTTTCTGTTTATATCGCAGCCCCCATTTACTTCATTTAATTGGGACTCTTCTCTTTTTTGGATTTATTTATCATAAAAGGATGCGCACAATGTTTTCTTTAAGAAAAGTGTGGGCGGAGTGTTTCTAGAGGCACTGGCCTGAGGGCTACACACACACACACACACACACACACACACACACACACACACACACACACACACACACGGTGATAATGTTTGTTTCCTGTTGACTGTTTGCTTGTCCTAGGAGACTTTAGCTGAAACCCTGAGGCCTTTAGCGGAGGAGGGGACGGAGCACCATGAAGAAAGCCTCACATCTGCAGCAGGTGATTGTCACAATACATTTCAGGATAGTGAGATTGTGTTTGACACAGGAAATATATCTCACACAAAAACCTGTTATAATATCTAGTCTATGAGTTGCTTTGCCCATGGGTCTTCTTTGGTAATAAATAGAACACAAAAACCTGAACAATTTCAAATAATGATGTACATTACCACAGCAGATCATTTTGTGCTATCCACACACTTATCCCAAGTAAGATATGCTAACATTTCAAATAGTCCCGTTTTAAATATATTTAACAACTGTCTTCCTTCCTGCGTTGTTTCTGTGTTGGATGAAGCAGGTCCTGGGGAGAGCCGGTCTGCAGAGGGTGCAGAGGAGGCAGGGTCAGCGGAGGAGCTCCCTGAGGAGCGCCACCACCTGGTGAGCCAGCAGTACACATCATTTTCTATTATGTTTTTGTTAATCAGCTCAAAAACAACGGTACAAATATTTGAGTTTAAAAATGTAAAGCATGTGCACAAAATGCAGAAATGCACCACCATGTCACTTTAACCTATTTCTTGTGTTTTAATTCAAAGCAATATCTCACTATGGACTGTCTGTCAGAGAGTTAGATTGACACTCCAAACTAATTTAATTTCTGTCCATGATGATACGGCTACAGCCAACAGCCGGCTAATTTAGCTTAGTACAAAGACTGGAAACAGTTGGCTCAGTTTGAAGGTATCAATATCCTCTTGGACCATTTTGGACTATTTATTGGCCAGTTAACTTCCTGAAGGTTGCTTAGCAACTGGTTCTAGCCCAAAACATTTCCAGCACATATCCCATTGTAAAACAGTAAGATTGTTATTTGTACCTATATTGATTCTTTTACAAAAAAAATTCCCTAGGTATTAAACTAAATATAAAGAACAAATAACAGTTTTAGGTAGTAATCGTGTTACTCCCCCCCCCGGGTCCATGAGCTAAACTGAGCCAACATGCTTTATATTTACCATACTGTTCAACATGTCTTGTGCTATTGAATTAGTCACATAGCTTCAGTTCAAACCTCACAGGAGTTGTAATGACCTGATTCTTGTCCCAGCTATCAGAAGACAAAGCAGCAGAGCTAAGTGAAGACACGGGAACAGAGCAACAGCCCCCCGTGCGCGCCGCCGTCACTGAAGCCCCCCCTCCCAGCTCTCTGGAAGTCTCCGACAGCCTTGTTCCTGGCAGTGATGAACTCAGCCAATCAGAGGGCCTCCCAGAGGGCCCGGCAGGGGCCAGCCCTGACCCGGACTCTTTTTCTGACTCCTACACCCACATAACCCCCTCCCCTGATGAGCCCCCATCCTCCCTGCTGAGCACAGAGACTCTGGGAGGGGGGGAGTTAATAGAGGAAGTGGAGAGGCTCGTACAGGAAGAAACGCTGCACTCGCTGAACGGGGAGGAGCTACAATATGAAGGCGAGGAGTCTGACCTCTTCCCAAGAACAGCTGACTTAGGGAAACAGGCAGGTATGATCAACACAACTTTAGTCATGTCATTATTAGAAAAAAGGGACAGTGATACTTGTCACCAGATTGTTTTGGTGTGAGTTACTCAGTGTTGGAGATATCTGTCGTATAACAAAACTAGATAGCACTACGCTTGCGGTGCTCAGAGCAGCAAATAAAACACATTTGACACACTTAACATAAACAGGCTTGTGCTAACTCGTTGGATTATTTTTAGTATGGTGGAAAAACAATAGATCCTACGTGAAACTGCTCACAACAAGGTCTGTTGATTATCTTGAGTAACCCTGTTATGTTATGATTGCCATCTATTCCCATAATATCAAAGAGAAGGCAGACGTTTTTACCGGTATCTCCAACCCTCAGCATCTCACACCAAAACAATCCAGATTGATAAATAGCACTGCAGGTGAGAGGAACATGTATTTTTGATTGTTGGGTTAACTCTCTGTTCTATATCCTCAGCCTCTTTATCCTATGTATGTTCTTCTATAAAGATGGTCCACTGGTATGCCTGTATTCTTTCCTTTTATTTGTTGGACACTAAGCCGGATGTACTATTTGTGTTTGAAGTGTACTTGGTGGACCAGCTGGTTTTGGAATTGTTCAGTATCTGGGCCAGGAGGTTGTCTGCAGAGGCGTTGGTTGGTACGAGGCAGCATGATGTGACAGAGGCTGCATGACACCCTGCAGAAGTTAATTGGCTTCAGAGGGACTGGGTCCTCTAAAGTTTTTTGCAGTGTGGCGTTTTTGCTCCGCAGCTATTTTTCTCGCTACGGCATGAAAAAATGAGCCTTCTTTTGCTCTGTTGTGCATTTCTGTTGTCCTCTTTTGGTTTACCAACTAGAGCTCAGCGTCAGAGAGTTATTTACAGAGCCCTTTAATGGTCCCATTGCTCTTTTTACAACAAATTGGGATGGCAGTAGTTTGGAAGGTTTCCCTACCAGAAGTTCCAAAATGAACCATTTTAATTAGTTTCTGGGCCATTTATTCAACATTGAAGTCTTATTTATGCAAATTAAAGGAACATGAGGAAAGCAATGCAGTGAATGAACCAGCGTTCCATGCACAGCAGAGCCAATAAAGAAGCAGGTCTGATCTCCCAGCTGGAGTAAACTGCAGCTTCAGACTGTTTACAGCGCTAAAGCTGCTGTGCTATCTAACATCAACTTTGTAATTGCAACAGTTTAGAAAAAAACAAACATGAGAGGAAACGTAATTGTCTCATAGACACATTCACATTACATTATCAGCCGTTTTTAAAGGACCCATGACATGCTTTTCCGGTTATTACTTGTCCCCTTGTGTGTTATGTAGCTTTTTCAGCATGTAAACGGTCTGCAGAGTCACAAACCCTCAAAGTACACCCTGTAGCGAGTAAAACTCTAACACAGAAAAGATGCTAACACAGAAAAGATGCTGCCCCAGAACGCCTCGTTGGAGAGTTTCTTTTCCATTTTTTTTTTATGTGTGTATGCTCCGGCCGAGCTCGGGCCAGGCCTCACCGTGTCTCGCCGAGCCCACGCAGCAACCAGGAAACGACCCCAGTAACCCAGCTCACACTGTCCGCTCCTCGCAGCATCAAGCCCCGCAACGTCCCGCCAACACGGCACCCAGACCCCACGCAGCATTCTCATGTTTGTCATTACTGGTGTCATTTTCTGGTTGCTAACGCCATTGTAACACATAATCACATGTTCCGCTGTAACAGTGGTGGACTCATCAGAACAGAGTGGGCGAGCTGAACAATCAGAGCACAGTGGGCTCATAGGGGGGGGGGGGGGCAGGAGCTCCAACAAGCCGTTTAGGACAGGGAGTGAATACACATACTATACATGCTGTATGAGAAACCAATGTGAGTTTGGAAAATTGCACAATATAAATCTATTCTAGTATACCTCAACAATGGAATTATGATCAGTAGAAATGGCCATGACATGGGACCTTTAAACAATTGGGACTCGGGGTAACCATGATGGCTGCACAATTCATCTAAATTTGATCTAAATAGCAATATACAATAGTGAAATGTTCAAACTGCAGTCAGTGATATATTGTGTAAAGGTGATATATGTTTAAAAACATCAACATCTTCTTTAAAAGTCTCACCATGATCCTTTTGCAATCAAAGACAATGTGGTTAATGTTTCAAAAAGTGTCATCCTCTCTAATCTCGCGATCATATTGCAATTACAGTTGAAATAATCGCAATTATTGTTTTTGCAGCTCAAGTACTCATAGACTACATTAAACCTCTGCAAGGTACAACAGCCTCTCATTCTCTCCCTCTCCACTACCCAGACTCCCCCGGGGATTCAGAGGTGGGTAAGGAGGGAACTGAGAAGACGGGTGAGGAGCCAGGGTCGGAGGTGAGGAGGAGGAGGTCTCTCTTGGCAGCTCTGGAGCGCATTGGACGGGCGGAGGAAGAAGAGGAAGTGGAGGAAGAGTTTCAGCTGCCACGGCGGGACGATGACAGTGGGTTCTCTGTGAACAAGTGCCTCCTGGGGGCTCTCATTCTGCTGGGCCTTGGCACCATCTTTCTATCAGGTAGGATTTCCCTAATGAACATTTGCAAAGTTGAACATCTGTGTTGAACTTTGGATAAGTGAAGTTAGTCAGAGGAATATTTCCTAAGTTACTGCATTAGCAGACAAAGGGTGCTCTGAGACTGAGGTGTATTGTACCTGCAGGTGTCTTCATGGACCTGGATGAGGGTACGTTATGTGTGAACATGTGTGTGAGTCAGTGCATGTTTGTGTGTCTGAATGTGCACGCAGAACGTTTTTTTTGTTTTACATCTAAAAGCCTTTAGAGCACTGCATGCAGACGTGTGTGAGCGAAAGAGAGAATGATTTTTCCTTGAGGCTTGTTTGCTGATATGTAACACAATCCTTATCCGGCAACACCAGACATTTAAACCTATGAGTATGAACATCATATCGTTTGAAGTGCAATGCCCATTTTGGAGATTTTTGTTCGCTGTTCCTAGCATGATCACTGTAAAACGTTTTAGGAAAATAGTGTATAAGGAACAGACAAGTTGCACATTGTTGTTATTTTAATATTGTTTGGGAAGGTGGCATTTTCCATCACATGCACTGCTTTTGCTTGTTTTCTTTGACAGTGTGTTCATTCACATGAACATTAAGCTTTAAATAATTCATTTGCAGAGAGTGACTATGGCACAATGGAGCTGAAAGATGCAGAAGTACCCGGAAAACAGGTCAGTCTGACGCCGTATATATTCAGTCTGTGTATTCTCTCTTATTTATTATAAATACCATTTGTGTCCCTAGTTTACAGCACAAGGAGTACTACCCTCATGCATCTTTAGTGTGACCACCCACAACACTCGCAACATTACTCCTACTTTGTACCAACTTTACAACTCTGCACTCATGTTCCCTCACTGCTCCACTAGTCTGTCTGGCCATCTTGAATCTGAGATGTCTAAAGTCGTTGTGCTGTGTGTCTTTTGTTGACAGGAGTGGCTTAATCTAGAGGTTCCTCCGCTCCCAGTTGATGCTGAGAGCACAGAGCTTCTAAATAAATTAGACGAAGGGAACCAGCAGATTTCTGTGCTACAAGCCCAACTTCAGGTGTGTGTGTGTGTGTGTGTGTGTGTGTGTGTGTGTGTGTGTGTGTGTGTGTGTGTGTGTGTGTGTGTGTGTGTGTGTGTGTGTGTGTGTGTGTGTGTGTGTGTGTGTGTGTGTGTGTGTGTGTGTGTGTGTGTGTGTGTGTGTGTGTGTGTGTGTGTGTGTGTGTGTGTGTGTGTGTGTGTGTGTGTGTGTAATATATTCTCACAGGAACCTCTTTTTCTCTCTCTTTCTAACAGGCACAGGGAGAAGAGCTAAAAGTAGCCAAGGGACAAGCAGCAGAGGGAGCAAAGGAGCGGCTGCGCAGGGAGGAGGAGGAAAACAGTAGGTTGAAGAAAGAGATGGCTTCTCTCCCTGTGCTTCAGAAAGAGGACGAGAGGCTGAAGAGAGAGCTGGAGTCTGGCCCTGCCCTACAGAAAGAGCTAGAAACTCTGAGATCCACTGTGACTGAATTAAAACTCCCCCCAGGTACAAGAATGATAGTGATCAGACAGCTAGCGAAAGTGCAGTATGGTTCTTCCCCTTCTTTCTTTCTGTTAATTCAATTTTCATATCTCGTCTTTCTCAAGTGACTTTTTGTTTTCCTTTCAGCAGCAGAAGCAGCTCCTGTGACGCTCACCACACCGCCCTCTAGTGTCCAAACAAAGGACAGCACACAGGAAGCAGCTGGACCCACAGAGAAACCGCTCACAAAGCCTTTGGAGGACCAGAAGGAGACGAAGAAAGATGTGAAGAAGGATACAAATGAGATGGGCAAGAAGAAGGAGTGGAAAGAGAAATCTGAATGGAAGGAAGGAAAGAATGAGCTCAAAAGTGGGGGTAAAGCAGAAGGGAAGAAGGGA
This sequence comes from Notothenia rossii, assembly GCF_949606895.1. NCBI lineage: Eukaryota > Metazoa > Chordata > Actinopteri > Perciformes > Nototheniidae > Notothenia > Notothenia rossii. Next base: position 18,235,112 of record NC_136905.1, read on the forward strand.
AAACATGAGCAAGGAAAGTTTGAAAAGGAGAAAGATAAGGAAGGTAAGCTGAAGAAAGCCAGTGATGAGACAAAACAATGGAAGGAGAAAGACTTGAAGAAAGAAAAGTCTAGCAGAGGGGATGAAGGAAAACCATGGAAGGATAAGGCAGAGAAGAAAGAGTGGAAAGGAAAGAGTGAGGGGAAAGAGAAAGCTGAGGAGAAAGACTGGAACAAAGGAAAGCATGAGAAAGTGAAGGAGGGTAAACAGTGGAGCGGGAAGGAAGAGAAGAAGGATTGGAAGGTAGGAAAAGACAGAGGAGAGAAGAACAAGGGCAAGGAGGAATGGAAGAAGGGAGGGAAAGGTGGCTTCAAGGAAAGTGGCAAAGGGAAATGGGAAAAAGCAGATCGGAAAGAGAAGGGAGAGAAGAAAGAGTGGGTGAAGAAGGAAAGTGACTGGAAAGGAAAGAACGGCAAAGATCACGGCAAAGGAAAGGGTGAAAATAAAGAGTGGGAGGAGAGGAAACATCCAGAGAGGAAGGGGAAGGAGGAGAGGAAACAGTGGAAGGATGAGAAGGAGTGGAAGAGGAAAGATGAGAAGAAACAGTGGGAAAAGAAGGAAGAGGCGTGGAAGAGAGGAGGGGAGAAAGACGGGAAACAGAACGGGGATCGGAAAAAGGACGCATCAAGCTCCCAGAAACACAAATCTAACGGTCACAAAAACCACAAGGAAGAGCCTCTGTGGGTGGACAGGAAGCCCCCTCCCACTCACAGCAGACCCTCCCTGGATCAGCCCGAGTACTGGGAGCAGCAGAGAGACCGCCTCCAGCAGAACCCCAAAGCCACGCAGCAGTGCAGCTCAGTGGAGACCTGCGCCCAGGCGGAGGGGCTGCTGCCCGTCCCCCTGCTCCAGTTCGAGGCCATCCTCCAAACCTACCTGTCCAGAGCAGAGGAGGCCGGGGTGGCTGCCTCCAAAACAGACGAGCTCAAAAAGCTAGCCGCCAAATTCTTCAAGGAGGGACTCTTCGTCCACGAGCAGACGAGCTTCACGGAGTTCGTGGAGGATTTGGAAGATATCTTGGAAGACATGGTGGAAGAACATGAGGATGCAGAGGAAGAGCACAGTGACCTAGAGGACAGTGACCTAGAGGACGAAATGGAGGAGTTCGGAAAAGAGGTCATAAAGAAGTTTGCAGCGCCCGTGGTGGCTGTGGAGAAAGAGGGGAGGGCCAAAGGGGAGGGGAGGAAGGAGAGAGGACGCGGCTGATGATGGGATGGATGGATCTGTCGAAAGTAGCTTAAGAGCAGTCATGACGGATGAGAGGGTATTCAAAGGGAACATTTGATATTGGACCACAAACGCTTACCAGTATACATTTATCATCCTGTCAGCGTTTTAACAGGACCTTATTTTACCCTTCTGTCGTCCGAGAAGTTCAACTTATTATTCAATTTCACTGTTTTGGGACGTTTTGTATTTGACCTATGCACACACACATTAGTCCCTGATAAGGCAGAAAGAGAGTGCATTTGTGTTGGGATGGACTTGGATAGAAGACGAGACTACAGAAACAAGTGTAATGCAAACATGACATAGCCTTTGTGTGCTCTTTCTTCAAAAACTCACATCTCTTTTATTTGTGGCTGCAGCTAATGTTGAATATCCGTTGGTGTGGAAGTTATTTCTACTCCTTCACTTTGCATAGGAGAAATCAAACCTGTTAGATTAGCGTTGATGCTACTCCTCATTGACAGCTGCTGTATAGTCTTATCATACAACACACCTCTGCACTGATGTCCTGTTCACTGAACCTACATGCCCTCTTTGTTTGTATTGCTTTAGCTTTGCACTTAATATTAGATTATATTCAAACCATCTGTTTTTAGAAAGGGTGGGATGAACTGCTGAAACAGTTTAGTGAATATTTAATTTGAAAGTAGAGAAGTCTGTATTGATTTAGTTTTGAATGTTTGTACATATTGCATTAAATGTGTTTAAGGACTATGCAGAATTACATAGTTCACTTATTTATAGAGTTTGGCATAATTTAGATACAAATATCTTTGGTTGGCACATAACATATCAACATGTTGAGCTTTTTTTGTTTCAGGTACTGAGTTAATGTCGTGCACTAAGGTTCCTTAATTATTGTTTTATCGGGAATTTTGTTTTTCTTGATGAGGTTGGTTGTAGCACTGAGGTCGTGGGGCATAGTTTCCCAAAAACGCATTTAGTACTTGCTATCTGTTTACACGCTAACTTATTACATGTTGCTAAATTAAAGGTCTAAAGCCACATAGAGATCTTCGGAGGGTGTTTGCAGAACCACATGCTGTGGGCTTTGTGGCAGCATCGAGAACTTTGTATGTTAGGATGTTTTCTATTTGGCCCTGTTACTGTTGCAAGAGCAGAATAATAAATGTGGCGCATCGCTGGGATTAAATAACTCTGTTTTGTCTGTTTTGGTTTACATGTGCTTTTAATTACACACATTGATTTCAGCTCCTCGTCAGAATTAGATGTCCAAGTCCTTGGGATTCTGCACATTTCGAAAGAAGGTGAGTTTTTGTTTTGTTGGTAATTCATAATAACAAAATTGTTGTTTAACCAGTTGTCCCACCTATTTCTTTTGAAATCCAGTGGGATCTGTGAAAAGCTGTTTGCTGACAGATCAATGATACATGACTGATATATTATTGTTCCTTTGCAGATGAATCACCTCCTTTCTCCTTGGTTTGCCTTTCCCAGGCTGACGGTAACTTCTCCTCAGGGGGGAAACTTTTTTTGGCAGTTTCTTCCTTTTTATATTCCCTGTATCCAGATGGGTGTGGTACTGGCCCAGGGTAGTAGAGGGAAAACAAGAATGAAAATCGAGACAGTAAGATTGAGTATGATGACTCTATGCCATTCAGTCACATATTGTCAGTCAGGCATGGTGCCTTTTTGAGACTATAAACTGGAAAAAGGCCTTGTTAAAATACTATACTTTTTAATAAATACTATTGATATGTTGTAGATACATAACTAATATACTACTAATGGAGGCGTGTGGTGCAGGTTCATACCCCACTGCAGTCAGCATGTCGCTGTGTCCCTGGGCACGACACATCACCCCAAATTGCTCCTGTGGGGATTGTCCACAGTATTGAGTATGTAAGTCGCTTTGGATAAAAGCGTGTAATAAGTAACATGTAATACCAGTGAATTAGCAGTGGTTCTCTGCATGTGAAGTACTGATATAACAATGTGAGCAGCTGTTCCTCATAAGGTCTTCAATCTGCTTTACTGTAGCTTCAGCGGTTATGTCACACACTCACAAAAACACTCAATTAAACTGCTGTCTTTTCAACTAAATGCTTACTCCCATGCAGATTTACATTCCCTAATGCTCACCTCTCTGTAACGGATAACCAAGTAAAAAAGCCTGTGAAAAGAGACACGTAAATAAACCCTTAAGTGCTGCTACTGTATATAAATATAACTTTAAGGTCATCTGAGCTTCCCACACTTTTTTATTTGCATGAAACTTAAAGCAGAAAACAAATGCATCTCCTCTGAGGGCCTACTTCTGCAGCAGTGAGTTTGGCAAGCTGTTTAGCCCGAGAGCCCCCGGTGGAGGGGGCTGCAGGTTTGTTTTTTTACGACACCGTGTCTCAGGGCTTCTTAATATTTAATAACCTATTAATGTGTCATACCAGATTAACGGGAAGAATCTCAGCTAACTGACGATGCGAACCATTTTTACCAAAACAAAACACAAGTCTCATAAGAAGCGTCTAAATGACCCCTGAGTGAAAAAAATGCTAACACACTGGGCACAGAACTCAAGGTAAAGATACCCTTATTACTTATTGTAACTGCACATACAATATATCCGATTAAAGCTGAGATTCCACAGATTATATAGGTATTAGTATCATCAATGAGCAATCAGAACTCGCCACAGGGGAAGCAAACACAGACATCACAACACGTAGCATTACGGAGCAAACACGGGAGATCGTCTCACCTTAGCTATTATTCTGATCAAAAGTCGTGTTCAATGGCATTAAAATGATAAAAACGCTGCTGAGGGTTAATCCATAGGTTAATCCAATGTGTCTGTCACTTTGAAAAGATTATTGATAATCCATAATTCAATTTTTATGTTAAAATCGGAGAATAAATATTAGCTGCTAATGGTAGCCACCAGAGTGTATCGCAGCTTCCGGTTTTGGCTACGCGTCACTCTGTGAATTGTTCTGGGAATGTCATTTTCGAGCCTGAGACCTGAAAAACAGGCTCAGGGATTAACAGGTTGAGGAAATTCAAAAAGTATGGATTATTTTTAAAATATTGACCAACAATTCCTTAAATACAAATATAGAAATCATTAGACAAGTGCCTGTGGAAAACCCTGATGCTTTTATAGGACTACAGTATGTGATTTCTTCGCCCTCTCTCATTTACTATGTGAGAGCAGCTGCACTCCTCAAAGAGGGCCGAGGGAATGGAAGAGAAGAACAGAGGACTGCTGTTTCAGGTGTAAGGGGATGGGTGTGTGTGCTTGTGAGTGTGTGTCTTGCAACTGAGACAGGAAAACGAGGTGTGGGGAAATGTGGATGATAAAGCCAGTGTGCTTGTCAGCACTAACTGCATCCCTAATATGCCAATTGTGCACATCCTGTCAGAGCTTTGGCTAAAATGATACTATTCCTCTGAAGTGAAACCCAAGTGCCCAATTCTCAAAAGTTTTCTCAACACAGTGTAATTATTTCTGATGTACTGCTGTCTTTGGGCTATCTGCAGCTTCTTTCCCAGAGTTTCACACCCTTATAAAGCTTAGGAAAAATGTGAGACTATGTTCTGCACATTGGCATAAAGTGAGTAAACATTAAACTATTTGTGGTATGCTAAACGCGTCCTTACTCTGATTGTTAGTCCTTCTTGAAGGAGGTGATTCATACAGCAACACATACAGTGGGGCAAAAAAGCATTTAGTCAGCCACCAATTGTGCAAGTTCTCCCACTTAAAAAGATGAGAGAGGCCTGTCATTTTCATCCTAGGTATACCTCAACTATGAGAGACAAAATGAGAAAAAAAAATCCAGAAAATCACATTGTCTGATTTTTAAAGAATCTATTTGCAAATTATGGTGGAAAATAAGTATTTGGTCAATAACAAAAGTTCATCTCAATACTTTGTTATATACCCTTTGTTGGCAATGACAGAGGTCAAACGTTTTCTGTAAGTCTTTACAAGGTTTTCACACACTGTTGCTGGTATTTTGACCCATTCCTCCATGCAGATCTTCTCTAGAGCAGTGATGTTTTGGGGCTGTCGCTGGGCAACACGGACTTTCAACTCCCTCCAAAGATTTTCTATAGGGTTGAGATCTGGAGACTGGCTAGCCCACTCCAGGACCTTGAAATGCTTCTTACGAAGCCACTCCTTCGTTGCCCGGGCGGTGTGTTTGGAATCATTGTCATGCTGAAAGACCCAGCCACGTTTAATCTTCAATGCCCTTGCTGATGGAAGGAGGTTGTCACTCAAAATCTCACGATACATGGCCCCATTCATTCTTTCCTTTACACGGATCAATCGTCCTGGTCCCTTTGCAGAAAAACAGCCCCAAAGCATGATGTTTCCACCCCCATGTTTCACAGTAGGTATGGTGTTCTGTGGATGCAACCAAGCATTCTTTCTCCTCCAAACACGTCTAGTTGAGTTTTCACCAAAAAGTTCTATTTTGTTTTCATCTGACCATATGACATTCTCCCAATCCTCTTCTGGATCATCTAAATGCTCTCTGGCAAACTTCAGACGGGCCTGGACATGTACTGGCTTAAGCAGGGGGACACGTCTGGCACTGCAGGATTTGAGTCCCTGGCGGTGTAGTGTGTTACTGATGGTAGCCTTTGTTACTTTGGTCCCAGCTCTCTGCAGGTCATTGACTAGGTCCCCCTGTGTGGTTCTGGGATTTTTGCTCACCGTTCTTGTGATCATTTTGACCCCACGGGGTGAGATCTTGCGTGGAGCCCCAGATCGAGGGAGATTATCAGTGGTCTTGTATGTCTTCCATTTTCTAATAATTGCTCCCACAGTTGATTTCTTCACACCAAGCTGCTTACCTATTGCAGATTCAGTCTTCCCAGCCTGGTGCAGGTCTACAATTTAGTTTCTGGTGTCCTTTGACAGCTCTTTGGTCTTGGCCATAGTGGAGTTTGGAGTGTGACTGTTTGAGGTTGTTGACAGTTGTCTTTTATACTGATAACGAGTTCAAACAGTTGCCATTAATACAGTTAACAAGTGGAGGACAGAGGAGGCTCTTAAAGAAGAAGTTACAGCTCTGTGAGAGCCAGAAATCATGTTTGTTTGTAGGTGACCAAATACTTATTTTCCACCATAATTTGCAAATAAATTCTTTAAAAATCAGACAATTTAATTTTCTGGATTTCTTTCTTCTCATTTTGTTTCTCATAGTTGAGGTATACCTAGGATGAAAATCACAGGCCTCTCATCTTTTTAAGTGGGAGAACTTGCACAATTGGTGGCTGACTAAATACTTTTTCCCCCACTATATCTTGCTCTAGATAGCTGGGGTTGAATCTGAAAATTCTATTCATTGAAAAAGGTCAGCAGTGTTTTGGAAACATGGTTTACATTTGAGTAGTTGTCTAGAAAAGACCCTGGTGTCCTCACCACTTACCCACACAAATACCTGAGTTTATGAGCTTCTCATTTGTGTTTCCAGTTTCTGATCCATCCCAATTTAGGCTTCATCCACATCATAAATGACCTGTATTATAGAATAGATTTTTACAATAATCCACCATACTTCCTGTCCTTAAATAAAGGCCCGAAGATCAGACCGGACCTTCTCTTGGCTTGTGATGGAGTCCCAGTTCAAGGCGTATTGGTATTCCTCTGACACTGTGAGCAGAGGTGAAACGGGTAAGATTTGAGCTATTCCTAACTTTATCAAGCTAAGGCTTTCTGTTTAACAACAACACTGCAGAGATGCACCAGTGGAGTGTAATTTTGTCTGTACAAATCTGCATTATGCAAGCCTGAAAATGACACTTTTCTATTCTTCTTGAGTAACATTTGCCAAAAGCTGAAGTGTTTTAGGGAATCAATAAACATTTTTATGAGGATGTATTAGGGGTTGGATATCCAAAGAAGGAACACATAGGTTTGTGGCTGAAAGTCAGAAAGAGCATGTTGCTGGCCTTATCTGTAGATTTTGGATCAGCTGCAACCGTCTTCCTGCTCTAAAGAAAAGAGCATTTTAAAGTTAAACTGATAAAAAAATCAAAAAGATGTTCTAAGTTTGCTCTGACTCTCTTTGTTTGCCATGTCAAACATAACTCCTCACAAGGGCTGATTCGTATTGAAATGGTTATCATCTGGATACCACATTGGCCCTTTTTGCTGTGACCATATAATTAACTGTTAGTCATACTTGTGTTCTAAAGGCCATTTTTGTTCTTCTACATAAAAATACATGTGGTCTCACTCTACTTCTGAGTGGAACAACAGTACTTAAAATGAATATTTAGCTATTTCACTCCTTCCTGGATCTAGAGTAGTTATATCATGCTGTAACAGTATATTAGAACATTTGATGTTTCACTGCACACTAACAATGAGTATTTTATGGAAGAAAGAGTTGGCAACCTTCGGAGAATTCAGTTTCTTTCTAGCCTTGTGTACTTGTGGTTGTGTTGCCGTGTTCAACCAGAAAACAATTGCATAAAGTAGCAGCTTCTGAGGCCAAACACAAACTACTGGGCAGCCCTTTGTGGAAAATTCCATGTGCTTCCATCGCATGGAGTGTTGAAATATTCCCTTTGGTCACTAGATGGTGACAGAGCTTCAGATCCTAGTGCCAAACCACTTCTGCTGACGAAGCATAAATTATATAACTGCTGTATGTGCCAGTGGTGTCAGCTTGCCTCTGTCTCCTCGCCCCACACACACACAACCAATAATATCTCAGTCCACTCTAGCTCTAACTACTACTTTTTTTGTTGTATTTTATGTGGTGTCTTCCTGTTTTCCTGCAGAATGCTGCTGACTCACCAGCTCATGAGTTCATTGGACAAGAACAATGATGGAGAGCTCAACTTCAAGGAGTCCTGGCAGCTGATTGGGCATCTCCCAAACAAGCATAGGAGGGGTTCAGCCAATAGAGTGTCCTCAGATGCTCTGTAACAGTTGCAGGCATGTAACTCCCTTGTCTGTGTGCCAGTTAGAAAAAAAGGGTTAAAAGCCCAATTGAAAACACCCTAAAGCAGAGTAGTCTGTGTTTATTTCTCCTGGTTCTCTCACCAGCAACTGTCATCTGGCACACACTCTGACACACAAGTCACTAATGAACAATTTGCAACATTAGCAATACTAAAAACCAGTTCTAGCTGTTTCTCAGACATACACACTCACATCTGCTTGTGCTTACAGGTCTATAAGGGAGTTTCAGAATGGTAATGTCAGAAAAAGTGTGTGTGTGTCTTGTGATGTTCATCTCCCTCTCGAACACAGAGTTGTTGTGCTGGCAGGCAAGATGTTGTGTTTTAAGCTGAAAATAAAGTGTAAACAAAATGTTCCTTGCTGCTCAGACCTTGATTTTTTACAGTGTGTTTGAAAGTTTATTTTCTATTGAACAGTATATTTTCCTTCGTTTCACCACTGGGTACAGTTTTAGGGTGTGGCATGAGTACATCTTGGAACACACGCGCACTTAGCCATGAGTGCGCGCATGCCACTACACGTTGAACGAAAGTGTGCCAAAAAAGTTCAAATATAAAAACAGCTATTTAAAAAACAAAAAATATGAACCAATCCACATTAAAAAGCCTTGTTCTGTTTTCTTAAACAACGGAAATGTTTGTTACAAAAAGTTGGTGCAAAACGTCTGTGTTGCTTAAGCTGCGCCTCTTTTCACATTCCTTCTTTCCCAAGCACACGCCCTATGACAACGAAAAAAACGTTGGCAGGAGTGAACAGTTAAATCACGGAGAAGATATGTGTTAATCTAGCGCAGTCTGAAGAGGAGGATCTGTGAGAAACAAGGAGTGCAGTAACCGACACAGTTTCTTTCTTGCCTTTTGTTGTTCTATCCTAACGGTGAGTCTGATACTTTTCTGTTGTGTCTATGTAATTAATTGTGCTGTTTAATAAGTTACATTTATTTCTTCTTCTGTGTCATACATGTTGCATAATTAGCGGGCGTCTCTATTGTCATACCCAGCGTGATGGCCACAGGAATCGGGTTCTCCTTGGTAATTTAACCCCCATCCCTTTACACTTCCAGAGACACCGGAGTCTCGACTCACGTTTACTTATTAATTTGCGGTGTGTCAGTTCTTCCTCTGGCCTCTCTACAAATTATCAGGATTATTTAGGGACAAATGTAAACTCGGGCAAGCCCCTGACATCTCCGTTACGCACGGTGCGCTGACTAGTTTTGGCATATGCGCCAAGGCCATTTTTGCCCCGTTAAACAGCCATACTGATCACTGTACCGACGGTCAGATTTGGGCTGTTATCAGTCTGAATTATTAACGATATGATAAGACTCCGGTAGCGAGACTCGAGTAGCTTTGACCTGGTGTGACGCGCAGGAGAAATGCCGACCAGGGCGACGACAGATAACATGGAGGAAATGAGTCAATCACACCCAGCCCAAACAAAACGAGCAGGGTGGAGCTGATCGCTGGGACTTATCAATGCTCAGGAGCTCATGAACTATCAAGTAGCAGAATAATGGCCTGGGAGCTTTGTGTGCAGCCTGGTAAAAGCCGAGAAATGAAGGATGGACAGACAGTTTGTGGTGTCCGGCTTCAGAGGGGGGGGGGGGGGGGGGGGTCATGGCCTGGGCTGGGTGGCCGTATGCCTGACATGCCTGTAAACTGGTTTGGACTTGTTGAGCCTTAAAGCTAGTGAGTGATCTCACCAACGTATGTAAGTCCACAATGCTGTATTTGTTCTCTCAGGTAGGTGCACACACACTTAAAACAAACTGTAATTGTTTGGAGCTTCATTTTCATATAGGTAAAATGACATAATACATAGTACAAAGACACATTTAAACACAGTAACATTTATTATAAGACATGTATGAATATTTATTTATAACTTTACCTGAAGCTGTATGCTTGACCTGGGAGACCAGTTTAAGAATGCAGCCTAAAAAGTGGTACAAAACATGACCAATTAGAGAAAAGGATATAACAGAAAAACACATGCTAAAATAAGCAATAGAGACGACATGTAATGCTCTTAAATTCCGCCAAAAGATACCCATATTTATGTGTTGCATATATTTTTAACATATTAACATGGAACTATAACTTAACCAATTTTAAAACCGGATAATGCAGTTTACAATCTTCAGACCATAATTTAATGGGATAGCAATATATGTCTGAAGTATTGTAAGAAACAGGATAGAAAAGTAAAAAAAATTTTTTTTATTTGTTCAGATGCTTTTTATATTTATTTAATAAACTTTAGTTAGGCTTTGAAAAATATCAAAAGTAGCAGAAAAAATATCAATCTATCGTAGCTTTATGCAACTGACAGTGGTTCATATGGACATACAAATATCCTATTTCAAGCCAAAAACATGTGAATCAGTGAACTAATGTTTGTGGTGCAACATTCAAGTGAAATGCCAAAAATAATGAGTAAAGCCAACAAGCTATGCTCTGGGCCTCACACGAACATTTATTACACCATAGTCAAGATAATCCCTTCATGCCGAGGCTGCAGGATAACCTCCTCTGTTCTAAGCACACACTCCCTGTCAGGCCACATCCTGCTTATCTGACAAACCCTACGACAGGCACCTTGTGTAATTCTGTGGCCTCGATGTCTCCGGGTCTGACTGAAGACTACTTGGTTTCGTGCTTATTTCATTACACATTTGGAAAAGACACTAATGGAGGGTGGCCTGTCAGGCATTTTGATATATAGCCTGTAAAGAATACAACCACACACACACACACACACACACACACACACACACACACACACACACACACACACACACACACACACACACACACACACACACACACACACACACACACACACACGGTCTGCAGGCTCCATGCTGCTATTAGTCTCAGAGAGGGTGTTGGGACAATTATAGTAACCTATAAAATAATGATGAACAGCAAGCTTGTGTGTGTGTGTGTGTGTGTGTGTGTGTGTGTGTGTGTGTGTGTGTGTGTGTGTGTGTGTGTGTGTGTGTGTGTGTGTGTGTGTGTGTGTGTGTGTGTGTGTGTGTGTGTGTGTGTGTGTGTGTGTGTGTGTGTGTTCTGGCATGTTAGGGAGTCATGAAACAGAATCCAGGGTGTGTGCCTGCTCTCACTCACCCAGTAATTAGGTTAATGCACCAGAAGTCCTAATTGGTGTTGTCCCTCTCTAGTGTGTGTATGTGTGTGTGAGTGTGTGTGTGTGTGTGTGTGTGTGTGTGAGTGAGAAGGCCAGGGTGGGTGCTCAGCCTGAGCATTGAAGTGTGACGACTGTGTCAGATAGGAGCTTCAGCAGCTTCTACAGTTACTCCGACAACATCGCCACAGGCCCCCCCCCCCCCCCCTCATCATTACCCATCCTGTGGCCGCCGCTGCCTCCAGGTAGTTTCCGATACTCAGTGGAAACCCTGCAGGAAGGCCTCGCTCCCCACTGCTGCGATACTTATCGACTCTACTCAAGTATCTGCAGCATTCATTCAGGCCCTCTTTATATTCTGTGAGCAGTTGCCTTAGAAATGTTGTTTGTTGAGACAACATAAAGATAAATGGGAACAGAAACCTAGTTTGTGGAGACAACAGAAAAATAAATGGGAACAGAAACCTAAAGAGGCCCCTCTGCTGGCCGAAATATTTTGTGTTCACTGCCTTAATAAAGTCTGAAGATGAAACATTAGGTGCCAGTTTCATTTAGCATTGAGTTAGCACACAGTTTGCTGTGTTATCAGCTGTCTTAATGTCATGCTATCTACCAATAACATACAGTGTCAAATATCAAAAGTGAAAGTGAGATATTATTGTCACACTGTGTCGCAGCTGTAATTCCTACTTCAATAATACATACCTGCTGTAAACATAACAAACTAAAATATATCGAAAAATTTCCATAATACTCTGTTTTTGCAGTTAGTACACAATTCATTTTATAATTTTTCCATTTCAGAACTAAAAGTATTTGTATCTGTTCAATACTTTACGTTCTTTATGTATCTCTCATCACCACCACAAAGGTATATATACTTTTGTGTATATATTACTGCTGTGATTAGTTCCTCTATTTTCTTCTTGCACTGCATCGTGAGACAGCAGACCTTTTTCACCGCAGACATCTTAACTTGTCATAGTAGCAAAAGCACAGGCGTCGCCAATGACATTACGGATGGTTCTGTTCTATTCAGGTGTCCCAGTGAGCCGTGACGTTGTAACAGAGAGCCGCCATGCACAATACTAGGAGCCTGAAACCAAAGCGGCTAAATGGAACAGGGCCATCATTAGTTTTATTATTTACACCTGTGCTTTTCCTACTGTGACATGTCAACACGTGTTCTGTGGAAAGGCCTAAAGTTAATCAACAAGCTCATTCAGGAAACAAATTAATCTGTGGTTTCAGTATGCAAACTCACTGTTTTGATACAAGATTTAAAATCCCATGAAAGCATACATGTGTTTCCATTGCCTATGTCAAAGGTCAAACTAGGAATATGCAGTGAGTGGAAATAACCAATCTTAAAACAGTTTGTCTCATGTTTAGATGATGGTTTAGCTTTAAAGTACTCGTAGACCATCTCAATAACAGCAGCATTAGATGTTTCAGACTAGTTTAATCTTTTGGTACTGTGTTATGTTCATATTTGAGCACAGTAAGCAGTGTATTCGTACAGTTTTAAGGGCGGTGTGCAGCAGCAGCAGACGAGCAGCAGGCAGTAATCTGAAGCTGTGGCCTCACGCTGGCTTCTGGGGATCAGATGTCCACCGTCAGAGATCACAGCTCCCATTGTGTTTACCTCAGAGACTCCCCTCCTCTTCAACCTTCCATCACCCCTTCTCTCTCGCTCTGTTTACCTCAAGATCCTCCAGGGTCTGCAACCCCCCTTGTCCCTATTTTTCTATGCTGACATCACTTGTGTGTCTCACCTTTTTCCCATGTTCATGTTCATGTTTATGCTCTGATAAAGACATTAGAAGTAGAAGAATTACACTTCAGTGTCTCAACCTGATGAAAGGCATTTCAGCCAGATTTGCTTTGCTGATTACAACTGTTTTTTTGCAGAACTATACGTTTTTTTTAACTGAAATCATTACATTTCATTTCAGTATTTTTCTAATCATATCACACATGCAACATGAAGTGGAATGCTGTAAAATGACTTGATCTTAGTACTTTGTAATATATAACAGAGTTAATTAGGAATCTTGATCTATGCACAAGGATTCCAAAGTCATGCTGTGCTCTCTTCCCTGACTTAATAACTAAAAATAAGCCTTTTATCCTCCTTAGACCCCCATGTAAATATATTTTCATATTAATAAAATACCTAGGAACTGTAGCCAACGGCATGATGTCTGAGTGTCTAAGATATGGCAGTATCTCTCTTTGCCCACTTCCCTTACTCAATTCTTCACTGTGTTTCCTTAGGCGCGTTCACACCAAGTACTTTTCCCACAAAGGTTCCTGAGAACTCATTAGTTCTCATGAACTAAGTACAGATCGCGTTCACACCGGAAATTAGTTCCTGGGGGTGGATTAGGCAATTGAAGCCGCTGACGTCACTACTTCTTCTTCTGCTTTGGGTTTACTGGCCGCAAACAACTTCACAGTGTATACAGCCGCCCAAAATCCCCGGCTGGAAGTCCCTGGAGTTAGGGACTGGCTTCATAGATATATATACACACCAGATATATATATATATATATATATATCTATGACTGGCTTCAGTAGAAGCTACTGGGACTCCCAGCAGCTTCTACTGAGGCCTTCCGAGTAAATGGCCAGAACGCCGACACCTCCTCATCTCCACCGCTCCCATGTTTTATTTTGTGTTGTCATAAGTTAGTCTCTCTGCGTTTCTGCGCTGGGCTAATGCTAATGCTAATAATGCAATGCGAGGATAATAAAATGGCAGCTTCACAAATGTTTTTGGGAGTTTGACGGGGCGTGGTTTGCATTCCGCCCAGCCAATCAGACACAGGAACCTTTTTCTCCCACGAAAGTCCCTGCTCTCTAGAAGGGACTGAAAAGGGGGTAAAAAAGGTTCTCTATAACTAATTTAGTTCCTGGGACTTTTTGGTGTGAACGCAACTAAATCGTAGTTCTCAGGAACCTTTGTGGGAAAAGTACTTGGTGTGAACGCGCCTCTTCTCTCTCTCTCTTTAGATATGGAGTCAGCCATAAAGACTGTGGTCACCACGTTTCTAAGTTCTACCAAGGGGAAGGAGAACCTAAACGGAGGCGGCTTCCAGAAGCTGGTAAAGAGCAAGCTTGGTGGCCTAATGCAGGTAAGGAACTAAAGAAGGTTTAGCCTTTTCGACAACACTCTTTGCTGTACAGATTATTCATCAGAATATATGATAGTTTTCAAAGATCTTATTCTGTCTTTCCTTTTGTGTGCAGGATACCAACTGCTCCTCTGCCGTTAAGGAGATGCAGTCCGGATTGGATGCGAACAATGATGGAAAGGTCAGCTTCCAGGAATACCTCACTCTGATTGGCTACCTGGCCTCCTCCCTCAGTGCGAGCAAGACTGGAGCCACTGCAGATGCATCATAGATGTTAAACCACAGTGTTTGTGGGAGCAGCATTCATTTTAGAGGATTTTTAAGTATATTTTTTAGATTTCTAAATGCTAAACATCAGATATACATTTTTTCAAAACAGTCCATACTTTTTATTCAGTTAATCAACCAGTTGTGTAATGCTCTTAATGTCCAGATCAGCCTTTTTTCATTCACACCATATTGATCTCCACTGTCAAGGACACATTGAAGGACTCTAAGATGGGAGTGTCTTTTTTATACCAATTATATACCAGATACTCACTGTGTTTTCAGAATAAAAGCTTTATACAATGAAACTATATTATCTGTCTCAGAGTTTTTCTTAAGTTGCATTTTCATTTAATCGTTTAAGTGATGACGGTACCCATTGACTTCCAATATAAAATACTCCTGGGAAACCCAACAGAATAAGCTATGTGTCTCGTGGTTTCCCTGATATGGTTTGACATTGTCCCGCAGGTTCCCGCTGTAATGATACCTGCTTCTTCCATAGCTACCAGCAACGCTTGCTAAATATAGCTGTGACATACCTGACTAATCAAACTCAGCAACCTTTAGATGCATCAACTATTGCAACCAGATCCTGGAACATAGTATTCGCTTCTTATTGTTCACCATCCTCCACTCTGCAACACTATACATACACACATATGGCGCATACAGACATGCACACAAACTGTGCCGCCCCATTCACTGACACAATATACTGCTGCGACGGCACACTAACATGAAGATGCACTTACCCCCAAGGCTGATCAAACATACATTTCATGACATCCTGCAGTGGTCGTGCATTAATGTTGATGTTGTTTGCTTTAGAGAATATGAGCTTCAAGAACATTCATTCAACATGATCATATGTTTTCTCATGTAATTTATTTGTGCTCTTCCTTTACTTTTCATGCAAAGCCCTTTGGCTCTCTCTGTATCCATTGTACTGCTTGCATTTTTTAGAGGTTTAGGTGTGTATGTGTTTTTTGAAAATGTGTGTGTGTTTGTATGTGTGGGTGTGCCTGCATGTGTGCGCGTGTGTGTATTAGCATGTTCTTTTCCTTTGTGTGTGTTTTGCGGTCTTTGTATGGGGATTTCACTGCATGGCTGCCAGGTGTGATGGCTCCATTCATCTGTGCTACAATAATCCTTTGGATACTGTATCAGTCACAAACTCAATTTAAACTTCTATCTTACCGTACAATAACGAGTCTAGATGTGAATTACACAATTGTTTTTAGTGGGGCTTGTGTTTTTATTATGGGTACTTCAATTGACCTAATGCTGTAGTCATAGTACCATTTTCTTTTTTCTCGAGCGGGGCAGGTGGATCTTTCCTGTGTCTTTTTAAGGGATAGCAGGTGTCTTATGCGTAAACAGAGTAGGAGGAGAGAAGAAGGAGGGGAGGGGGAGGGGGAGGGGGAAGGGGAGGGGAGGGGGAAGGGGAAGGGGGGCGACAGGTGGAAGGAGGGAGAGGGGAGGAAGGGATAGGTGGGATGGGTGGAGTGAGTGATGTATTTAAGACGTTGTCCTGCTCATCTTCCTCATCACTCGCTCTTGCCTTCTCTCTGCACCTGACCTGCAGGCCATCACTCGCCCTCCATTCAGGTAAGAATGTACAGTATGTAGGGGGCAGACTTTAACTCTGTCTCTGTTTTGTTATTTCTTACGATTTCTACTCTTAAAGTAGATTTTTGAGGGTGCATCCAATACACGATGCTATCTGTAGGTGAACTGCTTGTTGGATGTGCTTGTGCAATTCATCAACAAAGATGCTTTCTGTGTTTTTAGGATAAGATATGAATCCTTTGTGTATCTTGAACAAAGCTTACCAAAAATGTCTCTGATAAGTTTTTGTCATTCTGTTGATCCATGACACTTTGTAACATTGTGTCCACATTGAGAAACTGATGTAGGATGTGAGTGAAAGTTAGGAAAACTCTTTTACAGTTCAGAGGTGAGGAAGGTTCAAGAAAGGCAAAGACTTACACCTGTCTTTGTTTTCTTTCTGCCGTCCGGTGGAGCTAAAGTAAAATCTGGATCAGGTTCCCTCTGCGTGTCCTGGTTACATCTCCTCCACTAGTTGGGTTGTTTCGCCAGCTTAGAGTTTCACTCTTATCAGCTGGCTCACATGTCCGGCTGCTGTCTATGCTCTGACTCCCAGAGGTCCTCTTGCAGGGGCAAAGCAACAAACAGATTGAGGATCATTTTAATCTCTAGCAGAATCTTATCAGGACAACTGTCAGGGAGGAAACACTTTTGATGAGGAAACGGAACGAATTGCCTCCAGGGCTGTGCAGGGTTTCCGACTCTCCACCTCTGCTTTATCCAGATAGATTGAACTCATAATGGATCTGTTTCTAGCTATCTCAGTTAGCAGTGTGTCTTAGAAGGGATAAAGAGACAACGAGCGACAGAGAGCAACCAAAAAAGCATTTTGATTGATTGCAGCACGTTTTTACTCCATGCTACAAATAGTTTATTCAGGCGGGACTTTGCTTGCTCTCGCCTTCTCTAACCCTCCTTCTTTTCTGTCCTTCTACAGAATGTCTTTGCCCAACCCAGAGAACGCCTCCACCCTGGAGAACGCCATGCAGCTCTTGATCCAGACCTTCCACAAGTACTCTGGAAACGAGGGGGACAAATACACACTGAGCAGGGCTGAGCTCAAAGAGATGCTCACCGCAGAGCTCGGCAACTACCTGGGGGTAAGAGAGGAGATAGTGAGGAGAACTAGATGCAAAGTTACTCGTGTGTTAAATAGATTCAGCCCCTCATTTCTGTTTTCTCTCCTGCAGAACGCTCAGGATAAGGAGGCAGTGGATAGGGTAATGGGAGACCTGGATTCCAACAATGACGGAGAGGTAGATTTCACTGAGTTCATCATCCTGGTCGGAGCTCTTACCGTGGCCTGTAACGACTTCTTCCTGGAGTTCAACGACAAGCCCACGAAGAAGTGAACACGCCCTCTGCACAAGGACGTCCACTCTGCAAAACACCCAAAAAGCTCCAGGGAGGAAACAGTTCGGACAGGAGAGAAGGACATCCTGTCATGGACTTCACAAATACACACACACTCTCACACATTAAATGATAGTCACTAGAGCAGTACATGTTGGGTGTGTGTGTATTTGTCTGCAATGTCCAATCAATCCATTCCTAACAGTATTTATTGAAATGTGAACATCTGGAGAGTTTAAGTCCATTTCAGCACCTGTCATTGTTACATTCTTTTTTTCTGTTCATGTATTTTGTAACACATTCAAAGCAAAGAAAAACCTCCCTGGAAAGAATAAATGTGACTCAAACATAACGCTGTGAGTTGTACTTATTACAGTAGAGAGGATGAGTGTGAACACATGATGGACACCAGGGGGCAGCAAGTGGCCCTCAATTGAGTCTGATAGAGGATTACTGCATTGGGGATAGATATGGAGACACATCTATGAATCCTGGGCAAAGACGTATCTATATAGCAATAATGAAATAGATAGTATTGGAGGTTGTTTAAGTTCTGATACGGTGTGATATTCATCAGGTAATTTGGTGTTTAGATGCAGGGACAGACTCCTGTTTTTACAGCAGAATAAAGAAAAACGTAAAGTGATCTGGGCCCTACACCCATAATTGTTTAAAAACCCTGGAGAAAGAAAGCACAAAAGGAGTGTGAAGGTGTGTGTGTGTGTGTGTGTGTGTGTGTGTGTGTGTGTGTGTGTGTGTGTGTGTGTGTGTGTGTGTGTGTGTGTGTGTGTGTGTGTGTGTGTGTGTGTGTGTGAGTATATGAAAAGGAAGTTACCAGCCTGGACATTAGAAAGCCAGGAAACGTCTCTTTCTTTCTTTCTATCCTGTGGTATATGATTGAGAGGAAGTTTGAGTAATACACTTAATTACAGACTACAGGGTATGTTTGAGTGTGTTGGAGAGAGAGAGAAAGAAAACATGGCACACACACGCACTCTGATTAATCTGAACCTACAACCTTTATTGGACTGGTTAAGGTGTGCACAGGAGCAGATTTGAGTCAGGAAGGAGAAGGGTGAAATATGGGGGAGCATGATGAGAGAGCAAGTGAGAAGAAATGAAGGAGAGTGGAAAGGTCAAAGAGAGAGAGAGAGAGAGAGTGGAAAGCAACACTTTGTCCGTGTGGAGCCATGCAGGCTACAGTTTTAACAGGTCTCTGATAGGCTTTTCACACTTGTTCGGGATCTGTTAGGAATCCCCCCCCCCAGGGTAATCCCATCCTCTAGAGACAGAAAGCGAGAGCTCCCAGTCCTGAACAGAGCTGAGCTGCAGACTTGGCCACGCAACCGTTAAAAGCCGAGGAATCTTGCAGCAAGTGACCGAGGATTAGACAGCATTTCTCCAGAGTTTATAGTGGCTTTTCCATGGTGTAACAATACTAACAGTCTTTTGTCTCCGCCTATCCCTCTTTATTCCTCCTCGCTATCTGGATTGTGCTTGCTTGGTGATATTATCCTGTTTTTATTCAGTCTGTAACCTTATTATATAGTCAAAAACATTTGCAATATTACATATCTGTTCTTCTTCATCCTGCATCTGCAACTTATTGCCTAGTGCGACTGCCTCAGCTTCGGCCCTCTTGTCATTTCTCTCTTGTTTATTTAAATTTTAATTCACCCCCCACTCCCTGCATGCCTGAAAAGGCCTTTTGCTTCTCGCTTGGTTGTAAGGGAACATGGGAGTAAGAAGAATCAGCCAGTCCGTGCTGAAAAGGAAAACTACTGTAGTGAATAGAGATAGTAGGTAACCATTATTCTAATTGGACTAAATGTCAGAAATGTGTTTGTCCATGGAAGACCAGATAGAGGAGAGTAAACTGGAGAGAGGTTGCCAGATATAAATAGAAAGGAGGGGAAGACACACATACAGTTTATCTTCTGAACATGGAATCTGGCAGATGTGATGCATCGGGATGTGGAGCACGCATACACATACATACACACGCGCATACATATGCTCAGAACATTACATACTGAAATATGAAATGACATATTAACACACATAATAGCTTCATTTCCATGATAGAATTCCCTTTCTTCAATCAATATAATTTGATTTACACGTTACTTTTTCAAACACTGATATTTACTCCATCTCTACTGAGCTCGGGAAACTCCATCTCAGGGAAATCATGCTCCGCTGTCCATCATAGAGGTGGTCCTGTCCACCATCTTGGCTCAGATTCCACAGTTTCTCTGCAGCTGAACTCATCTCATAGCAGCTGGGCTCCCTGGCTCCTGTTGTCTTCTACTTAATGTGCATAACTCTGTCCATGCATCTATTACTTTATCCTCTCACTGAATAATGCAACCTCACTCTGTCTTTAATTAAAGTCCCCTCTCTGTATTATCCTAAAACTGTTGCTTGTACACATGTTGTGTTTGTGTGCGCACCACAGGCTGTGTAGTACAGTTTGTATCACATTCTTGTTTAATCTATACAATCATACAACACACCTTATCCTCTGTCTCAGCATCTCACCCTTGCATCAGCTAACACATAGAGAAATTGTAATAATATATTACTAATGCTATACTGTGGTAATCTGCTATGCTATGGTAAAATATACTGAATCAGGTCTGTAGTGACTTCAAAAAAGAAAATAAACCTTTAAGAACCTTGATATGAACCATCCTTCCCTTTCTGATTAGCTCCCTCTGACATCAGTCAATGTTGAGAATGTGTAATTTCATAGTTGAAGGAGGGCATGTCATGTGTCGATAAGCAGACAGTTTCGAGATGAAACTGTTAATAAACTGGCGTAAGGTTCAACGAGGAGTAAATCCTCTCTCCATAACTGAGTGGAGAGCAGAGCAGGGAGGCACCTTTCCAGCAGAAAAGGGAGGTCAGTCCATTAAACATCTGGCCTAAAAACTGCAGGTAAGAGTATGATTGTGTCTTCCTTGTTCG
The DNA here is from genome assembly GCF_949606895.1 of Notothenia rossii. Classification (NCBI taxonomy): domain Eukaryota; kingdom Metazoa; phylum Chordata; class Actinopteri; order Perciformes; family Nototheniidae; genus Notothenia; species Notothenia rossii. Next base: position 18,255,809 of record NC_136905.1, read on the forward strand.
TTGCAAAAACGTTATTATAAAGGTAATGGGCGTGATTGCTGTTCAGTTCTAGTCCTGGTTTTTCAGTTCAAGAGACACAATAAAACCCAGACCACCCAGCCCCGCCCCCAAGCACCCCCAGCCCCACCTCTGGCCTTTGTCCTGCTGTGCTGATTGGCCGGGGGGGGGGGGGGGGAGAGGGGCTGTCAGGTGGGCGTGTCCTCGGCCTGCAGACGGTCAGCCTGGCGAGCTGGTGATGGTCTTGACTGTGTAATTCTGGTAGAGCGGCTGAGTGAACATGCCCAGCGTGCCGAACACACACACAAACACGAAGATCCACAGGAAGAGGCGGTCAATCACCATGGCAACGTACTTCCAGTCCTCGCTCACCTGTGGATACAGAGGAACAAAAGAGGTCAGGAGGGGGTGGAGAAACAGATTAAAATGAGTAGAAAACCACCGTTCACTCTCTAACTCCCCCCCTGTCTCTCCCAGTGAGCCGAGACTCTGATGAGGAGGAGAAGAGCTGAGAAAGTTATGGAGGGCAGAAAGAAAGGGGGCTGACACTCAAACCCCTGAGATGATGACTTGGAGGAGGAGGAGGGGGAGGGTAAACTGAGGCAGGAGAAGGTGTTTTTTTATATAGCAGTTCGCATGGCAACGGGATGGTAACAATGTGGATGACGGACAGAATAACGGAGGATTATTATTTCCCATGTCGGCTTCTTTCATTCAGGGCTGGTCCCCTAAGATGTCTTGAGGATAAGAGATAAACCGTTGTGGTTCCTCCATTCCTGCACTTCTCCTGTTGTACTCCTTCTCTATGCACACGTCATGCCGTCACCGCTATAATTACATGTCTGTGTTGAATATTCAGAGAGATATGATTACGTCATCAGATCTGTCTCCTTTGCTTATGCTCTGGTGTATTCCCCCATGCGTTTAAAATGGCAGAGCTGCTCCGCTTGATCCTCTCTATAACTTGATACCCTGAAAGGACAAATCTGTGCGGCTCATGATGCTTTTAATGGCTTGTAATGTGCAGATAAAGTAGAATAATTTATGCTATGATTTTATCCACAGAGAGACAAGATAATATATTTGTTTTAAAATGGAGAGCAGCCCAAGTGATACATCAGAAGTCTGGTAACTGTGTATTACAGGTATATCTGTATAAGAGTGTGCAAAGCTGTAAACTACAGCAATAAAGGATTTATTGGCCTCGCTATCACTTTGTGTTTTTGTGTTTCATTTAAATAATCTAGTTAAACATTTTTTGAATGTGTTTAGTTATTTAAGCTTACATTTAGGGCTCTTTTTTAGGACAACTTGGACACAGAGCAAAAAGCTGTAAACAAACATTGACATTATTGGATAATAAAATTGATTTAGTGAACGTATTAGCTAACTGTTGCTTATTTGCAAATCCAGCAGTCATGGCACCACATTAGCATTTTTGTTTTTGGCTACCTGACAATATTTAGTACAATATTCATTCATAGCTGTTTTAGTTTATACAAACCAGGAATATCCATCTCTTTAGCTGCTAAATGCTCCACTGTGTTCATCAGCTAATCACTCACTGTGCCTGTCTGTGTTAATGAGGATGTTTTGTCTGTTGTGCTTCAACTACCTCACAAATGATTGCTGGTCTGTCCAGGACTCTCACAGTAGAGCGGTAATGTATCAGCAGAGCATGTGCTCCAATATACTTACTCAAATCCCTAAATACGTGTCTGTCTTTGTTGACTGCTGGACAGGTACCAAACAGGAATTAATCTGAATTTTTATTTTTGTTTCCGTGTGTCACAATGAAGTGGGCAAACTGAACCACCCAACACCCATCTCTGAGTGTTTGTGACTACAGCTTTTACATTAAACATTCACTAATTCAAGTTTCAAGTTTCTTATTGCCATGTGTGCATTCTTAGTATGACAAAATGTATTAGAGGAGCATATCATTAACCAAACTTGAATTAAACACAACTGCTATATTTAATTTACTGTCAATTCTGATACACTTGTACTAGTACTGTATCTGTAGTAAAGCTTTACTCTTTAAAATGTTAACTTGGGTAATTTGAATATGTAGGAAAATAAATCTCAGCCAAGATAGTTATGATCCTTTATATCACTGATCTGATTGTTACTAGTCTAGTACTGGTCGAGGCAACAGAGATTACCACTGTGATGCTGTAAATGGTAACAAACGGAATATGATACTCACACTCTGATCATCATCCTCACTCTTCATGTGGTTGGCGATGAAGCGAACCCCTTCCACGGCCTCCTCGAAGCCCGGACAGGCTTGAGCCAGCAGGGTCTGAGTCAGAGCAGGTCCTCCAGCCGCCTGCTTCCCCCGGGGCACGTTCCCAGCGCCCCCCTCCCGGCTCTCCCTCACCCTGTTCAGACCATCCATGGACCCTCCTGCTCCTCCCAGATCCCCTCCGAACTGTTTAACAGACGCCCGGTTCACATAGCAGGTACAAGGCTCACTGTCCTCCTTGCTGAACACCCCTGTGGAGGTCCCCCCTCCGCTCCCCCCAGCGTTGCCCAGCCCGAGCCCCACCATCAGGGCCCCTGCTTCCCCACTGCGCCCCCCCTCCTTCTGCTCCTGTGCCCGTCTTCTCTGGCGCAGCCGCTGGCGCTCACAGCTGTTCCTGGGCTGCCGCATGAAGAGCAAAGCAGGGAGCTTGTTGAGGAACACCAGTTTAACCCAGGGGGGCATGGTGTGTGTGGTGGGAGAGCGGTGGTGCACATTGAGCACACACACGCTGGTGACGATAGAGAAAGTCACGAGGACCATAGTGAACATTAAGTACTTCCCCACCAGAGGGACGTCTAGAGAAGTGGGGGGGACGATCTTGGAGATCAGCAGCAGGAACACAGTGAGGGCGAGCAGCACGGAGATGCAGAGCGTCATCTTCTCTCCACAGTCGGAGGGCAGGTAGAACACCAGGATGGCCAGAGAGGTGATGAGCACGCACGGGATGATGAGGTTGATGGTGTAAAAAAGAGGCTTCCTGCGAATGATGAAGTCGTACGTGATGTCCACGTAGGTGGGGTCGGCCGGGTTCTCGTTTCGTCTGCCTGGCAGCGCGATGATGTCCCACTCACCGCTGGGCGTGAAGTCGTCCATGCTGGCCACGTCAGCTCGAAGCACCAGATCGATCTCGGTGCGGTCGTAGGTCCAGGAGCGGAAGCGCAGCGTGCAGTTCTGCTGGTCGAAGGGGAAGTGCTTCACCTCGATCTTACAGGCGGATTTGTAGATGGCCGGGGGCAACCAGAAGATACTGCCATCGTGGGACACCACCGCGTTAGAGTAGAACGACACCTCGTACACCCCATCAGCACTGAGAGGGATGAAGATGGAGAGGAGAGAGACAGAACAAAGTAATGTCAGACATACAAAAAAAAGTCCATTTAAAGAAACAACTGTAATAAGATTTTTCCCCCTAAGTCTTACGAACAGTGGAACATCACGCATCTCATTATGCAACACAGGTTCATTAAAGAGCTCCAGGACACACACACACACACACACACACACACACACACACACACACACACACACACACACACACACACACACACACACACACACACACACACACACACACACACACACACACACACACACACACACACACACACACACACACACACACACACACACACACACACACACACACACACACACACACACACACACGCACACACACGGATGCAGAGGATCCTGACTCACACACACCTGTTCTACAAATACAAGGAACAGGAAGAGCAGGCAGTCTAGACAGAAACACAGCTCACAGGTCACACTGGGTCGAGTAAAACGGCTCGAATTAGACACTTTGTTCAGAAGTTGGTTGAAAACATTAAAGCTGTAGATAGGGTTTCCATTTTATTAAAGCATTTGAAAAGTGAACTTATTAATGATGGGAGATTTGACATTTGCAAAAACCATAATTCATTATTTTTCATTGATAACACAAGACCCACCTGGCAAAGTGTACTCTCAGAAACATCCACTTTCCTCCAAATATACATATAAAAACTAGTTGAGACTTTGGAATTAGCACCTCTAGTTGTGCTGTTTGCTGTGCTAATGTTTACTTTGAGAGGAGTTCCAGGCAGTGAGAGGATATGGAAGATAACGTGTCGACCTGGGTTTCATGGGATTAACAGGATCATTTTATCCAGAGGTCTGCAGGTCGGGGATCTTTTAATCTTTAGTAAAGTAAGGACTGGGACAGGGAAAGAGGAGAAGGCCAGACAGATCACTGTACTCTGATAAGCTGATTTACATACTGTAGGCTGACACTCTGTTTCCATTTCATTGAGACAAGTGGTCTGCATCCATCTGCCTCAGACATGCAAGCTAATTGTAATTACGCTCAAGACTAGATTAACAACCGTGCAAAACAGAACTAGATATCCCTAAGTATAGTTTATATATTCTTAAGAAAATTGGTGTGTATATTAATTTCCACAAATGATTCTAACAGGAGTGTAAGAATATTGACACACTCTGATTTAGTAATATATGTTTTGTGATACTGTATTCATTTAAAAAAAGCATTTTTGAAAACAAGTTTACAGGTAAAAACTTGTGACAGACTGATTCATTTTTCTTTTGTGTTTGAATGTTTGATTGTGATATATGCAAATGTTGAGCTTGCTGTGCTGATTGCATAAAAAAGGGAATTCAATTTACTCAGATCTTAGGACTATGGTGTTGTGTCGTGACAGCATTTTAAAAATGATATTTAATATCCCAATATTTTTAATCGAAACCCCTATATCATGATGATTATTGTATTTCCAAATTATTGCCAATACATAACCCTACAGTAGCATATGTCAAACATTTTCAGCAAACAAAAAACTTTAAAAAGTATGATCATGTGTAAATATGTTTAATTATGTATGTGTTGTTAAATGTATGCATCTGAACAAGTATCTGACTGTGTGTATAGGTGCAGAAAAATCCATCTTTGAAGTGTGGCCTGGAGGTAGGCTACTGTATCGTAATGTAGCATGACTGATATGATCAGATGACAGTGGACAGGTTCAGTCATGTGTGGCGGGCCTGCATGTATTACACATTGATACAATAATTGATGTTCTTATCTGAAGTGACATTCAATGGCGGCAGCTGGATCAAATCAGCATAGAGTTAGCTTTAAAAAACATGATCAGTTGTCAAATGTATGTGCTTTAGTTTATGAGCGTGCATGCATCTGCGAGCCTGTGTGTGTCTTCAGGATTGATGGAGGAAGGGTGAGTGAGTGACTCACTTGTTGTAGAGCACAACGTCAGGCAGCCAGATGTGTTTTGAGGGCAGCCTGACCTTCAACATCCCATCAAACTCCTCAGGGATCCAAGTCAGACGATAGTCCTGCCACTCCTGAGGGCCAATAAAAACAAAATGTTTAATAACTCATGAACCTATGACACAGCAGCAGGAGATATATTGAGAGGAGAAGGTCTCTTTGTTCGTCTCTGAGTCAGTCAGTCAGTCAGTCAGTCAGTCAGTCAGTCGGTCAATATGACGCATCACAAGCCTGGGGAACATCCTGTGCTGTGTCCCTCCACGCTTACATCATGCTTTTTACTATAAGTCAAAGAGAGAGATTTAAGCACTTATTCCCACCCCAACCCTGAATGATCCAGCCACAAACCAATCAGCATGATTAAAATGGCATAGGATTTTCCTGCGTGTGTGTGGGCATCGCCGCGTCCTCTGTGTAACCTTTTCTTTAAACACAGTATTATCTTGTTCTGTCTGCTGCGTGTCACTCATTGACATTGAAGGCTCTGCGACCTGCAACATCTGTTTTGTCTGGCCCTTATATGTTATGGCCATGTTGGAGCATTAATGCTCATGCTAGGTCATCTGCACTAACTGTGATGCATTGTGGTCATTACCGTTTGTCTTGGCTCAGGACAGCTGTCCTTGGCTCCTCTGCTTACAGATAGCGTGGGATCCATAGAGCACTGATGGCTATTCTACGCTCTGTTACATGCCATCAATCCTAACTTAGGACCAGGTGTATGTACATGAACATTTGACAGAAAAATGCATAAAGCTATAAATAATCAAATTAAAATCCAGGATCCGCAAGGGTAACAATAAACACAGGTGCCTGTTTGGGGAAATGTTCATATACTGTAGATCAGTGGTTCTCAACTGGTCAGGCCTCGGGACCCACTTTTTACTTGGTCAATAGATCGCGACCCAACATTTTGAAGCATTCAAATCTATTCAACAAAAAATCGTGCTGTAATATACGCTTTTCAGCATACAATATTAATTAAAGTGAACAGAACTAAAGTATGCTTTTAAAAAAGGTTTATGAGATGTTGGAATCAAAGCTGAACTGTATGAAAAGTCACACATGCTGAAAACCCATCCCCAGAAGGGGGTTCTGGGGGGATTCTCCCCTAGGAGATTTTTAGAAATACTAACATAAACTACGCATTCTGGTACACTCTGAGAAGAAAATAAATAAATCTATTACTACCCGACATATTAATAATATTTTATGCCATTGTTTGTTTTTCACTTAGTTCTGACAGCTTGCTGCTCCTCACAGAGAGAAGAGCAAAGAGGAGATAGTCTGTCCCCCCATTGTTCTGTGACCTGTCAATCATCAAACCGGGGGTCATATTTCATTATTTGTTCATTTTTATCTGAAGTTGTTGAACCCATGGATGTATAAAGAATAGTTCTACCGCAAAGTTATTCTCCGTGGGGACTTCCGGCAACAATCTTGATTCTGATTGGCCAGAAGACTCGAAAAAACATCAAGATGTTTTATTGAGAAGATGATCACTACGTGACTACTGGTCTCCGGTACTTCCAGTCCAACGCCTACTGCATGCACAGCGTTAGAAAATTGGGCCTTCAAAATAAAAGTATTTTTTTCAAAAAAAAATCTTCACTCACACATCCGCGACCCACTCTAAACGGGTCCGCGACCCACCAGTTGAGAACCACTGCTGTAGATCTAAATATACCCCCAAATTAAACACACGGCTGTGTAACATGTGCCCTCAAAGCAAGCACATATGTTGACGTTGTGTGGGTAAATGCATTTGTATATCTAGTGTGTAAATGTGAACACCTACATGCTTTACCATGTTTCAGGCCTCAGCTGTAAGCATATGGAGAGCCAGCCATGTAGAAGAGGGTAGCAGCTCAACGAGGGTCACATTACTCACAGTTATAGGTAAGCATAAACTGTCAAATTCACCAGCTGAGAAACAAGGGTTCAGTATTTGTGTGAGTTTTTTTGCACATGTGGTCAAACAATTTCTAATATTTCTCACGTCAGGTTTTTGAAGGAGGTGTTTTGTTAGATGTCTCTGCCACTATCGGACACTAGCTGCTGCTACACACGAGGGGAACAGGATTAGACGCTGCACATCCACAAACAGTGAAACATATGGAGCGGGGGGATGCATCTGTCCCCTCCAGCAGCTGTACTGTACCACTTCTCATTTGCTATGGTCTACTGATGCTACTGTATAACACTGTGGTCCATGATTATATAATGTAAATCAACATGCTAAATGTTGTTATATTAGAAAGGGAATATTAGTCCAAACACCATCCGCATCCCTTGAAGTTTGTGATGAACTTCCAATGACCTGGCAGTAAAACTGTGATATTTAAGGTCTAGCATTGAAAAAGCAATATTGAATGCATGGCTCTGTCTTTTTGATACGGACTATTAGTCAGTGACCGACATGATACATGTTTGCTTATTCAGCCATCTTTATTCCGGTTTCTCCCCTAGAACGGTGGCCCTACATTACCATGACAAGGCCTACAATTTCATTTTCTTTCTGCTATATAGGGTATTTTCCCTCTTTATAGCACGGTGTTTACTTTAAAAGGACATTATTGTAAGATGAAGAGAAGAGTGGGAAGTCTCACCTGTGTGAGCCAGACATTGGTGGTCATCACCTGCTCTCGTTCATGCTGCAGAAAGAGAATAAATATGCATTAGAAAGTGTATCAAAGTACGTCACTGATTCATTACAGCACTTCAGAAAAGATACAATGATACAGGACGTGCGTAAAATAAAAAAAGGAATCTACTTGTTTTTAGCAAAGCCGAGGTATCGTGACCTTAAGTCAATATAGGTTGAGACAAGTCTGCAAAATACCAGCTTAAAGCATCTTTATTGCTTGATAAATCTATTTCTAACTCCTGATCCCCATTAAACTTTCTGCAAAAAAAACTTCAATCCCTATAATGACATCACTAAATAGGGTTGTTACTAGTAAGATTATGTATATGTTTTGTATTGATACTTGTGTATAAGATCTAAATACTTCTTCCACAACTGGTTGTTTTCCTGTCTTTATAAAATATATTCTCAAAATGCCATGCCTAGATGTCCATGAAGCTTGGTGAACAGATCAAGCCTTGAGCTAAAGGCTAAATCATTATCACACTGACTCGATGTTTCCTTAGAGTTCCATCATTAGACAACCTAATTCTTGAACCACGAGACACAAATACAAATCATCAGTTTAAAGTGGACCTATCATGCTATATTTGAAAAAAAATATTGTAGGGCCATACCTACACAAGACATGTCTGTGAAGTTTTCTTTTCGAATTACCAAACAGATCACCCATTGTGTATGCCTCATATTGCTCAAACCCCTCTTTTGAAGCCCTGTTAGAGAAACGCAGATCATGGGTGCTTAGCTTGAACAAAAAAAGAAGAGGTGGCGGAGCTAATGCCTGATCAGAATTCTACCAGGTATAAAGTTAAATTCGGTTGTGATAAAACGCCATCCTGTTTAAACCACATCAAAGATTATTTCTGAAACAGTATGGAGCTCAAATGCTTTTTCTCTTGCAGGTTTATCACAAGGTGAGTTCTTTTTTTATTTCCTGCCTTTTAAACACATGTGCTCTACAGTACAGGTTAGCTCTGAGTGTTAGCGAGGCTTGCTAATGTAAACAAAGATGAGATTACGTCCAAAGCACGTCATGCATTGTTTCTGATAGCAAGAGCAACTTTCTGTGGGTCCGCTGTCGATTTGACGTCAGTCCGGATGGAATCTGCATCCGCTCGTTGTACACCCGTTTTTAAAAGATTTGGGTACGGAGTAAAAGAGAGGGTTCTATTTTCTGACGCTGCGTGAGTTCCCCGACGCACCGGGGACACATATATTGTATAAAAGACATCACAAAGTGCATTTTGCATGATAGGTCCCCTTTAAGTAAAATTATCCAGCATGAACCACATGCAGTGTGTAGTGCAGTGCTTGCCCCTAACAAACACCATCTAAAGAACATCATTCGGATTTCTCCATCTTTCATGTAACCAAAATAAAATGATGAGTAACATCCTGGACTGCTGTGAAAGGTGCACACAGTTTGTGTTTGGGTTAGTGTAACATGCACACTCACCACGCTGATGAGCTGGGCCAGCGACACCATCAGCTGCACGGTAACCAGCTCGGAGCCATTAGTGGCAGGACGGATCAGTTTGTTGTAGTGGGCCGGGTTTAGGAGATGCTCCACCAAACGTTCCTCGGTGTCTGCCCCCAGGCCTCCTGTAATGAGAACACATGATCATCATCTGCCTCTATCATGAGTCAAAAGTTGTGCAGCCATCTGTGTCTCTCTTGGCACTTGGCAAGATACTTTTTATCGTGTTGGATACATAGTATAACAAGCAGGAAATCAGTGTTGCTGTTGGGTTTCTGTGTTTGGCCACTGCCGTCACTGCAGGCATTGAGAGCTGGCTATCCATGTGTATGGAGAATGCAAAGCCTTTGTACCATGCATTACTCGTCATCTCTGCCGGCTGGAGCACATCAGCACAGCTCGATACACACTTCTTACAAGATGTGACATCATAAGAATGAGTCAACCAGTCTGAATGTCTCTATCGCTGTCGTTTCTGTCTTTATCGCTCTCTTCGTGCTTCTGCCCTGTCTCTTTTTATTCTCCTCTGCTGTGTTGCACTTCTTTCCAACTGCCAGTCTTTTGTAGCTTTGGGTTATTTTCACTTCATCTCTCACGTCCCTTCCCCTGTCTTTCCCCCTCCGTCCTCCCCCTGTCCTCCTTCTGTAGCAGACTGTATCAGTGTGAGTGGTTGGGTTCAGGCAGAGCTGTCACAACAGCACACAGGAGGGGAGGTCTTTCACTGAGAGACACGACGCATGGAGAAAAACAACTGTTCTGCACCTCCTCCTTCCTGCCTCCCTCTCCGCTACTCACTCCCTGCCTCTCTGGCATCTGCTCGCTCCTGAGCTACCTCTTTCCCTTGTCACAATTCCCTCACACGTTGCCCCTGAAGACGAACACAGGCTGTTAACTTGGTACCAAGGATGTCATGTTTAAACTTGATATTTTAGAGGCTATTAACAGGGCGGGAAAAAAAAGTAAAAGTGAATGTGAGTAAGATTAACACAGTTATTTGGATGTTCACAGTTTCACAATTCAGACAATTCAAACACAAACCAAGACTATAACAGAAAATAAAAAAAACAATTCAAAAGGGGAAAAGGGAACACATAATATAGAATAAAATACAAAGACCTAAACAGATCCTAGACAACTCCTTCTTAACGTTTATTTACCTCTATTATATGCATAATAATATGCACAAAAAGAACACTTAATTGTCTATATTAACAATTGGTCATTTATCCTATTGTATACAATGGTAACATTATTATTTATAATTTATATATAATTGGGTTTGGACTAAACAAGCAATTATAATTAACATTATCTAAGGCTTTTGGAAATTCTGATTAGTATTTACAAATGACCAAATAAAAAATTGATAATTAATATAATCAAAAAAGAACATGAACATTTTGAAATAACAAATACGAAGGATTTGATGCCATAATGATGTAAAAATATGGAATATCCCTTTAAATTTGAAATGAAAAACTTTAAACATGCTCAACTATCTTTCCTGTTTTTCACCTTTTCCATCTGAATGTGTTTCTGAGCTCCTGAGACCTCCCCCCCCCCCCCCCCCCCCCCTCCCTCTGGCCCTGTAGCACTGCTGTGTTCACTGAGCAGGAATGATAGCCTCTGTCTCTGGATCGATGAGGACTCTATCCATGCCCCGTAAACTAAAAACGCAATTTCTCGCTCTCCCCCCTTTTTCTAATCTCCTGTTCCTTCCTCTGTCCCATCTTTTCCGTCTCGTTTTCTTTTACATCGTCTCTGTCTCTCCATCATCCGAGCAAAAACCTATTTTCTTCTCACTCCCCTGACTGTCTCCTTCACTCTCCTCCCTCCTGTTATCTCTGTTATCTCCATCTCTGTGTCGCCGACAGCCACTGTCCATTTATTGCCCCTTCTCGCACTAATCCACCATCATCAATACACATCCTGTCAGCATGTGTGTGTAGCACTCTGGTTGTTTATTGTGCACAGGCGCCACTTACTTTTATTCATATGTGTGTGTCTTTTTGTGTGCAGATATTCATGAGGGAAATAAACACTACTGTCTGTGCCTGAACAATATGAGTAATGTATATTATTCCCAGAAACCCAAGGCAATAACAGAGAGACAGGAAGCTAATACAGTTCACTTAAACAATGAGGAAGCAGAAATGGCCTACAAGCCATACTCATAATGTAAATGGAAGTTTCATACTCAAAACGATTAAATTAAATGTTGAGAAGTATTGCCCAATTGTCAAATTGATATTCAGTTTTTGTTCTTTGAAACACAGCATTCATTTGAGCATTCTTGCAAAACGTGACTATACATTTCTACGAACAATTGTTTGATTTTTTGAAAATAGCTACAAATATATTTATATATTCTTAGAAGATGTTAACATTGTGACCAAGGCTGTTCAAATGTTTGAATAGTCTCAATGTTACTGCATCAACTCCTGCCTTCACTAGAATAAGACTGGAATTTGAATCCCACCACATGACCACATGACCACATGACGCAGTCTTGGTTAACAAATGCAATCTCCTCATACTTTCGGCTTAATTTCCTAAAGTATTTGCATGCGTGGGCTCAGGATGAAAGACTAATATTTTACGACACTGAGACAAATTAGAGACTAAAAGAGAGAGCTTTTCTGGTTTATTCTTATCTCAACAACACTGATAAAAATAAGCACACACTCTAGTCTGATCACTGCACGAACATGTTGGTGTTCATCCTCAGCCCTCACTGATGCTTCTAAACACAGACTGATCTTTCTCCTTCTCCACATACGACACGCTGCCATGCTAAAGGCCATGCTAATGTTGCTGGTAGCTCAGGTTGTATTCTGGTGATTTTCCAGTGCAAATATTGCAGACTTAATGTGAAACTATGAATATTTCAGCAGGGCTCCCCATTATACCCTGGAGCGACGGAATACCACACAGAGCAGGAGCAGACGAGATGTTAACCACGCTCAGAGTCTGATCTCTTTAACAGCCATTGATCTTAGTGTGCTGATCGACCTTGGAAAAATGTGTACGTGTTATTCCTAGTTTCTGGAGGAGTGCTGCAAAATCATATCAAATCATCAATCGTTGCATTAAACAGCACATTGATTGCAGTTTACAGAGCTACTTAGCCACAGTCCACACACGCTGTAAAGACAAATGTAGAGAAAATGAGGGCGAAGCGAGAGCTAAATTGAATAATCTCGCTAAGACTATTACAGTGATGATCTCTAATTATACAGCTCACTCAAATGAGAAAAGGTTAGAGCGATAGTAGGGTCCCTTTCTGGTCTGCGCTCAGCCAAAAAGGCTTTTTGGCAGCAGAGCCTTTTTGGTTGCAGATAGGACCTTTCATGCTGAAATATTCTTAAATCAATAATCGAGAGATCAATTGATCGCCTGGCAACACCCAATTGGCTCTGTAGTGCCCATAGAACTGAGATATTAATATTGATCCTTCCTCAAGCCGCAATATCAGAGCACTGCAAAGACAAAGCCATCCTACTGTGAACTAACTGAGGCCAGAATAAGCTTTATTGTCGCCAGATTCGACAAGCTTCAGTCAAGAAAAATGTGCCTGAATTAGTTGTACTTTTTGAGTTGCTAATAATGGACATTTTACAACAATGCCCCTAACCAATTATGTGTACACATCTACCATCCTTTCAATAATATCAGTTACTGATACCCATATAAACTTTATCACAAAATCTTTACTGTATATAAAGTCAGATTTAATGTTGTATTTAAAGAAATTAAATGCAAAAATCACAACAGAAACATCTGTAGATTCTTCCATCACTATATTTTATAGGCTAAAAGCCTGATTCCACAAGTACAATCATTTTTTAGAGAAATGTTGGAGCTGAAACAACAAGTGTATTAATGTATTAGTTGATAAAAAAAAGTCATTGTTGACCATTCAGTAGTCTAATACAAATGTTATCAAATGGCTCAACTTTCATTTACATTAGTTAAATGTTTCTTTTGAAAAAGGAAAAAAACATATTTTTGTGGAATGTACCACATTGAATATGAACTAACAATAGCCTATTTCACAAAAAACTTTGAAAAAAAATATGAGCCACAAGATGCCTATCAAAACGTTTTAAGTTTAAGAGGTAGGCTACACCTGAATGCATCATGTTGTGTCCCAAAAGTTGACCGTACAAAGCGATTTAGACGTGCTATCAACTTTAAGTGGAGAGTAGTAGCAAATAATCATCATTCTCAAAACACTTTACTCAGCGTTGCCGCGAAAACTAAAACTTCTGCAGCCTACAAACTAGATTTCCTGTCAATGACGAGTTAGTTGTTTACCTGACTCACGTTTCTGCCATGTGTTTTTGCCACACCGGTGAAATCCGGGAAGCAGGAGGCCTTTAACCGGTAAGCTAGCTGTGTTGTAGTTGTAATATTGTTGTTTCTGTTTGCTTATATCTGCTTTTTACATCGGGCATGCGCAATTATGGGGGGGTGGAGATCAATAACATGCTAGGTGAATCGCATTAGCTGCTTTTTCATTCCTGATGAAAATTGAAGGCCCAGATCGATTTCTATTATGACTTTGTGACGCTTAATCATTATGTTATTCTAACTAGTGTCAAACAACTACACTGAGACCTTTTTAATGCAAATCATCAAAGGTCCATACTATTGTGCCAAGGGTTGATCCCACGATTGAATTAGATACATTTGAGATTTAACCTACAAAGGCTATTTTCTAACTCTATTCAAAAATATCAATGTTTTCATATAAGTATTTTTTCTTATATTTTAGTGCAGAAAAAATGGCATCATAGCTTTTGCAAGTTGTTTAGAGTCCCAGTGGTTCTCAACTGGTCAGGCCTCAGGACCCATTTTTCCTTGGTCAATAAATCGCGACCCTAAATTTTAAACCACTAAAATCTATTCAACAAAAAATCCTGCTGTAATATATACGCTTTTCAGCATACAACATTAATTCAAGTGAATTACAGTATCCCTTATAGGCTATCCCTTCACAGAACTAAAGAGTGCTTTTAAAATGAAAAGGCAGATTTGGAGCCAATCCTGCAAATTCACCACACAACAAAAAAAAAAAAAAAATGTGAAAAACATGACATGCTGAAAACCCAACCCCAGGAGATTTTAAGAAATACTAACATAATAAACTACACATTCTGTGAAGAAAATAAATAAATACTATATTAATAATATTTTATGCCATAATTTTTTTTTCACTTTGTTCTGACAGCTGAACTTGCTGCTCCACACAGAGAGAAGAGCAAAGAGGAGAGAGTCTGTGTGAATTACTTTAAAGGGGACCTATCATGCAAAATGCACTTTTGTCTTTTATACATGAATATGTGTCCCGGTGTTCCAGGGAACTCACCAAGTGTATGAAAACACAACCCTCTCTATGTTCCTCCATACCCAAATCTCTAAAAAAGGGGCTTCAACGAATCTGATACAGACTGATCCAGATTTGAACACTGTCCTAGCGTCAGAACGGTGGCGCTACGGCTATTGGTCATTTCTCCACCTATCAGGGGAATGAGAGGTTGGGCCATGGTCGGCCATTGCTGCTTGAAAGCGCTGGAGACGCTATAGTACATATGCCAGGCCTGTAAGTGGCGCTGTAGTCTGCCACAAAAGCAGCAAAGAAGACTTCCCTTGCATGGCTGCCATGGTTGCCCTTCTGTTTATTCTCTGGTGGCTCTTTTTCTCCCTCCCCGAGGCAAGCGTTTGCGCCTCCTGCTTTAAAACAAATGAATAATGACTCTATATAATCATATGTAAGGGATAATGTGCAGCAACGCGGTCATTATGGGGAAAAGAACACCGACAGGAATGTGTTATTTTCCCCATAATGACCACGTTGCTGCACATTATCCCGCTTATTACATGGCCACATTCTCAACAAAGTAACGACATGACTCCCAATATTAATTTAAATGCTTTTATGGATTTAGAAAATGATTTTATTGATTTAAAAAATAGTTGTATGATTTGATTTAAATTGACATGCATCCGCTAAGAAAGATAGTCAGTTGGTACTGTTTGAACTAACGTAGCAACGGCAGGAACTGCTTCTATAGTTTTTTTGAGGAGCTTTTTGATCACAGATTTGAAAACATCGTTGCTTGCTTTAAAAGTAGCACAATTCATTATGTCAAACCTTGGAAAGTATCTAGATATCCCTGCCCTAATGCCAAAGTAACTGCCAACTCCCCTCTCCTGCAGGGGGGCATGGTCAGTTGCAGCTCACAGAATCAGCCCCCTGCAAAAACAGGGCTGGAAAGAGCAAATAGAGCGAAAAGAGGCATGGCTAAAATGCAGGATCTGTTTGGTATTTTGAAAAAAAAAAAAATGTATATTCTTTATATAGGTATGGCGCTACAAAATATATGTTTAAAATATAGAATGGTAGGTCCACTTTAAATTGTGGGTAGATAGCTCCCATTGTTCTGTGACCTGTCAATCATCAAACCGGGAGTCATATCTCGTTATGTTTTTTAATATGTGCTATATAAATAAAGTGGATTGGATTGGAATAGTTCTATCACAAAGTTATTCTCCGTGGGGACTTCAGGCAACAATCTTGATTCTGATTGGCCAGAAGACTCGAAAAAACATCAGCAAAGATGTTTTATTGAGAAGATGATCACTACGTGACAGAAGTTTTCAAAACCGTTTATGGTCTCCGGTACTTCCACTCCAACGCCTACTGCATGCACAGCGTTAGAAAATCGGGCCTTCAAAATAAAAGTTTGACTTTTTTTTTCTTCTCTCACACATCTGCGACCCACTCGAAACAGGTCCACGACCCACTTGTTGAGAACCACTGGTTTAGACTACTAAATAATCTACAGTTAAAACACTCTATGCTATGCAATCCTTGTACAGGTGATGTGCTATTTGGTTCATTTATATTATTTACAGCCAAAGGAGCTCAGCTGTCAGATGACAGACGGTATAGCTTTCTAAAGTGGTGCATATTTCAGGGATTGCAATACATCATCTGAATTGCATAATGCCTTTTATAACTGATGTTACCTAAGACTTTTTTGGATGTCTATAAATCTTGAGGCTATGTTATCACAAGGTCGGAGCCAAAAACGATTTGCCCACATATAGAGATGGAACAGTAGAGACTATAGACCATGTCTGTATTTGTGTCTTATACGTACCTTTTTGTGTAGTCTACAAAGGATTTACTGTTAATAAGCATAATTATATTTGTCTATTTTAGTGCACTTTTCCAGGCACGAGTTATTTTAGATATTTTTTTGAAGTCTACTTTGGATACACGTCTACACCTTGTGGCATCACAGCAACATAACTTGCCTGGGTGTAAGTCAACCTTTTTCTTGAAATTAAAACTCTTGACATTCCAAGTGACTCTTATCTTCTCTTTCTCCACTACTTAAGTTTCTATTAAACCCTGGTGCTCTCCTTCTGCTTCTGTTTAATCTCTAGGACCACACTGTGTGCTGCTACTACCGCTGCAAATTCATTCACACAAACACACACAAAAACTCACACAATCTTGCACAAATCACACATGAGAGCGCAAAGTTTTACACATGGGATCACACACACGTTCTCACATACAAATGAAGGCCTCTGTTGTGTGACTGCTGTGCATTTCTTATCACAGATGCAGCCCCTATCCACTGATCTGATCCTGTTGCTGCTGTGTGTTGGGAGTCAGGCCAAAGAGATAGAGACAGAGGAAATGAGAGAGCGAGATAAAGGCAGAAAGTGACAGAGTGAGAGGGAGAGACGATAGGAGGGTGGTTGTAATGTGCAGGTTGAGATGCTGCAGAGATCAGTGGGCTGAAAAAGTGCAGCAGAAAAGTGATGACAGGCTAAACTTAGTGAGGCGAACTTTCTAGACTGTAGCACTGCCAAGGAAATGGTTAGTTGATATTCACTAAGTGCAGTCATAAAGCAGAGGAAAAAGATTATGGCACTTGCATACACATACACAGTCACTAAAGCAACAAAGATGACTTGGCTGTGCGTCAAATACATCTGTTTTAAGATGCAGCTGATCAAAGCGGTGCTGTAAAACTAATCCAAGCACATTTTTACGTCCTTGGGTGTTGAGACTCTCGCACACTGTGCTCCATATCCAGTAACCCCTGCATCAGGTCAACTCAGCACCACAGACCTGTTTATTATGCATGGCCTGCAGGGGAAATGACAGGAGACATCCCCCTCACACAGCAGGATGGCCACATCCTTGCGGCAGCATCTGAGACAGGTGGTGAAATGTCCTTGAGCGCCCTTGCACAGCCAACAAATGCGAGACTGCTTTTGTGTGCATGTCTGTGTATGTTGCAGTCTTATGTAAGAAAGTATAAACAGTAAAAAAAGGTTTTTTTCTCATTCCATCACCACTAGTGTGAGGTAAAAAAGACTTAATCTGAGTCTGTGTGCATACAGGTTTAACATGATGTGTTTTGTAGCGCCTCTGTATGGAACCTCTGTAAGTTAGCCCAGGTGTGCGACCATGTGCTCATTTCTTCAAACATTTGTTTGCATGTGGATTGAGTTTACAGTCTCTGAGGATGATGCTAATCAGATGTTCTCCCTTAAGGAGAGATGACTCATTAGTACTCCACAGCTTATGGAGCTCATAAGAGTGATATTTCATGTTGGTACCGTTTTCTACAGCATTCTTGTTTGAACTCAAAGAATGATCAACCAACAAAATATAGTGCTCGGGGGAACTGGATATTGTGAAGCAAGTTTACAGCAGCTTAATAACAAGACACCTTATTGTCCTATTAGTTTGCTCTATTTGAAGTGTGGGTTATATTTGTGACAATTTTCTGTTTGGTTAAATCCTTTTTAAAGAGATCTAAAGTGACTCCAGTGCAATTTATATATTTGATATGTGGTATGCACTTTTTTAAGTTATTATTAGAAGGCTTTTATATCCATACACATGTTCAATCATCAACCAAATCCAACATTAACTTAAGTATTCTATTAAAATGAGAGTTTGCTCATGTAATGTTCAAGCACATAACCAGTATATGTGTACAATTATATTTGTTTATTTACCTGTGAAACACTGTGTTTTTGAAAAGTGTAATTTAATCAAAAGTTATGATGACACAAATCAAACTCCACTCTGAACTAATAAATGGCAGATTGACTGCAGGTGAAAGTGTTTTTTTACTGTATGCTGCCGTTGTGAATACTCCTCTGGATGTATTGTGATGACCGTGAGTGGTGCAAAGCCCACTTTCTGGCTTGCTGTGTGTGTTTGTGTGTGTGTGTGTGTGTTGATGACGATTATGTATGTGTGCTGCAGAGAAAGCAGGAGCATGTTGTCGCCATGGGTGATGATGAACAGTTAGTCAGTGAAGGCAGATGGCCAGGCGCGTGTGTGTGTGGCCTAGCATTACTATACTTGTGGGGACCTACATTTGTTTACAAAGTCACGTGTGGGGACTCGCCTCCCTTATGGGGACAAAATGGAGGTCCCCATGAGGGGAATCATTAATTTTAGGGTGAAGACTTGGTTAGGTTTAGGGTTAGGGTTAGTTTAAGGGTAAGGGTAAGTCTCCAGGAAATGCATGTAAGTCAATGTAATGTCCCCTGAAGCTGAAGTGATGTATACATGGTATGTGTGTGTGTGTGTGTGTGTGTGTGTGTGTGTGTGTGTGTGTGTGTGTGTGTGTGTGTGTGTGTGTGTGTGTGTGTGTGTGTGTGTGTGTGTGTGTGTGTGTGTGTGTGTGTGTGTGTGTGTGTGTGTGTGTGTGTGTGTGTGTGTGTGTGTGTGTGTGTGTGTGTGTGAAGGTGTGTGTGAAGGTGTGTGTGAAGGTGTGTTAGTGTGTTAGTGTGTGGTTATGTGTGCTGCTACACAGCCAGTAACAAACAGTATTTTCCCTTGGAGGCACTGAGCTGGCCTCTGCCCTGTCACTACTATGGATTGGCTGAAAATATTAAGGCAGCCGTAATTCAACCAATCAGCTGATGTGTTTTCCACTCTGCTACGAGCAAACACTCACTGAGCAGAAATTAACAATAAATTAGTGCCAACTTACGGAGGTAAAATATGTCTGAGGACCCTAATGACTTAACGCATACCTCATTTGCTCTGAATGCAACGCAACAACAACAATGTTATAAATAAGGCTCATCTCCTCAGTGCATGTCCTCCACAAAGACATAAAGATAATTTATCTGCACGCTGAGGCAGAAGGCTTTTCCTGCTCTGCTGATTGACACATCATCTGTCCTCTGATGACAGGATGTAGAAGTTTCATTAACCTGCCCACTCAATGCAGGACCTCAGTGTTAATGAGAGAGAGAGAGGAGGGGAGTACGTGGATGATAACATAATTTCTCCCCCACCTCTCTCTCTGTCTCTAATGTATATTTAGAATGGAAAGGATAGCTGGTGCAATAGTGGATTGGTCTTTTTTTGAGTTAATGTATTGTAAATGCATGCTTATATTCACAAAGCCTTCTATACCTGCTGATGTGCAAGCTATTTTTTATTAATCCTCAGCCTATTAGCAGCAAAACCATGTAAATGCTTTAAATTACCCTCAGAATTAGCCATATTGTTGTTTTTTGTTGGCAAAGTGCAACGTATCCTAAATACATATAGCAATACTACCTAGTCCATCCAATTATAACCACATGGTGTTACTTTATAAAGTAAGGCCTCTAACAGCTAGCTACCCTAAATGAAAAAGATTTATTTCAGGTTGTAAACGGATAATCATGTGAGCTCATGCAGTTGCTAATGTTTGTTCAGTTTGCGCATGTGATATATAGAGTGGGCAATATTTATATCATTCCGTCGCGCTCGCTGCTGAGAAAAATGGTGACACAGCAATGAAAGAGTCATTTTCTCCACGTCTGCCTCTCCTCAATATCTAACCACTCCTTTTGTTTTCACGCTCACTCCCTCGTTACTTTGAAGAAACCTATTCCAGACCTTCTGAAAGCACGAACGCACGGTGCCTTTGGCCCTTGAAAGGTGACGATGCACTCAAAGGCGCATCGATGGAGCCATTAGACGGACAAGTTACTCACCTCCCGCAATGGCGAGGAGAGCCAGCAGCAGCAGCCAGGCGTCCATCATCGTGCGTGCGTCCGAGCCCGAAAGGTGTTCACCGATATGGAGAGGCCACCCCAACACACCCGCAGTGATACTCCCTCCTCCTCACGACCCAAAGCCCCCCTTTCACTCTCTACCTGGCATGGTGACGTCAGGGCTCTCCATCGGTCAGCACTTCTTCGCCGGGAAAAAAAGGGGGGAAATAGAAATACCTCTGCGGGGCCAGGTGAGCTGTGCGCTGGCTCGTGCGGTGCTGCTGTCCGCTGCTGAACGCTCCGACAGACGGGGGCGGGGTGGTGGTGGTGGTGGAGGAGGAGAAAGGGGGAGGAGGAGGAGGGAGGGAGGGGAGGATGTGGCATACCTCTGATGCTCCTCAGCTCAGCTAGTGATGCCAGTGTCTTCCCCTCACAAAGTCCCACATCACCATTTAATAGTCAGTGCTCTTAGGCACGTATGTGTTTGTGGTGCTCAATAGTGACCTTGTCAAACTTAATGGCATCTCTCGTCCCTATCTGCTTTATCTTTAATATTAGCCCCAGGTCGAAATGGTTGTGACGGTCTGGTGGTATTTTTAAATCTTAGAAAATGTATTCTTCAGTAATGAGCCATAAGAAAATAGATTACAGATAGTCATAGTTAAAAAAAAAAGTTGTATAGTCGAACAATCTATCTCTCGCTAAGGTGTGAGTCTCTCTGCTCTAGTTTCCACTCATTAAATAACCTTATAACACCTTTTATTTCCAGGACTGCCTGAGCCGATAATGTAGTCATTTTTCTGTGAATAATCTTCATCCTTTAGAACCTGCGCGGTAGTCTTGCCTTCTCATATGAGATCTTTCTATTTTTACATCCTGTTGTTTATCTTTTATTAAAAGTTTTCTTTTGGTTCTTTCCCTCTAGCTGACTGTGGTGACCTCTAGTCCCCAATCACAAAGTCAAACCTGCAGGAGTCTGAAAGATGGGGAGGAGAGAAAGGCCAGACAGGTAGGGGGGGTGACAGGGGGGGGAGGAGTTAAGAGGGAAGTTATCCATAAAGTGGGACTACAATATTTCCTCTTGTTCTAGATTTTTGCAGCATGCTTACTAAGACTGAGAGTCAGGAGCCTGATGATAACAACATAAATAAACAAGTGATTTGAATGATGAGGGGCGGAGGGAATGCAGCAAATGAAGAGGGGTACAGCAGGAGGAGTCAAAAGAGCGTGGGAGGGATGGATGGGGGAAGAGTGAACTAAGCAAAGGAGTGCAGGATGTAGGGAGGAGGCGGTTACCGTGGTGACTAAGAGAAACCCAAAAGCTCCAGGAGGAAACAACCTGTTCTCCTTAATTTTGTCTATTTTCACACACAAAGGATACACATGCGCAGATGGCCTGTAGATATGCATGCAAACTCTCCCACAGTAATGTCCTCGTTCTATCTTTATACACTCTTCCTCTCTCTCTCTGTACAGTCCTCTCCTCTCCCTCTCTCCCTCTCCTCTGCAGTAAATGAGCTGACCTGACAGTGCTACTCCTCTGCACTGAGTGCTGTGAGTCTCTCTGAATTATTTAAAAGCTGGGACCCCCACGAGTGCTTGTCTTCCCCTAACACCCCCTCACGCTCTGCCTCCTCCCCGCCTCTCTCTCCTCTTTCCTCTGTCGCTTCCTCTCATGCTGTCATTCTGTCTTTTGGTGCTTCAGTTACTTCCTGTGCTTCTGTCATACCTGGGGCACACTTTTATTAACAACATAGGAATCTGATCTATTGACCAAGGACAGATGAATAAGAATAAGACAAATGTTTTTTATTTCACGTAACATTTAATCTCCACAAGCAAGATACAAGATATCATTTTGAGAGTCCTACTTTATGTCACTTTTTCCTTTGAACTACATTTCAGAGGCAACAATGGTACTTTTTATTATTTACTAAACAGCTTTGGTATACTTTAAAATGATCATCTTGTAAAATATGATGTTATTATAAAGATTAAGCAATCCAGCGGTAGAAAAAGTAGTTTAAATTAGCTTCAACAAAACTACATCAACATCCTGCAGTAACAAGATAATGTTTTTGTCATTATGCTGCTTTTTCTTTCCTGTATTTGTTGCTATGATTTTGTAAGGCAGTCATTTTAAGCCAGCTCTTACAGTACATTTATATTTGTATATTTTGGGATTGCCATATTTAAAAAAAATAGGAATACTTTTGGTGATACATTATAAACTCAGTGTACAGTATAGAAAGTATGCATATATTTCTTGTCCTGTAAAAACCATGTATCACCCAATGGTCAACTCTTTTTTGAGATAGAAACATGTCCCTATGTGACGTCAGTTTACTCCATATAGTTTTTTTTAATCTTTTATTGAGCTTAAGAAGTAGGATAACTTTCTCAGCCAAACAAGGAACATGTAGTTCTTCATATAAAAAAATACTTAACCAAAAGATGGATGTTTTTTACTGGACAATGATGATGTACAAGACCTAGAATCTCAGACAAGCATTTAGGAATGTAGGCTACTTGGTTGGGACCATTCCCAAAAACAAGCTCTGCAGGAATCATATGTCCAACACCCCAGGCATCTTGTTTGTTTTGACCTAGTTTGTGATTTAATCAAGAGAAGATAGAGGACTAACCCCAACAGATCTCATGGATGGAAGAAAGGGTCAGAGTGAGCAGTGTCAGTTGTTGTGTAACATTGCCATTTGTGACACACTGGGTGCAGCAGGATGGCCAATATGAGAGTGAACTACTCAAGCGGAAAGCCTCGGTTCACCCTGAAGTTAGCCTCCTCCTTGCTGAAGTGACACATTAGTTCTGCAGTGGAACCTTCTGTTTGACCCTCTGATGAGGTGTAGGTATTGTATATGATTGATGAAGTGCGTCAATGTCAGTTATGTGAGCTGACGGAGGAGAGGATCACTTTTACTCACTTACTCACATGTTGCTTCTCTCCATTCACAAAGCGAGCAGGCTATTCTGTGGGGGAGCTTCCAAACATTGCTATGGCTACGGTTATTCATAGCTCTTTTTATATGGCAGCCTGTCTCTGCTCCCTCTTTCTCTTCCTCTCTCCTCCCTCTCCTCCTTCCCTAGATGGCCCTACCTCACTCTAACTAATCACCATGGCAACCTGGTAATCCCTGAACAGAAAAATTCTGACTCCCTCTCTCTCTTTCTCTCTCCCTCTCCTCTCTCTCACACACACACACACACACACACACACACACACACACACACACACACACACACACACACACACACACACACAGACACACACACACACACACACACACACACACACACACACACACACACACACACACACACACACACACACACACAATAATGCACACATGGTTGCACACATGGGCATGTTATCGCTGGAACGCACAACACACACACACTCGCACTTTAAGAGATCCCCATGCAAACCATCACACTGGTGTTTACTGGTTAGACATATCTTACCACAAACATACTCTCTCATGCATCATTGTGAGGTTTAAGCTGCTCTGTGTTTTGTGAGAAGCTCCGTGTGTGTGTGTGTGTGTGTGTGTGTGTGTGTGTGTGTGTGTGTGTGTGTGTGTGTGTGTGTGTGTGTGTGTGTGTGTGTGTGTGTGTGTGTTTTGGTGAGAGGATTTAAATACACCACCTTACCGGTTGTGTGGGTAAATGCTATTTGTGTGAACACTATTCATGTGTGCATTTTGAACGTGTAGAATGATGTGTTTGCTCATGGCAGTAGGTCTTTGTTGGTGAGGTGAGTGTGAGCGCATGCATTGGCTTGCATGCGTGTAACTGTAATTGATTTCACGCTCAGGTCAATGGTTTTACAGCTACACGAGAAAAGCACATGGATTCCCTTCTCATCTCCGTGTCTGCGCTTATTTTTCTTGAACCCTGCTTTGACTTTTGCTGCCGGCATGTCTAATAATAACACTCTTAGTCCACAGTTAATATCAGTTGTATTTTATTTCTGCATAAAAGTCTTACCACAATAAAATACAGCCCACATCATTGTGTGGTCCATGTACAAAATAAATCTCCAACAGTCACTTCACACACACACCATTTATGCATAGATATTTTATGGCAACATTTTAAATTCATTCACAATAGCTTTTGATCACAACCTCATTTAGATTACAGTGAAGGCACGTAAATGAACAATATAGTCAGCAATTTATTTTGCACATTTACATAAACAAATCATTTTGCTGACTGGGTACTGTAATGATATAAGACCCTCCCACTTCACAAGTTCTAAACACCTAATCAATGTATCTCAGTCTCTTGGCAGACAGAGTGGTTGGTAAATTAGCCTGATTTTCAGTACAGATCAATCGGCTGATTGACATGTCAGATGGATGAATGAATATACTCCAATCAGGTGTATTGATCTCAAATCAAGCCTAACTGGAAGACATGTCACTAATCAGTGTCATAACCTCTGTGAAAGGACAGGTTACGAACCTCTGAATGGTTACAGTGAGTGCATTTTTCCAGGTAAATATAGAAATCAATGTTTCCCGGATACTTAGTTTTGACAAGAAAAATACACTAGCAGTGGAAGGGCTGGTTTTCCTCTAACTATAAATTCATTCAATATGGCTTTTAGGCAGGAAACAATTGCCAGCCACTTAGACAATGTGATCAATGATCATTGTAATATATGACTGTGACTACTAAGTAGCACATGGAGGAGATACAAACATATAAACATATTAAGGTAGTACGATCCAAAGCAGCATATCTTTGAGTGTGTGAACTCATGTATAAACAAGTTTACGTGAGTCTGTGTATATATCTCTGCTTTTGTCTGTGCATGTGTATTCATATCCCAGTGTGTTTACTTTTCCTTGACGCATGTTCAGTGTGGCCGGGGTACGGGATGCTGCAGGGTCATGTGCTCTGCTCCAGTGAAAGGCAGTCTGTGTGTGCAGTAGCGGTGGACCAGCTCAGGGATGCTAGAGAAGACACAGCTGCTCTGGTCCAGTGTGAAGCCCAAACCCTTGGCACTCTTCGTCTGGGCCACGATGATGTGCACACAACTCTGACTGGTCCTAATGGAGCAAGAAAAGAAGAATAAAGAGGTATCGTAAGATGAGACAGGCTTGAAAAAAAAATTGAGCAGAAATAGAGGGTTATAAGATGCTGAAAAACCAAAACACAATCTGAAAAAAAGGTTCTTCGTATTGGCTGTTCTCAGATGAGGCTGTTCATTTCCAGAGTTCATAAATGGGGTTAATGATGTGAACTCTCAAATGAATGAGTACCGTACAACTAATGTGCAATCAGGCGCATGCACACTTGCGCACATACACAGAATTACTCCACAGGATTTCAGCTTTTATCCTAGAGAACCTGTTCTTGGCACGCGTATTGGTAGTGTCTAATCTACAAATGCCACACATTCTCATGCATTAACGCCTTAGAGGTGGCCACTGCAAAGGGAGTAACACCTTGGGAATTTCTTAAAAATAACCAAACACAGGCTCAATCAGTGGTTGAGGCAGTGGGCACCAAGACCTACAAACATATTTTGATGAGTAAATAAATAAATAAATGAGCTATACCCATGTATAACAACATTGAAAGTAATACTAAATACTAAAATCAGAAAAACATATTTGATTTCCAAGCAAAATGACTCAAATGTCATCAGTGTTGTAATTCAGCAAAAAAAAAAGAGATTCCGATGCAGCAAAATTAAAGTGGATAGTTTATAAAAAGATATGTACATGCTGTACTGTGTTCAACAAACACAAATCAGTGAACTCACTTCAGAGCGATGGAGTATTTGCTGGTTCCTGATTCGCTGTCCCTCACCAGGAAGCTGGCTTCCCTGCAGCGCTGCAGCTGAGCCTCAGCCTGTTGCCGACTCACACTGCCATGGTACCAGCTTGGAGGGCCGAGGGAAGGAGGGGGAGGGGGAGGAGAGAGAGAGAAAAAACACAGATCATTGACATATAGCGAGGCGACATATGGAGATAAGTCAGATGGCAAGATAATGATAGGTGGTGATGGTGAGAGACAGAAAAAAAAGAGTAACTGAATGCCGGGAGGAACGAAACACACAGACACCAATGGAGATTTACAGTCGCCATAAATCACAGCGACATATATGGTGAACTGAATGAGTTAACAATGTCAGAGGTCAACTTGAGAGGGCAAAGAGATAAATAAGAGGGAGGAACATAATGTATGTGGTTGTGCAGTGTCAACAGAGGCCTATTAGGACACAAGGTGGTGCTGACAGTGACCACAGGCTAGAGCCATATATAAACACACGGTATCTGGCCTTGAAGCTCGGAGGAAAAACACACTGACATTCAGTCACAACATAAGAGGAACAAATGCACACATGCTCTGAGCATGTTCCTCACATGTCCCATCTGGAAGAAAGCCCACAAAAAAGGTTTACAGTTCAAATGAGTCTGTCTATTCAAGCTTTACCTCCTTAATGCACCTGCCTGCAGAATCTCCTCCCCCTACTGTATGTGTGTGTGCTCAAGGGCTGATGCTGGTGTATGCCCTCAATGTTAAATGCCAAATTTCTCTTAAAGAAAATGTGCCAAGTGTATAATATCTACCCTGGCCAACAGGACTGGCAGCCTCTGTTTAGTTTGGAATTGTGAAGCACCAGATAAGAGATTGAAGGAAATCTGCTAGACTGCTTTAATACTCAAGCTAGATAAGTTTTTTGCAGCAAAAACTGTGGAGGGCGCTGTTCCTCAACAGTCCAGAGTTTATTACAAACATAGATAGTAAAAGTCATGAAAGAGAAGAAAAGCAAATGTATTGTTTACTGTTCAAACATGTAGCAGCAGAAAAACAAGGGACAGACAGTGCTATATACTCTTCAGTTATTAAGATAAATAGTATAATGTTAAATGATCTTCACAGTCATCTCATTTATTTAATTGTTTCAATCCACTAATCCTTAGTTACTTTGCAGATTTGGATTAATGATGGGAAATATAATCAACGCTTAAATCAGACTTTAGTTACACCTGGAGTACATTTGAACAGTTTTGATAACACTTTAATGCATCAATAATTATAATCAAAACATATGATGTATAGTATATTATTCTGAACTGGGCCAATCTGCATAATGAGTACTTTTACTTTTGGTACTTTAAGTACATTTTAAATGCAAGACTTTTACTTGTAACAGAATATTCCTACACTCTGGTACTTCTACTTTTACTCAAGTTCTAAGTACTTCTCTACCTTTGATCTTATTCGACATACCGTAATGTCAGCATGGTGTAATGAAGCGTAACTAGGTTTAATTGATCATAATGTTGCCTATTTCAATCCGATACATTTTGGAAGCTGTAATCCAGTGTGAAAAAGTGTTCTTATTTTTCCTGCTACTTATTTATATGAGCATCATATTCAACTTTTTCCTCGTCTTTCCTATGAATAAGTAAGTCCTCTCTTCTCCCTCCTTACCTCTGCTTCTCCAGGGGCAGGCTGGGGTCCACTTTGGCTGCCTCCCCATCCAGTGGGGCAGTGGGGGAGGTGGGGGACGGAGGGGAAAGTTTGTTAAGACTAGAAGAGGGGGAGAGGGGTGAGATTTTGAGGTTAGAGAAGGAGGGAGATGGGGGCGTGTGGGGGGAGAGTTTGAGAATAGGAGAGGAGGGAAAGGAGGGAGAAGAGGAGGAGGATGAAGAAGATGGTACGAGTATTTTATGGTTCCAGTTCTTCTGCCTCAGGGTTTGTTGCTGCTGGCGGGCGGAGGGGGAACCGTCCTCTTTAGTGGGAGAACAGTCCACCGCCTCGAACTGAGCTGAAGGAAACACAATATCAACCTTTCAAAATAAAGTTATGTTAAAGCATGCCAGAGATACCAAAGTAAACACATCTCTGGAAATTGATTCAGCAGGATTGTTTTCTTTCCTCTCTAAAGCAAACACAAAAATGTTGTTGCATTACTGTACAAATAAAACTCATGGCATCCTTCCTCCACACCCTAAACCCCCACCCTTCCCATCATCCCCCTCTCCCTTTCTCTACCTGACAGTGCTCTAACAATGTCCTCCTTTCTCCACTCCCAGGGCAGTTCGTACTCTCCAGCGGGGCGGACGTCAGACTCTGGCCGAGTGACAGGGATCCACACCCCCCCACCGTCGCTCTCCAGCCCGCCCTCATACGGTGTGTCGTAGTTGTTTGGCGACGAGGGCTTTCCCTCCTCTCCCTTCCCCTCTCCCTTCCCTCGATCCAGCAGAACACACACTTTCAGGAGGTCTTTGGAGCCGCGTCTGCGAACCTCTGCAACACAATTGTCATGAAGTTAGTTATTGGGATGGAAAGGATTTTCACAAATGTAATGGTAGACAAAGCATTGTACCTCCTAAAAGACAGTTTCAAAATGCTTATCTTAAAATGTGTCATGTTTTGATCCCGAGTTGGCTCTTAATGTTTTGATACCTTCATAAAATATTCATGTACCAGATAGAAGCTGAATTTTTCCTCAAAATGTCATCGAGAAGACATTTTAGATGAAGCAGGTGGCAATGTGCTATACCTTAAGGAGGAAGATTGCACTGTTCCTTTTTTGGTACACAGTGCTGTGTGTGTGTGTGTGTGTGTGTGTGTGTGTGTGTGTGTGTGTGTGTGTGTGTGTGTGTGTGTGTGTGTGTGTGTGTGTGTGTGTGTGTGTGCCGCCTGTGTGTGTGTGTGTGTGTGTGTGTGTGCGCCTGTGTGTGTGTGTGTGTGTGTGTGTGTGTGTGTGTGTGTGTGTGTGTGTGTGTGTGTGTGTGTGTGTGTGTGTGTGTGTGTGTGTGTGTGTGTGTGTGTGTGTGTGTGTGTGTGTGTGTGTGTGTATGTGTTTGTATTCAGCATTGCGTCGTATTACTTTGTAGATCATCTTCTTGCTGCTAGTAGTTTTGCCTTCAGTATGATTTTCTCATCAACCAACCTCAAACAAATGCAATTACATATTATGATGAAATACCTGCCACGCACAAGATTGCATACTGATTCTCTAACACAGTCATGTAGTGAGCTCTATTTGATCAATAATGTAATAGTGAGCTCTGTGTTTACGACAGTTCTGCAATATCTTGATGAGGTCGAATTATGTCTCTAATATGTTGCCTACATTTATGTATATCAGTGGGAAGTCCAAAGTATTAATGACACCTCCCATTATAGCACAATGCAGCTATTCTTCAAAACCAGACAGCATTTAACATGGCCATTATGTCTCAGCAAAAACAGTATAAGTTACAGTTAATCATTATGACTGTCAGTAATGTACAATACATTTCTGAGCTGATGTATTACAATATACTGTATTAGCTTTGATTTGATTAACCTAATACACTGATAAATAGGTACATTTACCAATGAAAAAATATAATATGAGTTTCACAACTTTTTTTAACCCCGTCAGCTTGTTGAGTGGGATTTTCTTTCTAAATTAAGTTTGTTTTGACATGTCATTACATTTGAGGGGATTTTCACTTGTATTTCTTTACTGTCTGACAGGTAGCCTGTGTGTCTGCACTATTGTGTGATCAAACAATGGAACTACAGGAAGAAAAGGTCAACACAGCTGCTGATTGGTTGGCTGACCAGGCCACTTCCTGGCTGCTGGGAAGTGATTGGGCGAGACCAGGGGGGGACCTGTAGGTTTTTGGAAGGGTGAGGAGGGGCTTTCAATTATTTTCACACGTAAGGGACCATAAAGCATTTTGTGTGTGTGTGTTTCTATGTGGGGGCACTGGGGCCAACTTCCTATCAAGAGAATGGGGCAAAGGAAACAGAGGCAGGAGACAGGAAGCTGGAAGAGGAAGCTGCACCCATTGTCCCTGCACAACACTGTTCCTACGGTAACCGCCAGCGGGGAGGGAAGTCAGTAGAGACACTGAGGGTCTGGCTTGGCCCAAAGTCCCTTTTAAAATGGCCTTTTAGCAAGAATGTGTCAGTGTGAGCGCAGATAATCTATGCTAACCTTGAACTGCGTATAATATAATTTGTCTAATATTAAATACAGTGTTAAATACATTTTGTTTTGTTTTCTCTAGACAAACTGTGGTCCAGATTTGGCCGATTTGGCCCTTCGTCAACGTACCTGTGATGGCTAGAGATGGATCACAAGTCTAAACTCACCTGTGATGATGACCTGGGCGTCATAGGGCTCCATGTACCCATCATTCACTCCTACTCTCTCGGCCTCCCTCTGCTCCTTGGTTTTCTCTGCATCAAAAGGATCTGCATAGTCCTCCAGGATGATCAGCTGTAAGAAAGAAAAGACATGTCAGGGAAGAAAACATGCTGATGCGGCTATGTATTCAGATGTTACATTTACTGGGAGACAACAGAGCAGAAAAGGGATCTGATGTAGTTTGTGTGTGTGTGTGTGTGTGTGTGTGTGTGTGTGTGTGTGTGTGTGTGTGTGTGTGTGTGTGTGTGTGTGTGTGTGTGTGTGTGTGTGTGTGTGTGTGTGTGTGTGTGTGTGTGTGTGTGTGTGTGTGTGTGTGTGTGTGTGTGTGTGTGTGTTTGGTGTCAATGACTTGAAATGACAAGTAATAGAAGGACAAGCAGAAGGAGGGCAAAGAGGTCATCACATTGTGTTTGCCTGCTTGATCTGACACAATGTAGTGAAACTGCATTGTATTCTTTTGAGAGCAGTGGAAACTGAATACAGGGTTATGAACTGAGGTGGGGAGGGAAAACACAAAGGAAAGCCCTGACATAAAGCCAACAATGAGAATCAGTTTTAAGCAACGTACAGTAAATATACTTTAAATCTGCATGCCGCGATAACTGATATACTGATAAACAATAAACATATGAAAATCCAAAACTTGAACACATGGTTACTTACAGTTGTTTTAATGTCAGACCTTCCCTTTTCTTCTTCGGGCTGCTTCTGTTCACTTATTCCATTGAGTTTGGGTGTTTTGTCTTGTTTGTCAACTTTGATCATCCTGCTAATGTACGCGTGTGCCAAACTAGAAGTCCTGACCTGGCGGTTCTCATCTGGTGCCCCACTCTCAACCTTGGAGTTTTTGCGACCTTTTCCTTGTGTGAGGCTATCCCATACAGCCCCACTAAAACCAGCGTTATTACGACCCAAGTCTATTGCGGAATTTTTTCTATTTCTACCTGCCAATAAACCCCCGACTCCTCCATCTTTGCGCTGATTTCCTTTCAGGCTGTCACGAGAAAACGAAGGTTTGAGTCGTGGTTGTGGACCAGATTCAGAAGCCGAGCGAACCCTTTCATTTCCGTTCTTCAAGTTGATAGGGAAATCTCTAAACCATTTTGCCATGGTGTCAAGGTTTTGTCACTTCTCACAGATTTAAAACTTAACCCAGAGGTTTTCTACACGTTCCCGCATTCACTACCCGACTTAAACAACCGTGCGCCACAGCTCCAACTTTACGCACGCGTCGTTTGAAGGTAATTTAGTCTGAAATTACTCAACTTCAAACTCAGACGACACACCTTGTGTTGTTTAACTTTTTAAACCGTCCGAAACTCCCTGACAACTTCTGGTTCGTCTTGGAAGTCACTGGTTCCTGTTGCTCATCACCCTGCACCAGCAGCGACAACTGTATCAACTATCCCTGCAGTTTGAAAAGTAGCCTCTGCAAAGCGTAAACTCGAAAGAACGCGAAGTTTTTCTTTGAACCCAGTAAAGATCCCATTCCCGGAGCGTGAGATGATGCGTCCAGTCTTAGTCGAGGTGAAGAAGAGATGGAGAGGAAAGTTTGGTGCCAGGACTGTGGGATGTCACTGGAGTATGGGGAGGGGCTGTGTGCGCGGGGCGGGGTAGAAGTTTTACTGTCAAAGGATATGCAATCTCTAAACTTTATCAGGAATTGGCCTGCCGCAGACAATAGAATCCTGGCAAAAGCAGACAGGAGGATACAACAGGAGACTAGAGTAACAGTTTATTTGTGTTGCACTCAACTCGGCCATCGTTGAATACAGTTGAGACTAAAGACTGACTCCCTGTTTGTTAATGTCCCTAGTGTTGGTATGCAATAAATAAGCAATGGTAGATTTCAATTTTAATGTTATACTAAGAAATGCCATAACATTCATTTAAATAGGAAAGCGTCCTTGAGATTAAAACATGTCATTCTAATAAAAAAAAAAAAAAATGTATATTACAAACAGCACTGCATATTCCAAGAGAATCAGTAAAAAAACAAACATTGGTAGTCTTTCATGAATTACACGTCTAGGACAGGTACAAATAACTAAATGACTTCTTGGGTAACCCAACAACGATTTACTTCTTAATAAGTACTAATGAAATAACAATAGGACATTGGGTGAATTATTTTAGCTGCACTTGTATTTTTGTAGTAGGCTATAGAGCTTTCAGTAAAGGGTCCTGGATGCTGCTGCTGAACCACCAGCTGGTAAGTAGTTGCGCCATCTACTGGCAAATTGGAGGGAAACAAACGGCACCCGTCTTTATTCATCTGCGTCCAATGCCTGTTCCTGAAAAGTGATTGTTATACCGGTAGATGATGTGTTTATTTCATCTAAAGTAATAATATGGGCTTCCGTTATACAGCCAAAATGTCATCAAGTGGTCCAGCACAATGAATGAATGACGTATAGCTTTCACCAATAGCAAACGTTTTCCTTATCTATAGTCCGGCCCACTTTAGCTCTCTGGTCCAATCACTGTGCTCCCTCCAGAGAGGCTGGGCGGGACGGTTACATCCCCGACAAAGGTAACAGGTTGCAGTCGCCGCATAATGAATTTGTTGCTCTGTTAATTTGCGTAGGAGTGGTTTTCCCACCTTCTTTTCTATGTGGACTTTGATAGAAAACACTTGAATCATCATCGACATAAGGGAAGCGAAGTTTCAAAGAGGAGAAGAGGAAAGAACTTCATATAAAGAGGTAACTTTACGCTTGTTTTTGGACTTCACATAGCCAGACTGCTAAACCAGACACACACGACCTGTCAGACAGTAATGCTCTTTGTGGGATGTTTTTGTTTTCTTGTGGCGCTTATGTCTTAGTTTAAGCTAGTTTGGTGACGTTGTTGGCTTTTGACATCACTGAATCATTGCTATCATTGTTGGCGAGTTTAAAGTTAGCTTAGTAGCTAAGGTTAACGTTAGTTTGATGGTTCTCGAGGGCAGAAAAACTGTTCTTTATCTAATGTAACTTCAGGATAACGTGCCTGTTAATATTACGTACAATACATAACAGAGATGTTCGAGCAAGTGTGTTTTAATTGTGGGGACAGAGTGACCACATCCTCCTGCAGTGTTTAAAAAAATAGTTTGATGCCAAATAAATCATATTATAAAGCTGCTCAAGATTCAAAGGCTTTATTGTCATATGCACAGTACAGTGTAGTTATGACAATGGACATCTTAAGTCCCAGGCTCCTCAAACAAAACAACATACATATATATAAGACCTTGATAAAATGTAAATGAAACAATGAAAAAAAGTGCAAAAGAAAACAGAGTAGAGTAGAAATAAAATAGTACAAGATTATGTTGCAAGACCAATGTGCAAGTAATACAGAAGAAGAAAACTATATACATGTCAATTAAAATACAATAAGCTAAATGTTGAGAAAATAATGCAAGGGATCAAGTACATGCAAAAGTCTGATATGCATTTCATTTCAAACCTTTATTTATCCAGGTGTATCCCATTGAGAAAATGTATCTCTTTTTCAAGGGAGACCTGCAATGCATGCATGTAAATAGAATAAGAAAAACAAAAGCAGAATGTAAACACGGTTCAGTGGAATAAATGCTGGTTATTGTAGTAATACATACATGTGTGTGATGCAAACAGATCAACGCTATGGAGCTATGAAGGCACTTAACAGAGCTCCACTCTAAGGCGGATAAAGCCTAACATTGCCTGCTACCAGGGGAGTTGTCACTGGAACAACTGCACTGAGAAACAAACAACTTTAAAATAGTGTTCAGGACACCAGAGGCTACATGTAAGCACATTTAAAATCCCTTTAGGCCTTAAAGCCATGCAGCTAAATAATAAAATAGTCTCGCATGAATTGCAACCTCTCAAGGTCATTTTTAAAGAGCAGGTGTATAATACAGAGATGCCCTTCAATATTAAGCTTGACTCAGATGAAACTGATGATGCAAGCAAGAAAGAAATGCAGATTATAGTTTTGAATTCGGTGGAAGGGCTTATGAGTGTGTCATGAAATTGAATAATTATAGCACTTGCTAAGACATTGACCTGCTGACAGTTTCATTCTAAAACAGAATAAATGTGGACAAAAGTTAAACCTGGCAGCAAGTCTTACATCTTGACAGAATTATTAACATTATTCCAATGTCACAGGTGCAAATCGTAGGTACTAATACTGTAGTTCCCATAAATCAGTCTTTGACACACACACACACACACACACACACACACACACACACACACACACACACACACACACACACACACACACACACACACACACACACACACACACACACACACACACACACACACACACACACACACACACACCACACTCGGCCTGTAAGTTAAAAGGACACAGAGAAACAAGTGTCTGGAATGTGGGGTAAGGGAGGGGCGTATTTATGTGCTCCTAATATGGTGTCATGTGTGTTCTATTTGGTAACGCTGAAGTATCCCTTTGTTATGCCAATGAACTTCTTTGGATTTGAAAAGAGGAATAATTGGCTGTTTGTTTGAGCGTGAAGGAGAAGCAGTGGCAAGTTTGGAAAGCGACAGACTGCTTGAGAGAGGAAGAGGGCCTGGTTTTATGTCAAGAATGTAATGGAGAGGGAGAGTACCCTTAGGACTGAGAGGCTGCCTGTCCTTAAAGGACACCGAAGGCGTTAGCTACTGTTTTCTCCATTGCAGTCAATAACGCCTTTTATGCTTCGATTTTCTAGGTGATTCCTGTAAAAGTGTAATGATTCAATTGGAAGAAAAGGGGAAACCAAAAGTTTTACTAATTTTAATCTAACTAGGCAATCCCTGATAAGGTTAAAGATCTCTTTTTCATGAGAGAAAGACAGATAGCAAAAGGGTCCGTTTTCTACTAAGTTAAATGAATAGTACTTTGTATTCTGTACTTGAACACATGAATTCAAACACATGTAGTGATAACAAATGAAGTAACCTCTCTATAGCTGTATTAGTTTTGGGCCAAGCCAGAGATGATTCGATCACATGAAGCATGCTCTGTGAGTCAGCAGAGGCCCTTTCATGACTCCACACATTGCTGTTGTTACATTTGTCTCCACACTCGCTCTAACCTCCAAATTATATTTCCTAAGCCATCTTGCATCTTCACAGGGAAGCAGCTTCAATTCCATTAACGGTTCAGGAATTAGATTAGAGGCAGAAGTCCCGTCAGCATAACTGCAGGGTAACATGAATAACAGTCCAAAAGCACCAGACCCGCTCTCAGCCGGGCGAGCAGGCCTGACGAAGCTTGTTGTTATAAAGTTACGTTCTACTAATCATAGCAGTGCGGGTTAGAGACCTTCGCTTGAGAGCCTGTAGTCTGCTTAAACAATAATGGAGGCGCAACTAACTATTATGTCAACCTAAAATTATTTTTGCCATCCTTACTAGAGTATTTGTTTGTTCTATACAAATTCCAAACAATAAAAAAACCATCATTACCATAAATCCAAGGTGATCTCTTCACATCACAACTAACAGTCCAAAATCACATAAGATTACAAAAGAAATCAGAATACCTTTAAATAAAGGAATTAAAGACATAACATTTTGTTTGACTGATGGGGTAATTAGACAGCACAGGGTTACTTTTCAAAATGTGTAAACTGTACAAAATAGATTTGAAGACACAGAAAAATCCCACTTTTAACTTTTTTTTTTAAGGATGTTTGTAAATATATTAGCTCTGGGGCAAAACTTAATAGGTTGTCAGAAATGTCAGTGTTAAAACAAAGAGGTTGTGATCAGATAGACCTTGTGGGAGGGGCTGAAAATCCATGGGGACTGTTTTGACATTCTCATAATTGCTGCCCTCATTTTCTGCCCTACATCAGCTGGACAATAGGATGCGTTCCCCCCCCCCTCACCCCTGTCCCGTTTGGAGCTGGGACTGCGTTCTTCTTCACTGACATCCAAAATGAAACTGATACATAATGTAGTAATAACAGATAATAAGAGAGTAGGGCGTGTTAATAAATCACATTTAGCTTCTCTGTATGTCTGTTGGAAGACATTCACATACAAAAGTGGCGATTGCCCTCAGATGGCATGGTTATAACTGCATGACATGCCTGACGTTGCTTTGAAGACAGTCTGCTGCAGACTTCATGCTCCACTGCACAAATGTGTTGTGACATGGTGCTTCCTCTGAGGTTCCCAGAGGGTGGGAAAAAAATGGACTGACCGTGCAGGTTTGTCTGCGGACGATGCTTACGCACAACAAGAGCACAGATATCAGGAAAGGTCGTTTATGTCCTATTGCTTTGCTCACTGCCAGCTAGCAATTCAAGAGTTGGACAAAAATAACTCATTGGGATTATTTTGACTTGAAATTACAATTGCGATATGATTTGCAATATTAGTGAGAATAATCATTTTTCAAACATGAATCAAATATACCATGAAAAATATAGTTGACCAATTATGGTATTTCTTTTACTTAACAAGGATTTCATAGGCCGAGGAATATCTTTTGTAGGCAGGGACTTCTCTGCAGCACCTCAATACTTTCAGATATTTTCAGATACTTTTTATTTACTTACTAATATTTCACTTACTGCTATCTGGATATTGTACCAAAAAATCCATTAATCGTGCAGTCCTACTGCCAGCTAAGATATTTTCCATCAAGCTGTTTTATGTGTTAACTTTCGCTATCACAGCAGGGAAAAATAAGATCATATTTCCAGTCTCATATTTGCTGACTGTATGTTTTTCTTGGCTTTACATGGTTCCAGACGGCTTCATACCGCTTCCAAAATCTGTACAGATATATCCAAAATGTGTTAGGGCGTTCAATAATGTATGGGTTCATGTGTTATCTTGTTGATGGCACTTTGGTATTAAGTTGTTTTTGTGGGTGTGTGGGAGGTTCGTGCACAAAGAAATCTTGACTTTGGATTTTATCACACCAGGCAGTGATAAGGGAAGAAAAGCTGAGTGTTTTCTCTGTACGTCTCTCCCCTCACACTCCCTTTCACTCTCCCAGCCCTCTTTCTGTCTCACCTTGGAAAGCTGTGGAGAGGAAATAAATGGTGCAGAGGTCTGAGAGGGAGTGTGGTAATAGGTCTCTTGTGAATGAGCCGTACCAGTGTAATAAGACATGGGGATGAGCAATGTGACGAAACACAAGGCATACTGCCAGGGTGATATCAGGAAAGTTCAGTTTAGTACTATTGTTATGCCCAGTGACGTATAAGGCTGACTGTTAGTTGTTGCGACCAAACCGTCACAAAGGTGTGACCTGTTTAAATAGTTTCATAGTGCCTCACCATGGAAGCACAGCACTAAAAGGGGAGTATTAGGGAGTGAGGGAAACATTGACAGCTTGGAAGAATGAAAAAGCTCCTCACTAGTTTCTGCGGCACCTCTGTGGAGTTAAGCTGTCATCGTTTTGAAAAAGGTTTGGTATCTGGCTGGGAAGCTTCCAAAAGGTTGGAGAAACTTTGTTGGTCAATACAAGGGGAAGGTGATATGTGGGTGTGTACTCTCAGGTTAATGACTAATGGAGTGCACCGGGGACAAAGTCCACACAAGCAGCAAAGAGCCAGAAACCAACCTGAGTGTAATCTGTGTCCCTGGGTTGACGTCAGGGCTGCGTGCTGCTGAGTGTTGAGGTGTTCTTTGTTAGATTTAAGGAAAGAGTAGTTTTATCTTTACCTGGCTTTTGGTCATACTTTAGCTGTCCTTCCCCCCCTGCTTCTTTGAACCTGCTATTGTGAGTATAGCTCGACCGATACTGGATTAATTAGGCTGAAACTGATAAATAATCTATTGTCCGGCAGTAACACATAACATAAACTAAGACTGTTGGTGCAGAACCTAATTGTATTTTAAAGAAATATGACCAAGTTACATTATTTATTGAAAAAAAACACGAACTTGTCTGTGCTGTCTGATGGACAAACTGTGTAATGGTTGTGCTATTTTAGACATTTCTCATACATAGTTGTTTTTTCTGTAATCTTTTGTTCCCATATAAGCCAACACTAGCAATATTTCTGCAATAAGCTTGTTTTGGCAGGGTGATAAACTGTATCTGTGTACCACAAGTTATCAGTTTACAGAACACTAACAGTACAAACATACCTCTGCTAAATCCTGAAAACACAGCAAAATCTCTTTTGTTGTTTAGAGGTAAATATGACTCTTGCAGGAATTACTCACTTTATTATAACAATGAATTTCTTTCATTTTGAAATGTTCTTGTTCACAAAACTGAACCAACAATTGTGTGTTTGCGTAGGAACAATGTAAGTCACTTCAGAAAAACACCGGCTAAATGAATGCATTAATATACAATTATAATAAAAGTACCATATAAAATACAAGACCGAAGCAATTGTAAAGCCTGTTGGTTGGAGGCAGGAAAAACTTCTGTGTGCTCTAATCACATGCTTGTTTCCTTCTCCGTACCTCTCCGTGTTCCAGCATGAGCGCACCATCTTCAGGTCGGAAGACCCCGGTGGACCACGGTGTCCAGATCCGCTTCATCAATGACCTATATGACGGTGGGGGGGGTCAGCCAGCGCCCCAGCCCAAGACCAAGAACACCACCTCCAAATATGGCGTGGCGGTCAGAGTGCAGGGTATCGCCGGCCAGCCGTACGTGGTCCTGAAGGACGGACAGAAGGGAGACTCGTACGGGGTCCAGCTCAGGACCCAGTACCACTCTGGCTACAGTAGCCTTCCCCGGAGGAGGGAAGACGCAGAGCCAGGGACACAGGGGGGTGATGTAGGGGGGGGAGGAGGAGGGGGGCAGGGAGGGGCACTACGCCGGGCCCAGTCCCACGGGTCTCTGCTGGACAGGGACGGAGAGGGGGATGAGGATTATCCCCTGCCTAGACCACCAGGGGACGGGAAGTCCGGCAGTTATGGGAATCTGGATGGAGGAATTGGAGTGAGGGGGGAGAGAGAGCAGGGTCGCCGTGTGGGAGGTAGAGAGGGGGAGAATAATATGTGGGACGGTTCGAACATAGCAGGGCACAACGGGGCAGTGAGGGGAGGTCAGTCCTACCCTGACCCTCCTCAACAAACCAATCAGAGACTGACTCCGGTCAACAGACTCATCAACAGGTTTGATGGACAACAGAGAGGACCCCCTGCTGAACAGGATCCCAGAGCTACCTCTCCTCTCCTCACCCCCAACCCCTACATCTCCCCCTCGTCCTCATCTCACAGCAGCCCGGGTCGCAACCAGGCCTCCAGCTTCCCGGGACCCTCAGCTGACCAGTGGACCCCGCAGCCCATCTCTGAGGCACACGTAAGAATAACATATTTAATGGTTTGTCATCACAGCTGGTTTTAAGTGACTTCCAAACACCACATAGCATGCAACATTGCAAGAGTAGTTTTCTGATCTATGTCTCAAGGTGACCCCTGACCTTTTGCTGGACCAGGGTCAGCAGAGTGCAGAGACCGGTGAGGAGGAGCAGATCATGCAGACTATATACAACATCCTGAGACAAGGGTATGGACCTGCATGTTATCCTAGCATATGGATTGTTTTTATTATGTCGTTTTTTCTGTACTCAACATCTATTGTTCCATTTTTGTTGACCCCACTCGACACATGGATGTTTTATTTAGTTGTCAAAATGCAAAGGTAATAAACAACATTTATATTAATGTGTCCATTTTTACCTTCACTCAGGACCAGCGAGAGTGATGTTGTCATCAAGCACAAAGTCAAGGTCATCTTTCAGAAGATTCAGAATCTAAAGGTTTGTCCTTTTTAAAAATAAATCTAATTTGGGATGTTCATTCATCAGTTGTAACAATCGGTAATGGATAGTATCAGCAATCTGCTAACATGTATATCCCCATTCATCTATGCATCTTTTTTATTTCAGCAGCCTATAGGAGGAAGACACCACGAAGAGTGGATGAGAGAAAAGAGCGAGCTTGAAAGAAAGATGGCTGAACTACAATCTGCCCTGCAGGCGGAAAGAAGGGTATGCCATTTTCCTTTATGTATTTTATAACTGTTTCAATACTTTCAATATTATAAGACGTTCTGAAATGTAAGGGGATGTAAAGAATGTGTGTTAGACACATAGGCTGGTTAGATATTTGGGTTGTTACTGTAGATTTCACATATTGGGTGACCCACCAAACACCCCTAAGTCCACTTGCCTGATTGGAAACACCATTCACAGAGTAACCTGCCACCTTCAGCCCCGATTAAATGACATGCTTGAACGCTTATCAAAGTCTTCTTTAAACAAGGGCTATCACATTAAGAAGATCCATGCTTGTTTGTTGAGAAGAGGAAGCTGTCCTCAGAGTTTTTATGTCTTTAGCTAATCTTACTACGTAGGCTGGGAGTTCTTGGAGTGTGCTTCAGAATAATCCTCACATTAATCCTTAAAGCTCTCTGGCCTGGTCAAAGGTGCACACACACAATAATCTAACTTCAATAATGACTCATTATATGCTGGTTTAAGGAAGGTGGGCAGCTCTTAACCCCTAATAGCTCCTAAGAACTTAATCCCGTATGCATATTGATCGTGGGCAAATGCAAGCTTGCTTTAACATTACCTTTTCAAGCGCACCAGAGCTGCCTGACGTCTCGTGTTTCACTGCTCATTTATTCATCATGTCTGCTTGTGTGCAGGACTCTTTCTGCAACTCTGATCCTGCTCTGAAAGCTGAGCTGGAGTCCTGTCTGGATGAAAATCTGGCACTCCAGGAGATGCTCGACCGGAAGAAGAAAGAATTAAATGAAACCCAATCAGAGTGAGGACACTGCAACACACACACACACACACACACACACACACACACACACACACACACACACACACACACACACACACACACACACACACACACACACACACACACACACACACACACACACACACACACACACACACACACACACACACACACACACACACACACACACACACACACACACACACACACACACACACACACACACACACACACACACACACACACACACACACACACACACACACACACACACACACACACACACAGGAAAGCAGAAAGAGGCATGGTATATTGTGTGAGGGGTGCATGACAAGCCTGCTTTGTTTTCATTTCATGAAGCAAGCAGTCGCTGTAACTCGTACTCAAGAACAACACGCATGCTCGAGTCATTTTGGAGTCAAACAGTCATTCAGTGGTGTGTGTGTTCTCTTCTCATGGCAGGCTGACTCAGCTGCGTATGGACAGAGAGAACGCAGAGGGTCGGGCCAGAGACATGGAGGACCGGCTGGCTGAGCTTCAGGATGAACTGCGAAGAGAGGGTGGCAGCAAGACGGTATCAAATAAACATATGTACACAAATAAACCCACACAGA
Source organism: Notothenia rossii (assembly GCF_949606895.1). Classification (NCBI taxonomy): domain Eukaryota; kingdom Metazoa; phylum Chordata; class Actinopteri; order Perciformes; family Nototheniidae; genus Notothenia; species Notothenia rossii. The sequence continues at coordinate 18,297,824 of NC_136905.1, forward strand.
TAGACTGGAAGACCCCACTATTGGAACTTCTGCAACCCAAGACTCAAATCCAGACTCAATTGATTCTCAAGACCGCGCACAAGCATCATATTGACATGTAAAATTGAAAGCATGAGCTTTAAGTCTAGAAACCTTTACTTTGAATTAGTGAAGCTATACACTCATCATGCAGAGGGATTATAATGTACCGTTATGTAAAACATCATGCCTCATACTGTGTTCCCTGCGTGTGTAGGATCTGATGTCGAGTCAGACGCAGCTGATGGAGGTTTGTCAGCTGAAACAGAAGCTGGAGGAGGTGCTGAGACAGAGAGAGAGGGAGCTCACGGCTCTCAAAGGAGCTCTGAAGGAAGAGGTGGCGTCACATGACAAAGAGGTGGAGGTGCTGCGAGAGCAGTACAGCACCGACATGGAGAAGCTCCGCAGCAGCATGGAGCAGGTGTCTCAGGTGGGTGCACGGACAGACTGAGACAGACTGCTAATGTTGGAGACAAAATGAGCAGTCCCTCAACAACAGACTCCATATGCCAAACTCTGAGGCCCGACCTTTACATGTTCCTTTGTGACTTTATTTAGGCTTTTAGTAGAGTTTCTTAATGATCTACAAGAGCCAGTCTTCAACTTACTTAAACATACTTTAAAGAGGTAAATATTTGCAAAGAATATATAACTTTTACGTGTAAATAATATTTTATTATTCCCTCTAAAGACTTATATGTTTCATCACTATATTAAGATCAGGCTTTTGAAATGATTTGACATATTAACAATCTGCATTTTGCTTTTGTATCTCACTAAACTTACTCTTATTTTATAGCTTTAATTCTCTATAGCACCCAAATTACAATCACCTGTTTGTACATAAACATTAATGGGAATAATTTTATCTGGAATACATATCTGTCTACTGTGAGGACGCTCCCCTGGCAACAGCCTGAGGACAGACACACAGGAGGTTCAGCAGAGGAGAAGCTGCTCTGCTGCAGAGTGCGTGCTCAGCTCGATCTGCTCAGTTGAAACAGTGCAGAGTCTACTGTAGTAGACTACTGTATATATGTATAAGTAGTTATGACTTAGTTATGAATGAAATGGTCTCGATATAAACGACCATGCCCTCAATTCTTCTGTCTCCTATTTTAGTCCCATGCAGGGATCGAGTCAGAGCGACTGCGAGTGAATGTGTCGATCCGCTCCCTGCAGCAGCAGCTGGAAGATTGCAGAGACGAGAGCAGCCACTGGATGGAGCAGTTCCACGCCACCAGAGACGAACTGCGAACAACCAAACAAGAGTGAGTTCATTCTGACCGTCACCATCAAGTAATATTTCCTGCCTGGGTTCAAGCTTTCCACTGCTTTCTTGGTCATGGATGTAGCCAACGTCTTTACATGGTTTCTCTTGCTGTACTGCCAATGTGTGTCCATCTCTCCTCTATGGTCAATGTTGCCCCCGCCCCCTCCCCTCTCTGTCAGAGAGCCACCCAGAAGCCCTGAAACACTGTGAGAGTCACATTAACCCCAATTTGTGTTTAGATATGCAGACCTGTAGATGTGGCTAGCTGTGCTAACAACTGTCTGACTGTAGTTCAAAGGCCACCCACACTCACAGCCCTAATTCATGACTGTGGACAACATCTACATAATCCAAGTTTAAATATAAACCATAAACCCTGAGTACCAGATGTCCCGACAGTCACAACCAAGACATTTTAACATTTGGCTGCCTGTGTCTATGTTGTGACCATACAGTGCAATGCTTTATCTAAGATGAAGCTAGAGTTGGGGTGTGGATGATCTTGAATTGTTTTCTGTGAATTTGTTTGACTGTTGTGTTAACAGGAAATTCTGATTTGCTGTTGCTTGAACATTTAAAAGTGATGTATGTGTTTGTTGAGTACATCAGATTAAATTAAACTCATGAATCACCTCAACAAGCCAACTAATGCGGATCAAATAATCAGGCAGTACTTGCATTACTTTCATACAGCACATTTTCTTTGGATCAACTGTTGTGTTTTCAGGCTCCTGCAAATCCGTCTGGAAAAAGAAGAGTTTGAGGAGGAACTGAAGGAGGTCCAGGACAAAGTGAGCACCATGAAACAGCAGAAACCAGACACTGGACACACACAGACTCTCAGCCAGGTGAACACACACTCTGCCTCCCGTGATGTGTGACAACTGATCTGCGTAACAAAGGTGAATCTGTTTAACCACCAAACCCCCCCTCTTTCTGTTCAGGAACTTCAGCGACACAAGGACGATCTACAGAAGGCTAAGTCTGAGGTGGAGAAGCAGAGGACGGCGCATGACAAGAAGGTCATGGAGGTCATCTCAATAAAAAAGTCTCACCAGGGCCAGGAGGCTGAACTGAAGTACGAGATTGACAGGCTGAAGGGCCAATTACAGAAAGCCAGAGAGGATGTCGCCAAGGCACAGGAGAAAAACAAAAAGGTCTGTAGTGGCATCCAAGGTTTCCTTTTGCCACTATAGAGCGGGGTTGACGACACGCATTCCAAAGCAATAAGCAGCCGAAGGTTTTCAGTCAAAACATTTAATTTATTAACAAAAAAGTATTGACTTAAATAGTCTCAAAATAACAAATCTAAATCAATATTTTGGTGATATACTTTCTTATATAAACTATACTTTGCAGTCCAATTTGCAACACTCATTTCTGTTTACAATTTGCGGTCAAAAAACTGTTCCGCTCCCCGTCTCATCAAGTCTCAGAGAACCTCGGCTGTCCTCAATTGCCGCACTTAAATAAACACCGGAAGGTACAAGAAAACAGATCATATTTACGATTTAAAATGAACAATCATTTCATCAAAAGATATTCACCTTGGAAATATAAATCATTTTCCATCATTAATTCATTTATCAAATTATAAATCTAAATAATAACTTTGACTTCATTGTGGCTCTAACAAGGTCAGTTAAACCTAGAGAGGTTATATCTAAACATGCAACAACTAAACTGGCTAGCACAAGAAAGATGGTGATGTGATTGTGGTAGTTTTGAGAGTGGTTAGAAATGTGTTTAATTCTTCAATTGGTCGTCAATACTTTAATCCCCATCGTCTCAATTACATTTTTTGTCTATCATTCCCTTTTTATAGATCCTAAAGGGTTTTATCTTATATTATTTATTTAACAGTTTCAATAGCAACATTTTTTTTATTTCGTTTTTTATTTCAATCGTTTAACTTAAAGGTGGGGTAGGTACATTTGGAGAAACCAGCTCGAGTGCGCTAGAATTTGAAAATACACAGCCGGAAAAAATCTGCTACTTCCTTACAGAGCCCCTCCTCCAACACACACGTGCACATGAGGGCACGAGATAAGTTTGTGCACAGAAGGAAGGCTGACAGGCAGGTAGGCCATCCAGTTACTTTAGCCGGCTCAGATGATTGGTCGTGCTTTTTACAGTACTACGGCTTCCACAGATGACATTTTGTTATGGATTTTTTGTCAAAGCACTTAAGATATTCATTGCTATCGGGATGTTAAGAGCATTCCATGGAATATAACAAAAAGCGTATCTCGAGCCGGTTTCTCAAACTCACCTACCCCAACTTTAATTAGAATTATGACATTTGTATTACTATTACATTTTTATTTTAGTTTCTGTTGTAACCTATATGTTCACTTTGTTTCACGTTGTTTCTTATTGTTGCATCGATTCAGTTGTCTTGTGTCTTATCTTTGGAGAGAAATCATTATTTATTTTATTTGTATTACCTTTTACCTGCTTGTGTCTCTTAACCTGTTAAAATGTTATATTTTGCTGCATGTCCCTGTAAAGTTCTTAACATCTAATCTGAGGGGAATCTCTTGTTGTTTATTTTTAACTGGTGATGTTTGCCATTTGGTAAAGCACTTTGAGCTGCACGTGCTGTATGAAAAGTGCTGTATACATATAGCTTAATTATTATTATTGTCTTCACCACATATAGCTCCCAGACCCAGCAGTCATCTCAGACCTGGAGCAGAAGCTCAGTGAGACTCGTGGGGAAGCCAGCCAGCTCAAAGAGAAGCTCTCATCAGCCGAGGAGGAGGTGGAGGCCAGTAAAACTCGTCTCACTAGAGCTCAGGCGGAAGTCAAATCGCTCCAAGATGCTCAGCTGGAGCAGGAGGAGGCCAACACGCGTCTCAAAGAGAAACTCTCACGGTTGGAGGTAGGTCATGTCGTGTCAAATGAACATATAATCATTTAAAACATACGTCTTATACTCTGTTAAATTGTATTTTTAATCTTGTATATGTTTAACAGAGACATATATTTAGGATTTCAGGAGGACAAAAGGAAATGTAAAAAGTGGATTTGCAAATGGTTAAGGACAAGGGGGTTTATGGTTTGATGATGGGATGTAGGACCAGTTTCCTTTCATGAATACACAGTGGGACTGTAAGCTGTGTGCGGGGTGCAGAAGGTCTTTATCCTCTGAGGATGAAGTTGCTCTGTTCCTGCATTTGAGATTGTATATTGACTTTCTTTATTACTTTATTAAATATAACAAAAGACAAACTTTGTCCATGAACCATTTATCAGTTTCTCTTAAGAATGTCCTCCACAGGTCACATTCCCTCATACAGAACAGAGTGTTAGAAACCCTGAGAGATATTTAAGCATCTGTGGTTCCCTCTGTGGTTCCCTCAGGCTCAGCTGCAGAACAACGCCTCAGAGAGCTCAGAGGCAGAGATCACCCTGCACTCTGAGGTGAGAGGGTTGAGGTCCGAGCTAGATGAGGCCAACAGGAAATCATCCAGACTGAGCCAGGAGACCCGAGAACTCGCCCTTCACGTGGAAGACACGGAGAAAGACAAGGAGACACTGAAACAGACCTTCAGCCAGCTGGAAGAGACCAAACGACAGCAGGAAAGAGCTCTGGAGAAACTCAACAGAGAGGTGAGGAGGAAATGAAAATGTCTGCTGCACGGAGCATCTAACAGAGAGGACTCACAGAACAAATAATTCACCTTCTTTGTTTATTCCTCCTCTCCCTCCTCACCTGTCTGTCAGTACGAGACGCTCACAGTGTCCTCTAAAGAGGAGGCGCAGATACTCCGGGTTCAGCTGGAGGAGCAGAGAGAGAAGGCACGCAAGGAGGTGCAGGAGACGCAACGTCACGGACATGATGCTCAGAGTGAACTGGAGAGAAGTCAAACCCATCTGAGGAGGCTGGAGGAAGAGGTTTGTGTGATGTCACGTGTTCGCTTGGCCTGGTTGTTGTTTTTATTATGAATGAAATCTGCTCTGAATGTTTCAATAGTTTTGACGCATAATATTCATGGCGCGTGCTTCACTGGTGCTGAACCTGTAAAAGCAACCGTACTTATTTCATTACGGTGATTCAGTCTGGCCTTACTGTTTCTGATATTCTGTTAAACTAGATTTCACGACAGAAGAAGGAGCTTCTTCTCACATGTGAGGAGAGAGACAACCACCAGCTGGATAAAGAGCTTCTGAGCAACAGACTGCGCCACCTCGAGGGAGAGATGGAGGCCGGCAAAAACGCCCAGAATGAGAAAATCCGGGAGAATCGAATCATGGAAGTAAGATATGTGCATCTTAGAGCAGCAACCTCAAATGGAACTTTTCAAATTCAATTAAAGATCTCTCTTTTTCATTTGGCTTGCAATTCTAATTTGTTAGTAATATCACTGTTCATGTTTTCTGTTTTTTTATACCTTGTTTTTAATTATGTTCCTCACTTATTATTGCCATTTTCTGTCATACTCTGTAAAGCATGTTGGGCTACGTCAAGCATGAAAGCTGCTGTATTAATAAAGTTTATTATAATTATTATTATCAGTTGGCTGTGATAGTTTGTCAGAATAAAGTGTTTAGGAAAAGAATCAATAACTCTATGCTGTTAATAGATCTGCTCTTCATACAATGTCAGTGTACACGTCTGAATAGTTCTGTTCCTGCATGTTACATTTATTTACACAGCACCATCAAATCTCCCACTGGGGCTAATCTGGGTAATCTCATTAATCTGATATCTTCTTGTCTCGTCAGGACAAGCTGAAGCGTGTGGAGCTGGAGCTGGAGGAGGAGAGGAGCAGCGCGGAGATGATGACGGACCGAGTGGCCCGGAGCAGAGATCAGATCGATCAGCTGCGCTCAGAGCTCATGCAGGAGAGATCCTCCAAGCAGGACCTGGAGCTGGACAAGAACACCATGGAGAGACACGTGAGTAACGCATGCACAATATCTGTGTCTGCTGCGTCTGTGCTCATCTGTAAGGGTTCTTCTTAGGTGAGAGTATTATGTCTCCTGATGACTTGCTTTGTGTCTGCGCCTGCAGCTGAAGGAGCTGAGGAGTCGTGTGGCGGACATGGAGGGCCAGTCTCGCTCCTCAGCAGGAGTCTCTCAGCTGGAGAGCAAGATCCAGGAGCTGGAGGAGCAGCAGAGGACTGAGGAGAGGTACAGTGTCTGTTCTGGATCAGGATCATGTTTTACCCATGGTTGTTTTGCTTTTTTTGTTATAAAACTAAATATCTTTTTGAATACATTCTACTGTCATTTGGTTGGTCAGAATCAGAATACCTTTATTCGTCTCACAGAGGGGACATTTACATTTGTTACAGCAGAAAAGAGCCAAAGACAGCTTAATATTAACTAAGAAGCATGCATGCAACATATTCAAGATGAAAACATTTATAAAATACACAATTTGCAAAATACATATCCTGTAACAGTTTTGAAGACACAGTTTGGTGGAGTGATAGTGGCTTTTAATTTGGAGACTATCCAAGCTTAGATCCTCTACATGTCACGAAGGACTGTAACTAAGTACATTTACTCAAGTACTGTACTGAAGTATAATTCTAAAGTACTTGAGTATTTCCTTTTTATGGAGCTTACATTTTGGATGGCCAATATTGTATTTATTTTTGACAACATTAGAAAGTAGTTACTCTGTAGGATCAGAGTATTAATACAAACTTTAAATGAGTTAATACATTATGATATAGGCTATAATATGGATTAAGATACCCAGCAGTGTATAAAAGCTATAACAATACCTCTACCTTTTAACATTACTGACGCTTACACATTAAGGCACCACTATTTATAATTAGCGTATATGATTTATATATATTATTCTGTATAATGAGTAATATTACTTTTGCACTCATAGTTGCATGCTTACAAGTGCTATGCTTTGTTCCTCTATATGTGTAAAGGGAGAAGAACTCTGTTGTGGCGTCTCAGCGGCGTCTGGAGCGGAAACTGAAAGATCTGAACATGACGCTGGACGAGGAGAAACAAACACACACTGAACAGAGAGACCAGGTAAACACATGCACCTCCTGCTGTGTGTCAGTGTGTTTACTCCTGACACACAGGAACATCACCAAACGCATACGCAGTTAAACTACAGCGCCTTGTGTTGTGTTGCAGCTGGCTCTGAGAGTGAAAGCTCTGAAGAGGCAGGTGGACGAAGGAGAGACGGAGCTGGAGAGGATAGACGGGCTGAGGAGGAAGGCCCAGAGAGACATGGAGGAGCAGATGGAGCTCAAAGAGGCGCTGCAGACCAGAGTCACAGCCCTGGAAACTGAGCTCAAGTAAGCGTTTCCTTTGCTTTGAATCCAATTGTGTCTCTCATCCAATTTGCTCACTGTGCGCTTATGCAAGACACTTCCTGGCAGACAGATTATCACAGCAACATGTGAGGGAGGAAGAGGGAAGTGCATAATCTCCTCCTCCTTATGTCAGAGAATCAATAAAACTGCATGGAAATGACGTTATTACCAGCAAACCCAGATTCATGGTCTGTTACACACAATTACCTCGCCTGGTATAAATTCACTCTGCCTGCCTGAGGGCAGTATTTCACAATGTGATGAGTGTAAAACAAATCAGCAATCACTCACGTGTGAAAGGTATTTCATTAAACTAAAAGGCACATTCCTCATGTAGCTCGGGGGAAATCACATTTCAGACGTGCTCTCTGGTAACAAAAAGATGGTGTTCCCTTGTATGGCCAGCAGAGGGAGCAATATGGTCACCTGGCAGCACTGAGAGATCAGATCAGATGAGAGGTACTTAATAAACGTGACCTGTTCCTGTATATTACATTTATTTACCTTTTTCTTTTTTCAATCTTGGTACCATCAAATCTCCCACTGGGGCTAATTAGATAAGATAAGAGGTACTTTATTGATTCCAAATTGTTTGCGTTGCAGCAGCATACAAAACCATATAACAAAACAAGGGATGGCACATAAGTAGAAATTAAAGAGTAGAAATGAACAATACTAGAATTTAAACATCTCAAAATAGAATTAAAACAGCAGTAGAAAATAGAAAATATAGAGTAGACCGTGAAGATAAAAAAAAAAAGAAATTTGACATTAAAACACAATTGAAAGGCTTTAGACACAATATAAAGCAGGATTTGTGAATACAGCAACTGATAAATAAAATGGTTTTCAACAGTTAATGATGACATTGATAACACTAATTATTATTATGTGTCATAGGAGGAAGGCTCAGGCAGCCATGCGCCCCGCTTTGGATTCATCGGCTCTCAGTTCAGACGACGACGACGACAGCCTGTACGACCGCTCCTCCATCGCCTCCATCCTCACTGAGGGAAACCTCCAGACCAGCTCCTGCTAAAACACCACTTCAGGGACAGGGTGAGGGTGGGAAAATGTAGCACTGATGAGGAAAAAAGTGGAGGTTAGCTGCTTTGTAGACTAGAAGTTAAAACAAACACTACAGACAAAGAGGGATTTACGTTACATTTTAGAGGTTAGTAGGGGACTCATTTCCAACACCAGAGTGAATGGGAGGAAACTCAACATCCTCTGCATTTCAGGGTATTTCCTTCAGTCTACAATGTACACTGTACTCCCCGTACAACTCAAGGATACATCAATCGAACAAATTAATCGCCTGGATTGCAAGTAGAGAATTTTTTTTTTAAAACAAGCAAATACCTCTTGCATTTTTAAATACAAATTCAGTATGTCAAACCATTTCAGGGTTTAGATTCTGGGTCAAGCACTTGCTGTACGTAGTTTGGCTTTGAATGAACAATCAAAAGTACTCTCATCGTCTCTGAACACACACAGTCTGTGCCCAGCGTACACACATATTGACCAAACACTAAACGCATGATCGCCACGCTGTTGAAATAAAAACTAAAAGAAATATAATTATATATTTATTCTCACGTTGGTTTATTTGCCTGACCAAATCTAATGGTTTAGTACTGAGAAATATTTGTATGAAATGAAATCCTGAGTTTGTTTATATAGAACAAAATATATTTTCACACTTTGTTTTTTAATGTGTCACTTCTTTGTTTATTCCACCATCTAGACTTTAAATACTATACATGTGATCAAAAGCTCCTGTTGTTCAAATGGTTTTGAACAGATGTGTCCTTTCTTTTATACTGTATCTCTGTAAAGCAGTTTAATGATAGAGCTGCAACAGATGTTTTCTTTTATGATTATAACTTTAAGTCCAGAGGGCTCCTTTGTAAGAATATCTCATCAAATAAAATAATAGTTTTTCCACTTTTTTCAAGCAAAAATAATGGCCAAAATATCTTTCTGTCCGATAAAAACTTTGTGTTTTTGTAGAAGCTGCACAATTTCTATGCATTTCCATTCAGCAAGTTGCTGAAATATATGCTCATTATTTCATTATGATGCCTTCAAATTGTTGAAAATAATTTTGTATGTTATCCGAATGATTTTTATAAAATGTTTGTATTTAACATTTATAGATTTTTGAGTCCTGAGTTGATTTTTCTTGTTTACAGTTTGAACAATCAGTGAGAGCAATAATAACTTTTTATTACGTTTTGTTGTAATGTCAAGTTTCCCCGATCCTTTCATTGAAACTGGTACTTATTAGGAGAGCATAAAGCTGTCATTTGAAATGTTGGTACATACTGTCAATGTTGACTGGGAACAAATTCACACTGTGACTGTACTTCAAATAATAGTTTCTATTGAATATCAAGTTAGCCACAATAAATGTTAAACTATTAATGTTAAACGGATGTGTGTTTATTGTCCTTTAATAATTACAGAATGTTATTCAGCTAGTTACTCCATTGATTGGTTTATGTGCATTCAGGATGTTGTACTTCCTCATAGTTTTTGATTGTTAATACATTCCCTTTTAACAGGAGTCATGTGACACTGGCGTGTTGCCCACTAAAGTGAAAGATTACACAGAACATTCCTCCCCCATGTGTTGGTGGATTTTTACCGAAGCTCACTTAGTTTCAAAACAAAAAATTAGTTCCCAGAAACAGATAAAAGTGGATGTGCAATACAGCACACCAATACCAAAGTCTATTTAAGAATGTGATTCATCTTAAAACTTGATGTTCAGTCAGTGTTGTGTTGATTACTCAAATAATTGACCAAATTATCCCTTATTGCACATTTAATAATTTCTGTGAAGCCATGGGGAAAGACACATGCATATTACTCACAGCTCTTAGTAATAAAACAAAGTTGAATAACTTTGTTAACAGTCTGTGCGAGGGACACAAACTGCACACTGACTTTTTAAATATAATGATCTAAGCAGAAAAACATTGGATGATTATTATTACTGCTAGCATTCCCATGTTCGAGGGAGTATACTGTGTATGAACAGATAACAGAGAAGGATCATGTTTCTGTTTAGTCTGCAGGGCGGTGCACTCTGGAATTTGAGGTTTGTTATCTCTGCCTGTTTTCCACAGAAGTGTTTTGCTCTGAGCACCACCTGCAGGAAGTAATTTAAGCTTCTATAGTTATTATCATTGTGACTTCAAAGTGACAATGACTGTGACCTGTACCCTCCTTAACTCACATTGCCTGCACGCATCAGACTGATTACAGCTTTGTCTTTTCCCATCTCAAATACTGGTTGCAAACGACAAATTGCCGTGGAAAAGCACAGGTGCATCACCATTAATTACAGCTTCTTAAAGGTCTTCATATTGTACATGCTGCATTGCCTACTGGACCACTTACACGTTCAGCTTTAAAAAGGTGTTTGGATTTTGAAGTATCCCTTATATCCTCAGATGTGTGGATGTTATGTTGGTATCAAACATTCAAACTGCCCCATCTTTACTGTACAGTGTGCTATCCTGTCATTTTCTGTCCTGCTGCGGCCACAACTTTTGTTTTGTTTGTCCTCTTATCTATCGGCGCAGTATTGTTTTCATCAGCTCAGTTTGCTTCATGTGAATACAAGTGGGACATATTCCCATTTGTGGACATACTAAAACCTTAATGTGGTTGTTATGTTCATACTAACCTAGGTAAATACAGTAGTTCAGGCCTCTACTTTAGACTTCAGCTTTCCCTATAGAAAAACTGGAATCATATCTGTACGTCACCATGCACAAAACTGATAATAAAAGTGCAATAATGCCAGTGAAGTGATTGAAACAGAAACACTGAGAAGCAGCTCTATAATAGCAATGCTTTTTTGTCATTCCTAATCTAGTTATGTGGGAGCCAAGAGCTGAGCTCCCATAAGGAGGGGTCTGAGCTCAGCATTGAAATCATACATCTGTGGGGATTGCTACTAATACATTACAAACAACCATTATTTTAATCACAAATAATGCATGTGTCAATGTAATGGGTACCACTTTACAATAAGACTACCCTTATAAAGGGTTTACGAATAGTTTGTAATTCATTTATTACAGGTTGTGAACACTTTATAAATCCTTAATAAGCTTTTATAAGACATGAGATAAACAGGGCAACTGTGACCGGTTGCTTGCCAAATAGTGAGCCCACATTTATCTGTACTGCTAAGCCTTATTAGAAATGGTTGTAACTCATTAATAAATGGGAATGTGTTTTACACTCTACAATAAGGCTCCCTTTTGGCAACTATAAATGTTAGTAACTGGTAAATAAATGGTCATAAGAGATGCCAAGAAACATCAAGATGGAAGGGGGGGGAATCCACTCAGTGAACAACAGATACCAAGGATGCTGGCTGATGAATAACACGAAGTAAGCTACGTAGCCAATATAAGTCTTAGTCATCTTGCCAAATAGTGAGCCTGAAAACGATGTTAGGACTGGTTTATAAATGGTTCTGAATGATTAATAAAGTGTTTACAACCTAATGAATAACCTAATTATAAGCCCTTTATGAAGGGTTAGTCTTATTGTAAATTGGTACCATGTAATGAGTATTAATGACGTTAACGAAGTAAATAGGGTAAAAGAAAAACATGTTTTCCAAAAGAACGCATCTCTTGAAGGATAATATGCCTGCACTGCACCTCCAAGGTGTGCAATACATTATTGCGCAATCTATGCCTGTGAGCGTGCTGCGCAAGCCAAGATGATGTGTGTGTGTGCGTAGTTGAACCTTTTCATATTTAAGTTTGTAGCAAGTAGAGGGCTGCTGCACAGTTCAAATTAAATTCAACTATGTATTACACTTGGTCCATGTGTAATACATACAGTTGCAAGAAAAAGTATGTGAACCCTTTGGAATTACCTGGATTTCTGCATAAGTTGGTCATAAAATGTGTTCTGATCTGCACGTTTGAAGTTTGCAAAAGAGCACCTGGATGTTCCAAAGCACTACTGGCAAAATATTCTGTGGACAGATGAAACCAAAGTTGAGTTGTTTGGAAGGAACACACAACGCTATGTGTGGAGAAAAAAAGGCACAGCACACCAACATCAAAACCTCATCCCAACTGTGAAGTATGGTGGAGGGAGCATCATGGTTTGGGGCTGCTTTGCTGCCTCAGGGCCTGGACAGATTGCCATCATCGACGGAAAAATGAATTCTCAAGTTTATCAAGATATTTTGCTGGAGAACTTAAGGCCGTCTGTCCACCAATTGAAGCTCAACAGAAGATGGGTGATGCAACAGGACAACGACCCAAAGCACAGAAGTAAATCAACAACAGAATGGCTTCAACAGAAGAAAATAGGCCTTCTGGAGTGGCCCAGTCAGAGTCCTGACCTCAACCCAATTGAGATGCTGTGGCATGACCTCAAGAGAGCGATTCACACCAGACATCCCAAGAATATTGCTGAACTGAAACAGTTTTGTAAAGAGGAATGGTCCAAAATTCCTCCTGACCGTTGTGCAGGTCTGATATGCAACTATAGGAAACGTTTGGTTGAGGTTATTGCTGCCAGAGGGTCAACCAGTTATTAAATCCAAGGGTTCACATACTTTTTCCACCCTGCACTGTGAATGTTTACATGGTGTGTTCAATAAAAACATAAAAACATATAATTGTTTGTGTGGTTTTAGCTTAAGCAGACTGTGTTTGTCTATTGTTGTGACTTAGATGAAGATCAGAACACATTTTATGACCAATTTATGCAGAAATCCAGGTAGTTCCAAAGGGTTCACTTTTTCTTGCAACTGTAGTTGAATTTAATTTGAACTGTGATTGGGCAAGGCAATCAATATTTTTCTGTGAAAGAGGCCTGCTGCCCCATTTGTGGATATATTCCCAGATTAACACTATAATTATGTTAAAGCACACCGAAATCGATAAAATAGCTCTCCTTTTCTACATGCTATCATAAATGGAGGGGGTGGGTAAATACCAAACAGCCCACATACCACATCCTTGATAGATTTCAGATGAATAATAATGTCTGTTTGTTGAAGCTTGAGTTGTGTAATGAGGATCATGCTGTGAGAGGGCCTGTCTCTTGAACTTGGTTCTGAGGTATGGATGCTGTGTTGATGCCAGGATCACTGCAGGGTGAAGCATGTTAGGAATGTGCGGTGTCCACTGAGATCTGTGGGGAAACAGGTGGAAGGAAACTTCTACAGAACTACAAGATATTTATAAAATATTATCTTCGGACAGCACTGCAACTGTTGATCCAAATAATCTATAAATGTCTGAAAAAACAGGAATAAATCTGCACCTTTATATGTTGCGACCAAAACATTTGAAGTGTTTTAGGTATTTGTTTTTCCTACATTTGGAAAATAGATGAAAGTCAGCACCCTGGAGGGTAACTTCACAAGCACCTCTGGTTATTTATGAGTTTACATATTTGGCACTTTGGCACACAGAACCAGATTGTGTTTTACTATTTAGAGACAGAACAGGGACGCCTGCGCCTCAGAAGTAAACAAAGCTGGCTGATTTTGAGACTGTACCACCCGTGGTGCTATTGTGTGATTGATCTTCAAAAGCTTTTTTTCCCCCTCCCTTAGTTGTCGGCAATTCAACTTAAAATAATGTACTTGGAAGTTGAACTGTTAAGTTGGCATGGAGTCGAGCCTTCAATATTTGCTGTAGAACCAGAATCAGCGTCCCTGATACTACACTCCCATCCAGAGTGACCAAACCTGTACAGTGCCAACTTGTTTGTGTTCTGTGTATACCTGTTTTGTTAGACTGTCAATAATGAGGGAACATACTTTCCATGGGTGGTGGGTATCATTCCAGGTTTCCAGGATTATTCAATCCTGAGACTTGATTTGCCAAGAGCTGGGTGTGTTTTGTTTTGAAATCGTGATGTGTTTCCTATTACATATGCTTGCTCTGAAATAACGCAAACCCATCGTACATTTAGTTCCATCTGCCTCCATGTGTGGAAAAACAAGTCTTTTGGGCTTGGATTGCCTTGAGCTCGTTCACACACACAAACAAGACCAATGACCAATTTAATTGTTTTTGCTCTATCAGTAAAAGGTTCAACAAATGAAAACATAAGGAGTCGTCCGTTCTATAAATATATCTTGTTTTCAAAAGCAAAAAATAGTCAGGCCTTTGGTATTTAGTAATACAGCTATAGTGTCATTGTTGTTCTCAAGGAGCAGCTCTGTGTCACCATAGTGCACTTTTAACCATTAGGATTTGTTCTCCTAAATCCAAAATAGGATCTTTTCTGCCTTATTAGTCGCTCTCTGCACTGTTGTTTCAGATTATCCAACTTGATTTGACTTTTGTTGTGGTCTCAATTGTACAAAAAGCAATAGAAACTAAATGGGTATTATATTTTAATTTCATTTGAATAATACTTAATGCAGCAATTTTGTTTCTTTGGTTACTAGCAACAGCAAAGATATATTTAAAATAAATGACCTTCTACAAAACAGTTGCCATTTCCATTCATAGTAAGAGTGAAGGAGGATGACATAACTACATGTATTTCTCCATTAAAGTGAAATCAAATATGTTCTATTTGTTTCTATGCACAAGAACTGTTTCTGAAACTTGAGAATTAAATCTATTGGCATGTAATGTTAACATGACATAATTAAAATGGTGAATACATACCTTAAAAAAATGAATTGGTCATATGAAAAGAACAACATGCTCACATTTTGTTCAAATGGATCACAACTGCTCATTAGGTATCTTCTTGTGGTATTCTACAAACCAATGTTGACTAAAAACACCCAAACTTGTTTCCTATTCAAATCAACATTAACACAATATGCCCTTTTCATTTTGACATTCCTCTGGATGGGTGAACAAAGGTATTTAATAATATTCATTATGGCCCAGTTTCATTGAGGTGGGGTTGTATTGTGCTCACTAGAATAGCTTTGACACCGTAAATAGAACCGGACCATAATTAATGATATTAACTACACCTGTGTTTACCGTGCTATGACGTGTGAAGAATGGCCGCTGTGAAAGGGCTTATTCTTTATTAATTTGGTTTTAAAACAGGCAGTGCATACTGGGATATCCATATGTGTAAACTTCAACCAAGTCCGATAGATGGCTTATTCAGATTAAGTATGACTAATTTATTAACTATATATTATAACTCGAACTGTACTCCTATGGCAAAGGTTAAGAAGTCCATCAAAATCACATGTGGAACACAGACAGAGAGTGAACAGGAGTCTGACTCACAGCGTTTAGACTCAGACAGGGATGTATGTAAACACAGAGACCTTCATAGGTGTCTGATCTATGGATCAGTCTATCTGAGTGTGGTCGACTGTGTGATGTAAACACATTGTTGTGACTCATGTTGTGGATTAGTTTCTGAGACACATGATGACATACTGTAGTAAGGTTTAGGTGTGTTTGTTGAATGTGGGTAGCCCCATTCCAAACGATATATCGGCCGTTAAAAAAGAACAACTGGTCTTTTGTAGAAGTCCACATTTTTTGTTAGTAACCTATTTGGGGTAATAGTTATCTTGAAACATTCACTTATTAAGTACCCCCTGCACTTTAGGCAAACTTTAATGTTTTTTATGGTGTCCAGTCAATGTGATGGCCATTTGTCTTCATCTGCACATTCTTTCTGTGTGTGCCGTGTCTGCTCTTGGCTCAAATTAGTGTCATCCCTTATATGCCACCGTGAGCTTTTGTTTGCTACAACCTGCAGTAGCTAACAACCATTAATGCCATTAAAGTCTTTATCCAATTTAAGGTCTGTGCCGGCCTGGATCAGCTGCTGCTGGAATCAGCTGAACGCCATCAGGGACACTCACTGTGTTACTCGTGCTTTGTCAGCCTATTTATTTTTCTTAGCTGACAAAGCACAACACACTTCTCTTGGAAACATTTAGTTTATCATGTGTAAAGTTGACGCTGTAAAATACTAAAAATAAAAAGATAAAGGTTCACAAAACAACACACCCACATCATAGGTCATGGTGAACAACTTGGTTAAATATATTTTAGGAACAGCCTGTGCTACACTAACCACATTACAAGGCTACTTATTATTATTAAGGATTTTTTTTTTAAAGGTGGCATAATGTTCATTGTGTTGTTCTTCAAAAAAATGTAAATCTGCAAATGATTACCCATTATTAATCAATAAAAAACACATGTTAGTATTTCAGGAAATGGTGGGAAAATGCATTCACTTAAATATGTTAAATGTGTCAAAAGAAGAAAAAGTGAATTACAGATATATTGTCTCTATAAAACAGCTTTAAATTGCTTTAAATCTCTGAATCCAAGACTAGTTTTCCATTGCTTTGTAAGATAATAGATCGAGTTCATCCAGGGGTTAAACCTCCTGAATTAATAATGTTTTGGTAAACTGAGCAGTGTTATGCACGGCATTTGGCAGGAGCCGACCATCTTTAGTGTGTCACTGCTTGAAAACATTGCACCCATTCAACCTGATACAAATGCCAGCACCATGAGGTAAAAAGCATTGACGTTTCTCCAGAAGTTGTTCCAGCATGTATATCCATCTGCCCCTTACAAGTTCCATGCTTCCCTATTCCCTATTCCCTATTTGGCTGTCTCGGTGTGTTAGTGGGCGGGTTGTTACGGTTTCCCCCTCCCTAACCCTCCCCCATAGTGACGTGGTGAGAAAAGTTTTAACAATGTGCAGGGAGGGGACGGAGCATGAACGCACCAATACACCGGGCTGAATACTGATAACTGCAGCCACTGTAAACCATTGGAAACACACACCGGGGAGCTGTTCTAATTGAAGGAGCTTTATTTAGTTTGACTTTATTTATTAATTTATTATTTGAGTTATATTTATTTCTATCCAAGATGAACGGAGTGTCGAGAAGTATGTGTACATTTGAAGACATCAGAAATCAAGAGCAGGCGGTGAGTTATTCCTTATAGCTATGCTTGTTTTTATGTATTTTATGTTAAATACAATGATAAAGTAGACCTTTGTGTACTTCTGTGTGTTGACCTCCTCTATGGGTGCATTGTGGGACAATAAGACATTTGCAAAAGTAAACCAATGTCAAAAGCTTAAGTCCTTTTTTCCCACTTTTGGATCTGTTGGATCTTTTCTCCCTTAAAACACTGTTAGGTTTCTATTCTTGCTTTATTTTTCCTTTACATGACCCTGCTCAGTTATGTAGACTGTATCAGAGGCTGGTTTACTTACAGATCTTCAGGCTTCACCTCCTATATGTGGTGTATTAACTGTTTAGTCTCTTGTTGTGATTAAAGTATTTGCCCCCCCCCCCCCAACCACAAGCACATGTTCTCCCTACCAACATATAAAGGCATCAGCTCAGAATTAGTCCAATTTACATTTGTCAGTCACAGGTGCCTTCTGCCCAAATCATTCAGGGGCTTACAGTTGCATTTGTGACAGTGTGAAGCCCTGTAAACACTTAGCTTGTACAGTATGTGTGCCACCTGTGCATGAGGAGTTTCCTTAAAGAGGATTAAACATCCTTGACTTTGGCACAGACTTCTGATACTTGCACTGTGAATAAGTGATCACTAGTTGCCTGTTTCAAATATCGAAGAGGGTTTTATTAGCACTCTGTGGCTGCAGAGGTTTAATAATTTACCTCGACTGAAAAAGCAAACTGTTAACCTGCCCTGTGGTTTATGAGGTTGCTGAGTAACATGACACTTTCCCCTTATCAGCAGCGTCCTGCCGAGTACAAAACCTGTCAGCAAAAGATCCCTTCAACCCATCACAGAATAATATATAATAGGCATTACAGTAAAGAGTCCTCATAATGGTTAATTTAAGTTAAATAGTATGATGAGAGCGCCGTGCATTGATATTGACATTGTGTGCCAATGGCCTAGACTGAAATAACAGTTAGTGTTTTGTAACTGTGTGAAGGGGTCAGAGTGCACAAAGGGCAGCTCCACTCACACACCTGATAAACCGATTATTGGTGGAGAGGAATGTCTCATAAAGCAGTATATGAAACTCCACACTTGTTCAGCTTCTGTGTTATCTATCATACGGTACATTTCAACATGCGACTGAAAGCATATTTGCATGAGCTCTATGAGGAAAAAGGCAGCTTTCAGTCAAATCCATTAGTGAAATAGTCACCCACAATCCGTTTTTCCCATATCTGGTAGGGTTATTAACGTCAGATTAAACAAAGCAGCAAAGATACTTCACCTCTACGCGTTACATTTTTTATAATTACTTATTAACAAAAATACCCCTTTGTTATTTATCAGGAAGTGTTTCTGATAAGGATGTGCCTGATGTAGCAGAGAAAGGCCTTCAGTGGGTGGTTTGTGTGCTTCCTGGAACGGAGATGATGTATAAAACACAAGGAACACCCAGGCCTGGCTTTGAAACTAAATGTTACGTTAATAGCAGAAAAATATTCAGCTTTTATTTGAAAATCATTTAAATGTTCTGGCATAATTCCTCCTCCCAAAAAAACTGTTATATTGGGCACTTTTTGAATAATGCCACAACTTTCCCCCCAGACGTTTAGTTCCTTGTGCTGTGTGACCTCACACATTCCTGCTGGCTTTCCTCATCACAGACACCATCTCAGTCAGGAGTGTGTGACGTTACTTGCTGGGAATGAGCCAAACATGACATAGGAGATGCATCAATGTATAGGAATGATCGTAAAATGCAAAATCCCACCTGGTTCACACGCAGAGAGCAGGAGAAGATGATTATTGATGGAAGGATGACTAGTAATTATATATCTGTTCTGATGAAAGCTCTCACTTCATGACTCAAATCGAAGCGTTCACCTGTTCAGGTTCTCACATGTTGGAAATACACACACACACACAAACCTCCAAACGCTTTACTTCACACCTCAACTTGAGTCTTTCCTGTTTGGCCTTTAACACTTTAGTTTGAACTGACTGCTGACTGACCATAGGGCGCAGCGTGACAGTCAGTCACCCTTCACTACTGTGGGAACTACAGCTCAAGGATTTTATCCTAAAACAGGATATATTTAAAACTGTGGCTGCAGACGACGTTTATTGAAATTGATTAATATACTAATTATTTACTATTTAATAGAGTCCAAAGGAAATGTGGAAAGTCTTTTTGTCCTACCAAAATTACAAATCCCGGAGGTACTTCATCAACTATTATTTAAAACATAAAAAAGCAGAAAATCCTGACATTAAAGCAGCTTGAACTTGCAAATGATGAATTTGTTTCTTGAAAAATATAGTTAGTTAAAAATTAGTTATAGATTGTCAAACTATTTGCCAATATTCTTTCAATCGATTAAAGGTTGAAGCTTTGTTGAGCAGGTCAAAATATGTCTGCACTATAGAGTATCTGATGGGGTTTGAATACTTGGCTTTGAATGCTTCTATTTTTTTGTCTTGTTTGATCAATTGATTTATTTGATCAAATATTTCCTGATGTTAGTCATAACTTACTGAGTAGTCAAATGATGCTAATGGTGAAAGCTGCGGGAAAATATGTGTATGAGTTCCTTGTATGGGTAAGGTAATAGAACTCAGGTATTGTATGGTCACTTGATACCTGCCTCAGTCTCACAGCTGTCGCCTCAGAGGCCGAGGTTTATTAAGGAATGGACAGAAGACAAAAGGGGCACAGTGTGGGAAAGTAGCTCATGAAAGGAAAGAGTGATTTAAAGTACGAAGAACACACAACTGTGGAATTTGGAATTTAGTTATGGTATGAAGGTACAACACCTGCAGGCAACATGTGTTTATTTCCAAGATCCCTGCTACTGCATGAGTTCAGAAATCTGAACATCACGTTCTGTTTGAAACTGTCAGCGAGCTCTAAAGAACATTTCGTTTTTTTAACCAAATCCAGCAGCTCTGTCTTTTTATCAGCAGCTGACCTGATCCACAGGCCTCAAAAACCAAAAGCGTCCCCCTCATACCCTTGAATCCTTTCTGCCCCGCAGCACCCTGTGGTCTTTTGTGCTCATTGTCCAAACACCCAGCAGTGTGCAGTGTGTGTGCTTAGTTTCAGGTTTCTGCCCTGTTGTTAAGGTACTGTGTACTTTTATCTGTGTGTGTTTTTCCGCGTGCGTACATGTACACACATACGTCACCCTCCACGAACGCATCCAACTGGTGCCTTTGTCTGTGATCCCAGGAAGTCTAGTATTACAGGTTGTAAAGTATTATAGATGGCATTGTAGTATGATTTATAAAAGAGCAAATGGGCAGAGAGAGTATATGTCAATAGTCACTGGCTAAGAGAGGATTAGCGGACTCTTTGTCTGGTTGTCTATGGAGATCAAGAGAGATTGTATAATGATGGATTCCTTCTCAACAACCCTCGCACTGTTCCCTCTTTATCCCCCCTCCTTTATTTTTATCCCCCCCCCCCCTTTTCCTGTGTTAAAGCTTTCAGGTGTTTGTAATCTGAGAGGAAAGCATGTTGAACAAGAGGGACATTTTTTGCTTTCAATTCCCTGAGTTTCGTTTTTCGTAGTTGGACCCCCCCCCCCCCTTACTTACTGCCCTTTATCTCTGCTTTACACAACGCTGCACAGTTTATTGTCCCTGTTTGGCTAACATCCAGGTCGGGGTATCCTGCATATCAGACGTGATTTCTACAGCAGACAAAAAAATACACTAGTGGCTTAAACTCTTACTGTAAACTGCAACAACTATTGACTTAGTAAGAAGCCGCAATTAACATATTTTTTCCACTATTAATTTGATTGTTTAATCTATTGAAAGTCAGAAAAGAACACACCCACATGGCAGCCATTTCTTCTTTGCCTTTTCAGTCTCAGAGTTGAGTTTAATAACCAGGAGGACACAGTAAATGTATAAGGGAAGATAAACAGATCAAGATGTCGTTTGCTGGAAGGAGTTACGTAATGTCTCTGACCTCCTCCCTAACATTCTCACACTTACACATGCACACACACTCTACAAGGGGGTTCCCTGCAGTACACACACCCATTCACATCCCTTTCCTGTTTAAAGCCACTTCTCTCCTTCAACTCAAAGTAAAAACGATTTTTTGTTTTTGTTTTCGAAGCCATCTGTGCATTGTTTTGTCTCTGACTTGCTCCTCCCAGTGAAATTGTTGGCGTGCCAGGCAGTTTATCGCTTCTGTGAGGATTTTGTTACCATGGAAATATCCTGTCTGGCTTGACATTACATTTTCTGCCCACTTTCCCAGAAATCGAGCCTCTGCTTCCAACCGGCTGTGAGCGCCTGGAGAGTTTCCGCATAAAGTCCCTCTGACGTCCATAGCACACAATTTAATTCAAACAATCTGTCTCTGTGCAGCTGTAACAAACTTTTGGTTTCTCTCTGACGCTCGTTGTACCCCCTCCCTCTCTTACTGGCTACTCTCTCCCTCCTCTGTTTCTGACTTTGAGTATGACTCAGTCTCTCCTCCTCTTTTTCCTCCTCTCCTCAAAATAGTCCTCAACAGTCTCTCCGAAACATAACGGTCTCTTTGTGGTTTCACTTCATCGTGTCCTCTCTTGGTTGCTTTTTTCAGGAGGGGTGCAGGAGACTGCGACTCACACTGCACGACCAGAGGCAGGCAGCCCAGAGAACGGAGCAGTACAGGGACAAGGTAAGAACTTCCTGCACCTGATAACTTAGTCTGCAACCTGGGCTGTAACACCGATGCAGAGAACAGACCTGGGAATCAGGACTGTAGGAGATATAGGAATGTTGCAATAGAAAAACATTCATCACTGTTTTAGATGCGTGGTTTAGATACTCAAGGTGTTATTTATCATGCTGTTACTGTACTTTTGAATTGACTTTTTCAACCTTAATGCATCCATTTTGTCTACTTTGTTCTACGACGTAAGGAAAAACCGTAGCACTCTTTTCTTTTAAGGCAAAGTGATCGTCATTAATGCCATATTTGGATTTGATGATTCAGACAATTCATCTTAATTAATCCCTCTCAAAAATACTGAGGATTTATCTCGGAGCTACCGTAGCGTACATTCACACATCATCATCATCACGGCACATGCCCACACACAATCTGACAGAGACACAAACTGCTTGTAAAATGCCACAGCTGCCACACAAAATGTCAAGAAAAGAGCCAAGACAGCAATTGTTCTCCTAACACCAATGCAAAAGTTAGATATAAAGACATCCAGATTAGCAGTTCTGTCTCCCGACCTGCTGTCTCTGTTTATGGTTGTGATGAAAACTGAATAATACCTCCAACGAAAGCAGATGTTTTTGGGTTTGTCTCCAAAATGTTTCAGCCTTTGGATAATAGAGACTCAGTCACACAGGAATACTCCCTTCACCCCTAAAGACACAGATGGTGTTTATCAGAATGGCATTTCAACAGAAGTACTCTTGGCTTTCCTTTTTAAACGTTGTGTCGCAATATTGATCCAAACCACGCTCTAGCGTCAGCAAAGCACCGTGACTTAACATCTGTTTGCTGATGATGTGTGGAAATGTATCACACCCATCCTCATGCAACTCTGTGCGTGCCACATTGTTAACTCCTCTTCACTCTAATCTGCAGCCAATCGGACGAGCGTATGCGCTGGTGCAGCCGGCCGCTGACAGGACATCTCTGAACCCTGAACCGGTCAAATGCAAAGAGGAGCAGGTGGAGGTTATCAAGGTATGTGTTGTGTTGTTTTTTAAAGAAATATCTGATATGTTAATATAGATTTGTGTTGTGGCGTTTCAGTGTTAATCATCCGTGCCTCTCTCTCCCTGTCCCAGGTGTATCTAGAGGCCCGCAAACAGGAGCAGCAGAAACACCAGCAGAGCCTCAAGATGCTGTCAGATGAAGTTTCACAGATACAGGAGGTCAGTGTCTGGACAGTGTCTGCTGTAGCTCTGATGCACATTTGAAACACACACTATCACTACAGTCTCTGCCTGGTGGTTATATAACGATTTGCATCATGTAAATTCCTCCGCGCTTCCAGACTTAGTCTCTATCTGTTGCTAATAAAGTCTGCTGTTTAACACTTTATAGCGCATTCGCAGACATTCAACACATAGCTGTTAACTAATAAACACATGTCACTAACTCACAATGTGTCTGTATTCATCGCAGGTGAGATATTGCCTGAAGACACTGAGGGAGCAGATGGCAGCCAAAAACAAGGTAGATTTATTTTTGCTTTATTCTGCCCTCCACATTGTTAACCCTGCTTCCTGTGAGCTTAAAGGCATTTCCTCCATCCTCTTTCACTCTGTAGTCGCTGACTTCCCCTTTTTCTCTTTACAGCCGCTCACAAATGGGTGGAAAGTTGGTCTTCCCTTCAGAAGGAGCGCCCCGTCTGCCCCTAAAGACGAGGCTAAAGCGGAGGCACAGGTGAGCATTCAAAGTGGTAAACACTCAATGTGTGTGAGAAATGCACATATCAAATCTCGCATTATATCATAGCAACAGCTCCTCTGTTTTCCTCGGGACAATGTGTTCTTGTTCGTGCGATGCCTGTAAAGCAATCCCCTCCCAGAGGCACACATAAGACGTAACAAGGAGGTATAAAGTTAAACAGAGACACACCGAGATATGGGAGGGGGGAGAAGTGTTCAAATGACAGCATAAGTGAAACTATGCTTATAGCACCCCGGGGTGTCAGAGGAAGCCTGTCCCAGCACACTCTGTTCCTCTCCTCTCTGTGTTGTTGTGCTCAGGCCCTCCCTATTGTTCCCAGCATTCCACAGATACCTCTCCTTTAATGGTTTTGTTGCTGTGTTTGAGCCACACACTTTTAGCATCCACTACTATCTGCGTGTCGGTTGTGTCTCGTACAATTACAAACAAAAGCTGATGTCGCTTTGTTTGGCTGAATAGCTGTTGTGCCAATTATATTATCTATATGTGACTCACGCCGTGGTGCGCTCACAGAAGCGTTGCACAAATTAGGAGGGAAAGGCAAGTCCTGATCCAACTGATCCAATGACGCACACTAACACACCTGCTGACAGCCACCGAAAAGAGGATGTTCAATGATATCATCGGGAAAGCATCTGTCTATCAGTCCAGAGTAATATTGTTGTTTTAAGGTCAATGGTCTGTGTACAAAACATTTGAATATAAAGTGTTTAAAACAAGATCCTAGTAGGTGCGGCTTTTTTGACACTGATTAACAGAAAATAGGTGGAAACCTGGTCTCAATGTAGGGCTGCTCGATTATGGCAAAAATCTTAATCTCGATTATTTGGTCAATAATTGATATCACGATTATTAAGAACGATTATCCATTTACTTTGAAAACATCCATTTATTGGAGAAAAAAATGTGAACAGTATGTTTTTAACAGTTGATTACCCTGAACTTTAAGTATAATTCAACTGAAAAACCAATACAAAAAATATTTAATTTGAAGTAATAATAAAAAAATAATAGTTTTATTTCGATTACGTTGTTTTCGTAATCTTTGCCAGCCATAATCAACATTTCGATTAAAATACGATTAATTGAGCAGCCCTATCTCAATGTGGCAAAAGTAATCCAAATAATTTCAATATTTAAACAAAAAAAGAATTGTTTGCCAAATATTTAAGTCAGTATTTAGCAGATTAATCTCTGATGCAAGCTCAGCCAGGTTGCATAGAGACATGTGTTTATGATTTATATTCTGATTAACTCCTTAATATGAGGACGTAATATCTGCTAATCTAACATTTGATCCTTTCTCTTTCAGGAAGCAGATGAAGAAGCAGAGAGAGCCAAGCTGAGGGAGGTCAGTAAGCGCTTGTATGCTCAGCTACAGGAAGCAGAAAAGAAACACCAAGAGGATAAAGAGAGGCTGCAGGTAACACACATCTACAGAGCTTATTTTCACATTCTTTACGCATCACCAAATATAATGTATACTGTATTCTGGGTGCACTGAAACTGCATTTAACACTAAAGTAATAAGCATCCCCTCTTTTCCTCCCTGTCTCCTCCAGGCTGAGAGTAGCTGGCTGAAGGAGTGTCTGAGCGAGGAAGAGGAGAAGCTGAAGACCACAGAAGAAGCCAGTGAGAGGAAAGACATGCGCATAGACGACCTGCAAAGGCTGCTGGGAGGGATGGAGCAGGAGAGTGCCACCCTGAGGGAGGAGATGAACAGCCGCGAGGTTGAACTCCATGAGCTGCGCACAATCAGAGAGGAGGGCCAGAAAGGGGGGCAGAGGTCAGTTAACTCAAACACATGAACAGAAAACAGCATTTATTCATTAGTGCCAATCAAGTCATGAATGAGTGCCAATCAAGTCACAGCTTTACTGTAACTCTGTGTGTATTTTTAGGACTGAGCAGCTGGAGAGGGAGTTGGCAATTCTCAAAGAAAAGATCCACCATCTGGACGACATGCTGAAGAGCCAGCAAAGGAAAGTCAGACACATGATTGAACAGGTGAGGTGCACATGTGTGAGATTTAGTGAAGCAAACACACTGTCTCCATGTTCATATTTGTGCAGGATTTACTGACTGTTTGACTGTTTGTTTTTTGCTTCTTCAGCTCCAGAACTCTCGCATGGTGATCCAGGAGAGAGACCGCGTGATCAAAGAGCTGGAAGAGAAAGTGGCTTTCTTGGAGGCTGAGGTGAGCGACGGTTGTCTATGAAGAAAGATATTTGCATGGCTTTGAAGTGGAATTCAGATTCAGGATTAAGTGCAAGGCATGACAGGAGAAAGGAGATCAAATATGTTCAGATAAAGAGGTTTTTATGTTTAGTGGCCACATACATTTTTCGTCTTATTGCTGTTATGTGAACTGACCTCTGACCTCCGCCTTTCTGCAGAACCGAGAGATGCATGACCAGATGGATTACTTCATGGGAGGACAAAGGTCCAACTCCCACCTTTCATCCGAGCGCAATCCCCAGATCGTCTACAGGTAACTTATTGTACCCTTCATATTTCTACTGGGCCCTTTTTGCTGATGCATGAGTGGCAAGTATTGCATTCATTGTTTATTTAATTATGCAGATTTGATGAAACGGGTCCCAAAATACAGTACACACACACACACTAAAATATTCCCCTGTTCTATTTGTACACCTTCACACAATAACTTGTTTTTATGCTGTTCCAAAATACAATCGACTAATTTCTCTTTTTCCTCTCCCCTCAGTAAACCGATCAAGCCTTCCAACTCCTCTAACAAACCTCTGCCTTTCATCAAAGTCATCGAGATCAGGTCATGAAGTAACCGCGCAGAAGAAAGACACGGTATTGGACCACAACACCGTTTCACTGCAGACTGAAAACAAGCACGACTCTACGAGCGCCCACATCTGATTTCGCTGATAGTCGGGATGTTGGAGTTGAGCTTCCCTGGACTGTAACTACATCAAAACTTCCACCAAACCACAAACACTCCTTGAAGGAATTGGCGACACACGCACCACAACTTGCTTTGTTTATGCATAATGTGTGAATTTGAGCTTGTTATAGATACTTTAAGCTGATTCAGCTGATGTGCATTTGAAGTTTTACATGTGATACTGCGTACCTTGTGCAAGTGTTTCCGTGTGCTGCCCTGTTGTGATCGCTTTAGTAACCTTTGAGATATGACAATCTCGTGTTGTTGTATCAAAACAGAACTGTGCGGGTTGGCAGACCTTTTGCCAAAGTGGGTTATGATATTATGAAATTCACATATAGTGATGTAGCAACATAGCTAACTAAGCTAAATGTTTTCTGTAGCAATCATTAACCCGAGGATCTAAATCCAGTGTCCTTTTACTGAATGGTCACTCATCCTCCATGACTCCATTCACTTCACTGAGTGAATGGTATAATGCTCTAAACATGTAAATACCGTTTATAATTTATCTAAGGTCAACACCCTCTGATGTTTTTAAACAATATAAGTGTTTTTTAAGTCCTTAACAACTATTTAGCACTTCCTGAAGCTGTGAGGAAGCAGAAGGATGGCGTGTCAGTGGTGATGAAGATATGTGACTTTACTGCTTCATGGAAGTGTCGTTCTACATATTTCTTGTAAAGCATGTCAGCTCCTTATCATTTTGTAAACTGTCACCTTGTTTGTACATATTAATAATAATGAATGTGATTTGATATTTTAACTTCCTAACAGCTTTCTCCTTTGTATTTATT
The DNA here is from genome assembly GCF_949606895.1 of Notothenia rossii. Classification (NCBI taxonomy): domain Eukaryota; kingdom Metazoa; phylum Chordata; class Actinopteri; order Perciformes; family Nototheniidae; genus Notothenia; species Notothenia rossii. The sequence continues at coordinate 18,325,520 of NC_136905.1, forward strand.
TATATAAAACCTCTAGACAGATTGTGTTATAGGAGGGTTTTCTATGAAGTAAATTCCAATCTATTATCTGTGTTTGTGGCTTTCAGAATAAATTACTGAAAATAATATAAAGCTTCTTTTGTCTCCTCGCTGAACTCAGGCATCCGTAGGAATTCAATGCAGATTACTATGAAAGGTGCGCCCTCTGCTGGACACTAACGTGACATGACCTTATTGTGCTGATCACTGTTAATAACATTGAAACGCTTTTACAACATTTTGACTGCATGTCACTGTTTTATTCGGATGGCAACTTATACAATAAGCATCACAGAAAATAATAATTCACCTGAATGTTCCCCTGATACGAGAATTAACAAACATTTCAGACATCTGGGGGCCAGTCGACCTTTTTAAAAAGAGACCTCCCCTGATGCTACATTATAATTGCATAAATGCACTGGGAAACAGTTAAATTACATTTCACTGAGAGATCAGATTAAATCTTAAGAGCACTTAATAATCACAATTCATTAAATCAAGTATGGCTTCTGTAAAACATGTTTAAGGCTAAAAACAGCAAATGAACCGCAGAGACATACATAGATGTAAACATAAGTGACATAAACAATGTGTGTTTTTCAGCTATTAACACTGGGATTTACCTACAAACATTGTTAGCGTTTAAATACACTTGGTTAATAATAACAATTCTGCATAGGCTTTTATAATTGTATAATAAATACTGATTGTCATGTGCCATTGCATAAAACCGAGAGCTCCAGTGTTGTTTTGGACAAATCAACTCTACTTACCATAATAACTCACTATAGTCATTTTGTACCTAATATAACACTTGTACATGCATTAATACAGGATATATGCATAGGCTAGGTAGAGCAGTTTGAAGTGCATTATACTTTGAACTAGGCAATATGTGTTAGTATATGAAGGCAGTGCTTTTTCATTTCACCCTAAACTACCGATCTGTAGGCACTTAAATCACAGGAAGCTCTACCTTTGTCTTTGACCTTTCTCTCAGATGCGAGTCACATCTTTTCAGAACAAACTGTCCAGAGTGTTGTAGTTGTCTTTGAAGTTCTTCAGCTCCAGGAAGTGTCTGGGACGCTTGCTGCGCTGCTGCATCGACGATGTGAGGTAGGTGGTTTGGGTGGGGGAGGAGGAGGAGGAGCTCATTGGCTCCGAGGTGCCGATCAGGTCTTTGGCGGCCGAGTGGTGGTTCTGGCTCGGAGTGCTGCTGCTGCTACGAGACTTCACGCTGAAACAGGAAGGAAGAATCAGATTGACCCAATGATAGATTAACATTCCACAGTGGGATTAGCATAAAAGTGAGGCTGAACTGCGAGGAGAGGTCGTGTTTACTCACACAGAGGCCAGTTCAGTCAGTGCTTCCTGGTATTTCAAAAATTCTGCTTCACCAAAAGCCTACAGACAAAAAAATGGGTAAAATTATAAGACATCCGTACATTTGACAGCTTTTCCTGCAGTCGCAGCTCACTGTAAAACAACAGGAGGGACTATATGGTGAATAGCAGAAGCACTAATAATAAGGATAATATACATTTGTAACAATTTTGTCAGAAGACCACAATACAGCCACTATGTATAAACTGGTTAAATGTTTGGTCAAAAAAAGTCAGAAAATTGTGAAAAATATATATCCCAGTCTGTCAAAGACCAATTTGATGTCTTAAAAAAATCTCTTGTTTTGTAAGTCAAACTCAGAGATATTCAGTATATGACTTCATTAGACAGGCTAACAACTGTATTTGTTCTGCCATTATTGCATTATTACGTAGTATAACAATTAATCTATTACAAAAATAGTCAGCAACTATTTTTCTGTTGATCAGCTATGACATTGAGTTCGATGGAGCACAATGACTATTAAATCAATTGTGTAACAAACATGACTAAAATACTCTCCTTTCATATTAAGCATATTTTATGATTTTGTTGCCAGTTTAAAACAATTGTTTTGCTCTTTATTTAGACAAGGTACTGTCACACAATATTGCAATGATGTGTCTTAAGAGATGTAAGTTCTTCTCACAAATGGACAGAAGGACACTGACCTCTGCCCCATAACGGGCTTTGTTGTATCCGTCCAGCACCGTGTCGATGAGCAAGCTCAGACTGTTTTGGAACATGCACTGGGACTTTCGTAGCTGCAGAAGCCACGTCCGAAGTCTTTTACCCGTCACAGCGGTAGGTGTGCCGCCGAGTTCACGGAAAGGTAGATCTGTTGACAGAAAGTACAGGTAGAATTGTAACAGTTTGTCTTTACAACAAAACCAGACTGTGACCAGATTGTTGACAGCAAAGCTTACCAGTGTCTCTGATGGCATCCAGTGCTTTCATCCTATACAGGAAGTTATGAGAACCTACAACAGACACACACATTATTCGGTTCACTTGGTTCAAAACTACTCATATAGATAGTTTCAGGAGTAGTGTATATGAGTGTGTGTTGTTGCATATGCCTCTTACCAGACTGTTCTCTGTGCTTTAGCCGGTCGTCATCTAGGGACAGCAGACGAGGCTCAAAGTGGATTTTCTGGACCTGGCAAAGTTTGGCTTCAATTTCTTGTCTCAGCTCCTGCAGCACAGACAACAAACACCTATCATATTTGACCAGAAAACAATGCACATCAACAGACTTAAGTGTAATTGTGTGGGTCACCTTGGGAGCATTGTGGCCGAGTGGAACATGTGGTCCTCTCCGAGACTTCATGGCAAATCGCACAATTTGCCTTTTGACAAAGATGAAGAGCAAAACAAACACCTAGAAAAAAGTCAGGGGTCAGTTTTATTTGTACTCCTCTTTTGAGCATACTGAGCAGAATGCCTGTGGATCATTAAAAATCATAATGCAAATAAAAGTTGGGCAGTAGAAATTAAAATATATGCCCCCTAGATGTAATGGAGTAAAAGAAAAAAGTTGCAGGAAATAGAAATACTCACGTAAAGTAAAAGTTTCTCACCTTTGTACTTAGTTATAGTACTTTAGCACAGTAGTTCTCAACTGGTCAGGCCTCGGGACCCACTTTTTCCTTGGTCAATAAATCGCGATGCGAAATGTTGAACCACTAAAATCTATTCAACAAAAAATTGTGCTGTAATATATACGCTTTTCAGCATACAATATTAATTAAAGTGAAGTAAAGTAACCCTTATAGGCTATCCCTTCACAGAACTAAAGAATGCCTTTAAAATAAAAAGGTAGATTTGGAGCCAATCCTGCAAATTCACCACACGTGAAAAACATGACATGCTGAATACCCAACCCTAGCATGGGGGTCTGGTATAAACTACGCATTCTGGCACACTCTGAGAAGAAAATAAATAAATACTATTAATAATATGTTATTATGCCATTGTTTGTTTTTCACTTTGTTCTGACAGCTGAACTTGCTGCTCCACACAGAGAGAAGAGCAAAGAGGAGAGAGTCTGTGTGAATTACTTTAAATTGTGGATAAGGGTAGATAGCTCCCATTGTTCTGTGACCTGTCAATCATCAAACCAGGGGTCATATCTCATTATGTGTTCATTTGTATCTGAAGTTGTACCCATGGATGTATAAAGAATAGTTCTACCGCAAAGTTATTCTCCGTGGGGACTTCCGGCAACAATCTTGATTCTGATTGGCCAGAAGACTCGAAAAAACATCAGCAAATATGTTTTATTAAGAAGATGATCACTACGTGTCGTGACAGAAGTTTTCAAAACCGTTTATGGTCTCCGGTACTTCCACTCCAACTGCATGCACACTGCACAGCGTTAGAAAATAACCTTCAAAATAAAATAAAAATGTCTTCACACATCTGCGACCCACTTGAAACGGGTCCGCGACCCACCAGTTGAGAACCACTGCTTTAGTACATGTACTTAGTTATTCCATTAACTGTGTGTGCCTTGTAATGACTCAGCATAGGATTTTGAACTCTGTCCAGTTAAGGGACATCTTTTGTGTTTCATAGTGAAAATGAAGCCAATTTGAAATAATAAGCTTTGTAAACAGAAACTCTGTAGTGAAAATGAACCAAAAACATGTTTTAAAAAACTACGCTTACAGGCTTGTCATCGCGAGAGTTAACATACACCTGACCTAGGTAAGAAAATGACACATATATAAAGAGAAACACACTCACCAGACTACCGTAGGCCATTACAAGCACCACGTTAACGCTGGAGAGGAGAGGGTCGCTCCGCATCTTGAAGCGGTGTGTTTAAACGACAATAAACTAACTTTAGTTACCGCTCGCTAAATGACGGAGGGTGCGTCCAACACTTGACACTTGAAAGCCATTCAGTGTCCCTTTAGAGCTCGTTTTTAAAGCACACGAAGCTTATATTAAACGCAACACATAAAACAGGGAAGTAGGTAAAGTAAAGTGCTTTTTAACATTTCGCTGACCGGTTTGTTGACTTCCGCGTTGGTCAGGTGACAGGTACGGGCGGGCAGGACTGACGTCAGAGCAGACGTTTCCACGGCCTCTCCTGCCATCTGCTGCTGACGACCTGCAAACAAACAACAACACTGGAGGGAAGAAAAACTACGATGTTCTTCAAGTGAGTGCAATTTTTAGGTCTCTAAGTTTCTAAGTGCTTGCCTACGTTGCTGCCTTTACTTGTAAAAGAGTGTATTTACGTATTGGAAAGATTCAATGGTTCTATTGCCAAATGCACAGTAGCTAGTGTAGTTATGGCAACAGAATAAGATGGGCTAAAAAAAGAATGTAAAAATGAAATACTGTACAGAATATATTTGTATTACTATTTTCACGTAAAAGATCTGATTAGGCTACTTAGGCAAATGATCCAAACTCCAATAACAGAAGAACAAGATATAAGGATATTTCTGTAATATCCACATAACACAATTCCCAATAGCTTTTGTTCTTGTTTTTGTTATTGTGTTATTCAGGGAGTGTTGTTCAAAGTGCTCTGCAATAAAGTAAAAAAAACAAGATGATAAATAAAAACAGGCATACTGAAACAGTTGCCAATACTTCACGATAAAACCAAGCAATTAAATGTATAACAAATAAGAAAAGATACAGAAAGAACAGGATAAAAAAAGGATTGCATTAGTACATTTAATCAGATAATAATGAACACTAAAAGTAACAGTTAAAATAAATCCCCAAGGCTCCTACAAAATGGGCTGAGCTGCCAACTTTCCTACTCATGTGACAGTTCCAATCCAAAAAGACACAAAGTTCTGAGTGAATTGTATTTTATCGATGGATTGCTTCACACTAAAAGCATGCAGACTATTTATATCCACTGTGACTCATTGATTAAATATCATAAATTGCCCATTCCTCACATGGCCCTCTGATGCCTACACCCTAAAGAATGAATCTATTGAACCAGTTTGTCTGTGTGAGCAGAACAGCGATTTGCATCTATCCTGTTAGACAATAAGTGCCATTCTTCTGTCAGGGACAAGGGTGGCGTTTGGGATTTGAACTGGAGCTATTTACCCTTCCTCACAGACTAATCTCTGTTCTGAGGAGACCATGCGACCTACCACCCCTCTGGCTTATCACTTATTGGATTCTAAGACCTGGCCTATAGGATCAATGTCTCCACTCAGTCTATTTCGGCTTTTGACAGGCACTCACTTTAAGACGTTTCTTATGTAGCGTTGCAGCATGCTGACCACAGTTTCCTCTCTTTCAACGGAAGACAATTGCAGGTGCATGCAAAAAATAATCAGTATAACAAGAGCGTCTACACAACAGACATAACTGTAGGTACTAGAATTGAATATTTTGATTGTATTTATCGCTGTCCTTTTGCTTTTTGTACATGTGACTGTTCATACGCCTTCCCACATTTCACGAAATCTTCTTCTTGTCCTGCTTCTTCTTTATCTCAGACACTTTTCTCCTGTAGCCTGTTGTTTTATTTAGCACATGTCACACGAGAGGTGTACTTTTAACAATATTAATCCCTGCTGGTATTTCTGGGCCCTTTGTTCTCTCTGGTCCCAATTATAGGTGCTCTGTTATTATGTATCTTGATACCTGCTCAGCCCAGATGACTGAACTAAGATTGGCCCTGAGGTGGGGTTATGCAATAAGACTGTGTTGGAAAATGTCATTTTTGTCTGTTTCACACATTAATCTGGACTGCATCTTCTCTCCCTTGGGCTATGAAATGCTAATGTGTGAGGGTGCTTAAGGTTTGAATTGTCAGTGTGTGTGTGTGTGTGTGTGTGTGTGTGTGTGTGTGTGTGTGTGTGTGTGTGTGTGTGTGTGTGTGTGTGTGTGTGTGTGTGTGTGTGTGTGTGTGTGTGTGTGTGTGTGTGTGTGTGTGTGTGTGTGTGTGTGTGTGTGTGTGTGTGTGTGTGTGTGTGTGTGTGTGTGTGTGTGTGTGTGTGTGTGTGTGTGTGTGTGTGTGTGTGTGTGTGTGTGTGTGTGTGTTTTGTCAGGAATGCTACCCTGTGAGAAGAGGAAAAGAGGGAGAAAACAACAATGGGAGGGGGAGGAGAGAGAAAGAGAGACAGAGAGAGAGAGGATGAGAGGATAAACCAGTGTGGCAGGTTTGAGTCACTGTACACACTTCATCATGCAAAGCTGACAGAGAGTACAACACAGAGAGAGAGAGAGAGGAGTTGAGCTGATGTCATTGCAGAGCGTTGCCTTTATTATGAACCTGTTTCACACAGCGGTGTAGGACAAGAACTCATTCCTAGAAAAGGTAAGGCACATCTGTTTATGTGGGATCTATTTTTGCTAATTCTTGATCATGTGAGTGAGTGAATGTTTTATGTATGTATATGTCTTGATGCATTTTTGTTTCCTCGCTCTTCAATCGGGGTTTAAAGTAAACTGAGCAGTGTTGCCTGGTTACCCAGATGGGAGGCTTTGACCTAACAGAACAGGTGTTTCTGTAAACCGATACTCACAATCACCTTCATTGGAAAGCACCACGGAGACTGTCTCCCACAGTAACAGGCTGACACCTAAACAGCTTCATACAATTATACAGCCATTGCTTATCTGCTTGCTAGTCCTGTTTTCTATTTGTACAGTAAATCAACAGCTTACACTACTTGTGTTCAACGTCAAGATAGATTGCTCTTAATTCTGCCTTGATTAATGATCAAAGATGGTTTCGGTGGTTATCAAACAATGCCTGTAATTTGAACAAGTGCCATTGTCCATCAGTAATACAATATATCCCCAAGCAGGTTGAATGTAAATCAAAGTGACTTTGTCCTCATTTTTGTCCATCTTATCTGATCGCTTCCCCTGAACACTGTTACAAAGTTTCAGTCAGTCGTTGTCCTCCTGTGGCTCTGAGGCCGATACGCGCTGCACAGACACTGATTGTTTTATTTCAATACATTGTTTTGACTGGGAGGATTGCAGTTTGGTGAGTTATTCCAGTTCTTAATTCAGGTTTTGCTGACGCTGACAGGTAGTCATGAGTATGTTGCTTGTGTAAACAGCCGTTATGATATGTGTGTGTACAACAGAGTGCATTATGTGAGTCAGAGTCCCACTGGTCTGTGAATGGGCTCATTGAGATAGTGTGAGGGGTATGTCAGCAGGGAAGAGACGTGTTGCCAAATCACATAACTTACAGGCGTTAGTTTACAATAGTTTAGTTCTCTGGCTGTCATGCTCTTTCTTTTGTTCCTATTTGTTGTTCTTAACATTTTCCTATCTTCTGCATTCACTGTCCTCTTTATTCTTCTCTGTTACGTGTTGTGTTCCCTATCATCAAACACTTTGTGCTTCTGTTTGGCCATTTCAACGAGCCACAATCTACATGTCACAACATTTCATCCCAATGCAATTTCAGCATAGAAATGTGTACCTTTGTTATGCTTTGCAGGCAATGGGAGCTGTTCTCTGAAGTCATGTTGGGGGAGCCAAAGAATCCAAGGGACAGAACGACAAGAGATCAATGAGAGAAGCCCAGTGGAGCTCTCTTCTCAACCACAAAACAGACAATCATCAGACAGTTTCTCGGATTTGCTTGAATATCAAGTTCACTCTTCCGCTCTCTTTTTGGGATTTGGCACTTGACAGCAGGTTATTAACTTTGTTTACTCTCAGACAATGGACTTGTCCATGCTGCCTACTCAAGTGAGTGACTATGACAAGCAGCAGACAGGAGCATGCTTCACTGTCCGCTCAGCCAGCTCTCCGTCTTACCGTCTCACTCGCAGGCCAGGTGTCAGGAAAACAAGGAGTTTTCAAGAACAGGAGAAGGAGAGTTCTGAGGAAGTCGGCGAGAGAGATTGCACTCTCTCTGGCACAAATGGCACAAACCAGGAGGAGGATGTCACAGTCACTGCTTATCAAGCCAGGACTGGGAGTCGCAGCACTGTCAGAGGGCAGGGTGAGGAGCAGGAACCATCAGACCATAAAAGGACTATTAAGCTGAACCAGAATGGCACATCAGATCAAACTATCATAGAGTTTGGCATCGACAGAGGTAGAAACTGTAACCCTGCCTCTGAAAGCCGGGGCAGGACTGACTTGAGGAGACAAAACATGCAAAGTAGAAGTAAGAGTTTGGATTGGAGAGAGGGGGACACGAGCCCTGATCGGGGAAGAAAGGCTGTGTTGTCACCCAAACAAGGCTCGAATGAAATAAGGACTGTAGTTGAATGCGTGGGAGACAGGGTGATATCTTCAATTCACGCCTATATCTCTGCAGATACAAGTAGTGATCAAGAGAGGAGGCCAGCGAGTCTCATGAGTGAGACTTTGGACAGGGTCAGTCGGGGTAATTCTCTCCCCGTTAGGATTAGGTCCCTGTCTGGATCTAGCACCGGTGCCAGAGGGACAGCTTCTTCATTCGGACCCAACGGAGGTCAGAGTATAATGGAGCGGATAGAAAAACTTTATGGGTCAGCTAATTTTGATCAAATGGAGGATTCAAGTGACTTCTTTACTCCTTTGACATCCCATCACAGAGAAACAACTACAGACTCCCTTGTTTTGCCACAGCAGAGGTCATATGAGAGGACATCAGGGGGAACCTTCCCCAGGCGTATGCCACCCGGAGAGAATAGCAGCATTGTGCCAAGCAGGAAATCATTCACCTGGACACAAAATGACACTAAAGGTTCTGAGAATTCAATTAATACAGGAACAAGCAGGACCAGGGAGAGACTGTCAGGGGTACAAGGGCAAGGACCAATCCAGAAGAGGTTTTCAGAGGAGGGGGGAGCTAAATGGGGTAGAGGGTTAGAGGAAATGGGCACAATGTCTCTGGATAGAGCGGGAAGCAGGTACTCTGCAGCAGCTCAGATAAGAGCTGTGAGGGCTGCAGCAGGAATTACTGCACCATATCCAAACACTTTCCCAGAAGAGGAGAGTTCATTTTCTTTGATAGAAGAGCAGGAAAACAAGTCAGATAATGCAGCAAAAGACTGGACACTATTGAAGAGCTGCAGCATTGATGAAGATGTGTTTGTGTCACAGGATATCACAATAAAAACAGTAGAGAAGAAGAGATTCCCAGAAAGGTTGACTGCCTTTGCAGCCAGTGTGAGAAATAAGATCAATCAGTTTGAGGCCCTCACACAGAGAGGCCACGATTTAGTTTCAGCACAGGTCGTGATGCCAAGACGAGCCTTTTCTGTGCCAACACAACTCAGCAGTGATTTTGATGGAGTAAAAAAGAGTGGATCAGCAAAAGCGATAGGTGGGTTGAGATACAAGAGGGAGGAATTGAAAGAGGGAAGGGAGGCAGGTGATGAGGCTGAGGAGAAAGTGGGAGGAGCAGGAAAGAAGCCCGGGTCAAGCAGGTCTTTATCAGAGGATGAGGTTGGACTAAGACTAGGGAGGAAAGAGAGAGAAGGTACTGATTCCAATGAAACACAGGAAAAGGGAACAGATAATCATTTTGCTGATGATTTCGAGAAATATTCTAGACTCAAGAGTCGATTGGAAATCCCGCTAAATGGAGGATATGGTAGAAACTTTTTCATAGATGAGACAGATTTCCAAAAAATCTCAAGCCCTGAAGACTCTAGTCAGATCCCATCTTTGCTACTGTCCAAATCCAGCAACACTTCTGCTGGTGTGCAGAAAGCAAACTCTCTGGTTACTTCACCAGTTAGCGATGACGACGAGACTCCAACAAACTCTCCAAATAACTCACCTCTTCATTCACCTACCACTCAACCGGAGAACATCAATTCCTTTATAGGCAGGGAAAAGGAAAGCGCTTCTGTCCTCGCTGTGTCAGCCAAAATTCCTGAACAACATTCCCGCCTTTTCCCTCATCCCCTGGCCAGTTCGTCCCACAGCGACCTCCCCGGTCTCATCTCTCCGGAGAACAAAGCCCACCCAAATGGGAAGAAACAGTTGCTGGACCTTGAGGCTTGGGTGGCTGGCTTGAGCCCAAAGTTGAGGGACTGGAATGACGATGAAGATGGTTATGAAGATGATGATGAAAGTACAGAGAGAGACGATGATTCAAACTACGACTCCGACTCTGGAGAGTCTTCAGTGACCGTCACTAGTAGCATGAGCCAGTCAGATCACAAGAGCTTCTGTGTCAGGTGGGTAATGTTTGTATTATATTTCTTCCAACAATTTGTCAGTACCTCACACCTATAACTCCTTTTCTTTCTTGCCTTTAGTCTTTCAGACCTGTGTAACTTTGCTGGAGTGGACTATGAGTCGGAGAATGACTGCGATGAGTGGCAAACTTCAAGCCGTCGGACTGCCTCCCTGAGCTCAGACATGTCGGCGCTCTCCTGTGTGTCCGTGATGCCCAGTGAGGAGCTCGACAGGCTGCTGGAGGATGTCAGGAGCGTGGGGGACAGCACCCTACAGGTACAAACATTAGCAACAGTCACTTTCTGTGGTTCTGAGACAAGAAACATTACCATGAACTAGGGAGTTTATACAAGTGCCAAATAATCAGGCCTATTGTAACATTGTTGTTGTTCTCTCTGCCTTCCCTTTTTGCAGGACTATGATGATGTGCAGGTAGTGGTTCTCCATAAGGACATGGGAGTGGGACTAGGCTTCAGTCTGGCGGGAGGCGTGGACCAGAACAAGCCTGTCACTGTGAGAAAATACCCCTTGCTGCCTTCTCCTGAAAAATATTTAAACTCATTGTCCTCAGTCTCCAAATTTGTACCACAATGTGTTCTCAGGTCCACAAAGTGTTTCACTCGGGCGTGTCAGCCCAGGAAGGCTCCATAAGGGAAGGGGACCAGGTTCTGTCAATCAACGGCACAGCACTGAGCGGCTATGCCCACTGGGAGGCCTTGAGGGTCCTGAGGAGGGCAAAGGCTCGGGAGATGGGGGTGGTGGTCCTGAGGAGGGGAGAGGTTAGCAGTGTCCAAAAGAAAGGAAACCCGACAAAAAATCAGGGACCAACACTGACTCCGTCAACTGACACGGGTGAGAAGGCGTACTTTAACAACACTTTGTAAAGATCATAGTCCTGTATCTACACGTTTTTAGAAACAAATGTTGACTGTTCTTCTGCTTTTGCTACTTGCAGGTCAGCTTTTGTGTGTGCGACTGGAGAAGAACAGCAGGGATCTGGGCTTCAGCCTGGAGGGAGGTGCGGACTCCAACCTGGGAAACAGACCCCTCACTGTACAGAAGATCTTCCAGGGTGAGGACTGTAATATTATTTATCTTCCAAAGAAGAAATACAGAGATTTAACCATCATTTAAACTCTATCCACCCCACAAAGAGGTGAACATAAGTTGTTAGGTTGGGTTTAGGTCAGTGCTCCCTGCAGGCCAACTTAGCTCTTTCACTCCAAACTCAGAAACCACGTCTTTGGACCTCATTTCAATTAACATGGTAAACAAAGTCATGTTTACACAGAAAAGCATAAAAATGTCAAGATTATGTTTGTTACCGTGTAAGGTTTTGTTATAATCAGAACCCAAACCAGGAAAAAGCCCCAGAACGACAACATGTGGACAAGATTTCTCTTTATCTCCTTAAATAAATGGTGTCAAGCGTTGGATTTATTAAGTACTCAACGTTACTTTATTGAAAAATAACATTAGTTAAGAAATCAATAAAAAAAAAACATGAAACAAAGTGACGATTATTTTTATTTTACTTGGCTCTTGTTATCCAGATATTCTTGTAAATAGGCCGAAAAGAGGAAGACACCTGTTTTTCTTATGCAGTACAAGCTTAATAAAACATATTCTAAGCAACCCTTTCATAATAACTGTTCTCCATTAAAACTATATTATACTACTGTATACTACTCTTGCAGCAATTGCCTTTCCCCTTGCCTGTCCTTTAAGATCTTAGTAAACAAACATGTGATTAAAGCCACCCTTTTACCCTTCAGGAGGTCCTGTTGACAAGATGTATCCTGGTGATGAGGTCGATGAGATTGAAGGTGTGAGCGTGGTGGGGATGAGACGCCTGGAGGCTTGGACTTTGATCAGAAAACTGCCGTCTGGGCCTGTGGACGTGGTGCTTCGACGCCCTCTTGAAAATCTGGAAACATGAGGACTGTTCCGGTGCTTTGTGCACAGTAGAGCTCAGTGACTGATGACAGCTCGAAACCCATCCATTAGTGGCTATACCTTTTGTATTCCTGAGGCCATTAAAACAATTCAGTAATTTGTAGTAATTAATACAAATCCCTATAGGAAATATAATCTTGAAGACCAGGTCAAAAGTGTGTATTTTTCTCACTCTATCTACATCTACCTCAAGGCTTGGGATATGTCTGTATATAATTGAAGTGCACTGATGGCTCGTACATTTATTAAGTCAACCAACCTTTGTAAAAGTTACTTTGGTTACCTTTAAGCTAGAAATGTGGCAACTTTAAATGAAAATACATATTGTTTTATATTGTGAATAAAACCTAACTGCATTTAAAGTTTATATTGCTTTTTAATAAATCCTAATTTAAAGAAATGCATTGTATTCTTATGTCCTGCAGAGGGAGAGAGTGTTACGACGATATCATCTTATCAATGAAGTTCACATACCACAATCAGTTAGTAATACCGAAAAGAAGATGTGATAAGATATGTCCCCCGATGCATCATGTCAAGGTTTTTGTTGTGGAGAGATATTGATCATTTACTTTACTCAAATCACCAAATAAAAAATATAGTCTACTGGTCTGTTTTTAAATGAAATAGCAGTAAAGAAATTAATAAAATAAAGCTTTCTTACAAGTAAATAGGAACAACTTCATCAAACAATATTTTTATCTTATCAAATGTCAACAAATAATTTCCTGCCACATCGTGTGGCTCTTTGAACATGATCAGCAATAACACGTTTCTTTACTACTGCAGGGAATTTGATGGTTTACATAATCCACTAGGGGTCCAGAGTTCAGTACAGCAGGGTTACGGTGACATCTTGCTATTTAATGACTTCTCAATCAATTGCCTTATCAAACTTTCACCAAAGACGGCTTCACCACAGTAATTCTAATATTAGCAATAGTATTATTTGTACATTTATACATTGTTTTTTATACTTAAATTCCACAGAAATCATCAATTCCAGGAACCTACCTAAAGCAAGACATAAAATAAAGAGTACAAAGTATTGTATGTACACTGCATATCATGACGAGGGGTGTCATACTGTAAACCTCTGGTTGTGACGGTGGCCTGGTGAGTGGTATCCTATTTATTTTTAGTGTGTTGGTGTTACCTGCATCTGTCTTTCACATAAACCTTATGAATATATGAAGAAACTAGGGATGGATGCCTATTTATCATTAAGATCAGTAACTGGTTTTTTGAGGGAGGTAGATGGTTTTGGCTTTATGCCTGTTGCGGCTTATTGCTTGTCATGGCTATAATCACATAATCTGACCGTTTATGGCCCCTGTTCATATAAGAAAGCTCCAACAGCTGAGGCATTACTCTCTGTGCTCCAGCCAATCCTGAAGGGTGCCTGCCCAATAAATGAGAAACAGTGTTTGACCAGCTGTGGAAGAACAGAAGGCAGAGAGGACGTGGGACACAGATTGCAGGTCTTCAGATGCTCAGGTGGAAGTTGTGACAGAAATAACTTGTTTTTTTTTAGCATCAGGACTGACTTTAGCTTCCGGACAGAGAGGCAGCCCAACAGCTGGTGTGTGTGACAGCAGAGACAGAGTTCAGTGTGAGATGAAAAGAAGGATTTAACTCGAACAATGTTGAACCGCCGAGTTCTGAGAGTGAGGAATCCTCTGATACGAGAGTGCATGGCTGAGTTCTTAGGAACATTTGTTTTGCTGGTGAGTCTATCAGCTTTTGGAACTTTTTTATGGTCTAATTGTTTAGGCCCACCTCACCCCTTTAAAATATTAAATAAAAGCACACGAAAACAAAAACAGAGATGAATTTATGAATAAATATATAAAAAACTCAAAAAAGTATGTTTCCTTCTCATTTTTCAGCTTCTCTTTCCTTTAAAATGCAATAGGACAACAACAAAAATACGATTGATAAAACTTAATTTGAATGACTAATGGCACATTTGCAGCATCCTTTTTTCAGTTTATGGTATTTTATATTCTCTGATGTATAAAACAAATTATGAATTGAGCTTAATTGCACAACATATATATATTTCATGAGCTGCTACTGAACTTTTATTATTTTACAATACCATAACATGCTTTAATGTGACCTCAACCTGTCATAGATGTATAAATCAATCATGTCAATTGGTGATAGGCCATAAAGTTTAATCAGTGTTTTATGAATACATTAATTCATGTGTGTGTTTCTTCTTCTGTTCTCCGAGTCAGATTCTTTGCTGTAATATCTATGAGATAAGAAGTTTATGATACAATAAAAGTAACCACATTTGAACAACAACAAATGTTTCTGTGATAACTGCAGTACCTTTGTTTGGCCTATTGATAATTACCTACAGTTTTTTTATTTAATCATTCAGGGATTGTTTCTTGTTTCTTGAAAGTGTAAAATATATCTTTTGACGGAACATACATTTTTGGATTTTTTTCTTCATCTTCTGGTAAGCTCTTCGGCTGCTCTGCTGCGGCGCAGGTGAAGACGAGCAGAGAAACTAAAGGCCAGTTCCTGTCAGTCAACATGGCCTTCTCTGTGGGCGTGATGTCGGCTATGTACCTCACTAAGGGCATCACAGGTAAATCAAATGAATACTTTTCAAATAATGAGATCTTCTAACTAAATATACATTTGCAAGATGTATACAGAGTCAACTATAGCAGCAGTGTTTAGTTTTCTGCCTTGCACTTCCAAAACATTAGGGATAGGTAAATTGAGGAAATCCACAAAGAGTAACTGGAGATTTAACATGGCTTGCAAAAGTCTCCAAAAGTCCGTAAAGTTATAAACACAGACAGCTCATCCCTTCAAGCCACCCTCCAAACTACTAAAGTGATCATTATAAACCTTAGAAAATTCATAATAATGTAAAGAATGAACATGGCCATTGTTAGTACTCACAGTTATGAATGAATGCACAGGCAGACTGTGCACAGCAGGTAGGGTAAGGGTTAGCATGAAGTGATTGGATAGATTGTCAGAGCATTTGTTTTCTTGATTTGTCTCAGAATGGGAACAGTATTTCAAAACCACAAAAAGAAATCTAAAACATATTCCATTTCAGCAGTTATCCACTGATCTGAGCACGCTGTATTTATCACTGTAATATAAAAGAGGCCTTGTCCAGCGTCTCAAGGTCTTTGCTTTGACTTATGTCTACCAGTTGACACACTTTGTGACTACAAGTAATCTACTATTCAATTGCCTTCACATTTCTTTGTCTGATCCCATCCATCTCCTATGTTTCTCTGCAGGAGCTCACCTGAACCCAGCAGTGTCTCTGAGTTTCTGTGTGTTGGGCCAGGTGCCCTGGGGAAGGCTGGTGCCCTACTTCCTCTCCCAGCTGTTGGGGGCTTATGTGGCATCGGGACTCGTCTACCTGGTCTACTATGGTTCGTCTTTCTGGCACTTCGAAAGACTTTATCATTGCTATGTATATGGGCTGATAGATAAAGATCTTAAGTCATGACCAGATAAATCAAACAAATGGAGAAGCTCTGTGCACAATCAGTTTTTAACATTAAACTCTCTGTCTGTTTCAGATGCTATAATGGAGTTTAGTGGAGGAGTATTGACTGTCTATGGCCCAAATGAAACAGCATCTATATTTGCCACATACCCCTCAGAGTACATCTCTTTGGGCAGCAGTTTCCTTGACCAGGTCAGTGGGAGAAATTGTGTGGACCTTTTTTATTATTTTAACTGCTGTTCCTTTATTGAACTGTGCATTACCGTTTTTACACTTTTCATTAGGTAGTTGGCACTGGCATGCTGATGTTGTGCATCCTGAGTTTGGGTGAGAAGAGAAACACCCCGGCCCCCCCGGAGCTGATTCCTGCGATCGTGGCAGCGATCGTCCTGGGGATCTCCATGTCAATGTCAGCCAACTGTGGTGGTGCAATAAATCCAGCTCGGGATCTGGGGCCACGCCTCTTTACACTGACTGCAGGCTGGGGCACTGAGGTCTTCACGTAAGTAAAAGTATACAGCTCCTATATCTCGCTATCTCTTTACAGCTGTACACATACAACTTTCCAAACAGATGATTCTGGAATTCCTATTTCTTATCAATAATTTTATTGCCTTACAGATTAAGCTACACGATTCATTAAAACTGTTTGAAGGGCATTTTAAGAGGTCTTTGTCCTTGTCTTTCTTACTATAATCCCATATGTCAGAGGTTATCAATAGTTCTCTGCACTATCAATAGAAAATTAGGTGTCAGCTCCTTACAAAACATCTGACTGGTGTTTGCTTGACAACACAAACATAGTGGCTCCACAGCTGTTCAATAATCCCTTTGCTTGATCTTGTCTATATGAAAGCTGCATGCATTGATGTTATCCAATAGGGGGCATATAATACCAGAAAAGTCCAGCAAAGTTAGTTAGATAGATAGATACTTTTTATGTATCCCAAAATTGGGAACATATTTTTGTTCAAGCAGCAGTGTCATGCATTTACACGAGTGAATTTTTTTTTTAAAGATACAATAACATACAAATATAATAGAAATGAACACTAACATTTGCGGGAAGTATATAAAGTAAGTATTTTAAATGAATAAATTAAAAAAAGATAACAGTAATCATTAAAAACAAAGGTTTTAATTAAAAATCAAAACATTTAAAATGACTTTCCTTATGAATAAAGTGTTAAGAAATTATTGCAAGGATACACATTCAGCTGATATGATAAAATCAGAGTTGATATTGTGGCAACCTGACTGGTTTGTGTAAAAAAATCTGTGGTATCTTAGCAAACCAACACTAATTGAAAAATAGCTGCTTTCTAATAATTGACACTATTCAACAATAAGCCGGTAATTCTTTCTGTAACTTTGTTTGGAGCCGAGCAGAGCTGAGCGTGTTTATGGAAAAAAGCTGCTTCTGTTTTAGGAAAATACTCTTTTAGCTCATTAACCAATCCCTTTCATATAACAGATTCAGTGTCATTATAAGAACATTGAATAATTCCACTTTAAATAACAAACTCTCATCTGAATCCTTTCTGTCTGCTCTCCAGGTGTTACAACTACTGGTTCTGGGTGCCCCTGGTGGCCCCACTTATAGGAGGTGTTTTAGGGACATACATGTACTTGATCTTCATCCACTGGCACCTGCCTGACCCCGACCCTCCGGAGAGCCTCACCCCTCTCTCTACCATCAGTGATAAAGTCCTGCAGCCCAGCACAATGTGGGACAACGGAGAGGTGTTAAAGGCTGCACGTCTCTAATGGTTACTGTGATGAAAATATGTCATCATGACATCAAGTTAACGACAATTATCTGGTGGTGAATTGGAAAAAACAAATCCATGAGTTGAGACACTTTTAAAACGCACACACCTCTTGTGATCTTCTTCTGGATTACTATAATACCGAAATATCTTATTTGAATACTGTATGATCAAGAAAGAGTTTCTTAAACACAGTATGTGGAGGAAGCTGAGAGAGATAATGATGATGAACAAATATATCAATGTTTCTTTGCAACTTAGTACAGCTGACTCAATGTTGATTATGTGAAGTCTTATAAAGCACTCTCTTCAACTGGAAGAGAAATCTAAGTGTACATACTGATACATGTCAACAGTGAAACATATTTATATTGAAATCAAAATTCAGCTTTTCATAGTGAGAGTCACTTTATCTATCACTGTTCAGACAGCTCAGGTAGAAGGGATGCTGCTTCACAGACTGAAATGTGTTGGTTCAATTCAAACATGTCCATATTTCTGATAAACCCTTCAAGATACTGTATTTCATTTGTGTATCCATTTGATAACCTAAAACCTGAGGTGCAACCCCAAACAATGGACAACCCACCTGAATTTTGATGTAAAGTTACACATGTAATTAGACTTACAGACGTACAGAATTGATCTTGTAGAAAAGCTTAGTTAGATGGTTCTGAGTTGAAGTAACATCTGTGTGTCTTCAGTCAGTCAACCCCTTAGACAGTTTTTACTAAAGGTGTTTCTTGTATAGGCCTGGCTTGGCTAACCTTAAAGTCAGAAAGTATAATTAAACAAATGTAAAAAGGAACTACATAAATAAATGAATAAATAAATTAAGGACATTTTAAATATCTATTAAAATGAATATAAACCGATGCCTTGCTCAAGGGCCTCTTCAAGTACTAGTCCACACTCCATATTTTACTGACTGAGCCACTGCCAGTTGAAGGTTATCTGTCTTAAGCAGGATTGGTCATCAATATAACTTAACAAAACATATTTTAAAAGTCAGAGACAATATCAATTGTAATATAAATATAAATTGTACAGTCTGTGATTGTGAAACTGACCAGTAGAGGGCGGTATGGCACAAAAAAGACCGCACATGGCCACAGTCTGTGATACAAACAGCAGTGTGAAAATTAAAATGTGAGTAGCCTATAAAGAAAGTGTGAACAATTAGAAACATGTCATCACAGCTTTACATTATCCAATTTAAATGTAAATGCAACTGTGGGAGTTTAAAACCAATATAATATAAATTCACACCTATAAAAAAGACATCCAGTGATGCAGAGCAAAACGTCAGATAGTGGTCCTGAGTGCAGGAGGTTGGGGTGGAGGTGGGAAGGTGAAGGAGACTCAGCCCCTCCTTTCTCTTCTCTCTTCTTTCTCCTCTTCCCTGGCCGAAGCCAAACCCTCCCTCACCCTCCCTCACCTCGACACGGTGCGCGTCCCCGGTCCCTGCCTCACCCTCCCACCTCAGTGACAGCATCTCATCACGGGGACAACGTCCAGTTCAAGCCCGAAACCTCACCATGACCTCGGCTAGAGCAGCAGCAAGGACGTGTCTACCAGGAACCTTTTTATAAAGCCAACTTGAAAAGGTAGGTTTGCGTTTCCTGAACTGTTGTAGCGGTGCTTAGAAGCCTCCATCATGTATGGCCAGCTGGTTTATTTTACAGCCTTACTTTCTCAGCTGACAAATATTGATTTGTGTCTCGGTTTTCATTTTAAAGTGTTCAGCTCTTATTACTGTGCCAGACAGTGTTATTTACAGTAAAGCTGCTCGGTTCCTACTGTAGATTTCTTAGTTTCAATCGTCCCTGTAGCCCACTATTAGTCACAATATTTTCCCAAAGTCAAAGTGAAAGTTAGTTATGTCACTGTTTACTGACCCCAGGCCCAGACATAACTGCATTTATTCTAATGGATATCTAAAGAAGCATTGGAGCTTAATGGTATTCTTAAATGTATTCTTAAGAAATGTGCAACCGGCCAATTACATGATGGTTTCACTTTGAGTTATTCAGGTCATTTGTTGTTAGAATGTGTTGTTGTGTGCATCCTTATGACAGTTTTGACCTGAAACCTTGTATGCTATTTCCCCCCCCCCCCCCCCCCCACAATATTGTTACCAGCCGCCACAGCCACACTGGTTTTGTTTTCAGTGTGTCATAATGGCAAAATGTGGTCCTGCAGAGACC
Organism: Notothenia rossii; assembly: GCF_949606895.1. Lineage (NCBI taxonomy): Eukaryota > Metazoa > Chordata > Actinopteri > Perciformes > Nototheniidae > Notothenia > Notothenia rossii. The sequence continues at coordinate 18,345,490 of NC_136905.1, forward strand.
TACAGTAGCAGAAACTACCACACAAACACTTTTGAGTCATAGGTGTTTAACTTACTGTCTGTCTCTGGACAGATTTTGTCACTGCAATAGCGTCACAACCCTGCAAGATGCAGTCACAACACTTTGTTTGAATAGGTGCTTATTTAAAGCAAGTCCTATAGGGCTGCCCACTTTACTGCAACTGTAGGCCCCTGGTCCAAGCTGTAAATGGGAAAAAAAGAAGTAAAAAGAGCAAGTATTTCTATTTTTTGTATTAATTCTATAACGACATTGTCTACAGAAATAAGTAATTGACCTCATCATCTGTGTAATTTCAATCCTTACTGGAAACTTTTAAATAAAGGATGCCATGCTGACTCCACATTAATACACCACAAGACAGTAACAACCACTCTCAATCCTTAATTATTGTTTAAAGACAGACAGATGTATGGAGTGTGTGGCATAAAGCTGAGTCAAACACACACTGGCATTAAGACAAACATAAATACCATAAACAATAGATGTTCGTTTCTGTATCACACACATCATCCTCAAAAAGTATAACCTGACTCTGAACAGGCCTCTATGTTAGAGTTAATCAAGTGATTTGTTGTTCTCTGTTTCCTTATAAAGTCACTAAAGTCACTTACAGTAAACTTGTTATTAATTTTAAACGAATGCTGTGCAGATACCACAAAAACAGAATTAGTATTTACTGTGGCAATATATCACAAGACAAGAGATATAAAACTCAATTTGAACTACTCTTCCAGAAATGTACAACTTCCTTCAGAGTCCAAATGGGTATGGTTTCACTTTGTTAGAGATGTAGACTTTTGTTGTTTCAGTTCCTAGATCGGGTTTCTTATAATTGTAACAATAGCGGTGTAATCTGTGGGTTCATGTTCACAGGGTTTCATGCAGCAAACATTGAAAAATTATTCTTTTTATAATACAGCGGCAGAGGAGAAAGGGCATCTAACGTCATTATTACGTGAAGACTGAGAATGTTCTGTAATGTACAGCATGAACCAAGCTGAACACAGCAAACACTGGGTATAAAAAAAAAGAAGAAAAAAAGAAAGAAAGACTGCCTTATTGTCATTGTTCTATATCCGGTTCATTCAGAGGGTCATATAGCCTATCCATCTATAAATGTGTTTTTGTGTGTACAACCTGCCTCAGAGCTGGGAAATGACCTGCATGAGCTACACACACTAGGAATAGCATATGCAATACTGGTTGTCTTTTGGGATGTTAAAGATTAAAGTATTGAATGTTGGTTTTGCAGTTCTGACATTCCATCAAGGATTTTCGCTTCAAATCCTCTAAAACCTCAGACTCAAGTAAAAGATATGTCAAGGGGCTAATAAGGGTCCTAAGATATTCGTTGTGTCCATAGTGTTTCTCCCAGCTTTGTTTAATAATGGCACTGCTGCAGATCTAGGGTTTTACAAGGCTGCAGCCTCCACAGATGGAGAGTTAGAGAACTGAAAGACTAGAGAGAGGCGAGAAGACATGACAAACAACTCCACAGTCTCTAGACTCAAATGACAAGGCAAGAGACGATTCTGGAAACTGTATCTGAAAGCTGATCTGCTTCAACTTATATGAAGAGAGGCAGATTCACTTTTTCTCAGGAGTATTGATTTGAGGCTTGCTGCCTGCCTGCCATCCTGTTTGTCCTTCTCGTATGAGAGAACACTGAGATGTTTAAAGCCCAACACTGAGATGTTTAAAGCTTCCCCTCTGCAACCCCATCTCTCATCTTCCTGCCGTTACTTAGCCGGGATAAAACACAGCGAGTGAAAGCTGCGAGGTGTGTAATATTAACAGGTCAGCATAAATGGGTAGAGGGGAAAGTTAGAAGAGAAGAGTGCAGGGGAAAATGCTGCTCCATTACTCTTCCTCATCCACTGTATGAGGAGACTGACAGTGATCCGGCTCCAGCCGGCAGTCCCCAGGCAGATGCAGCTCTCTGCTGAATGTCATTTCCTCATTATGGCTCCAACAGACCAGAGATGGTCTGGTGTGTGGTGTGTGTGTGTGTGTGTGTGTGTGTGTGTGTGTGTGTGTGTGTGTGTGTGTGTGTGTGTGTGTGTGTGTGTGTGTGTGTGTGTGTGTGTGTGTGTGTGTGTGTGTGTGTGTGAGTACACGTGTGTGAGTACACGTGTGTGTCCGGTTGTGTGGTTGAGATGCCTGATTGATTTAAACTTTCTCTTTTCTGTGAGAGAAAAATCTTTTTTCACCCACTGAAACAAAAAAACATCTCAATAACAATAAATAGAATGCATCACATACTTGCTGTTATTTTTTTTTAAGTGACGAGTTTTCTTGTCATTTGTTTAAAAAGAGAAAATATGCTTTTATGGTTTTTACCTCCTCTTCTATAACCACCTCGACCTTACTCATCCCTCAGTTTTATTCCTCTTCTGTGTCTTTCACTTACTCGTCTTTCCCTCTGCAGACAATCCCATGGGCCATAGCAGAGGGACGCCGGCTGAGCGGAGATGTTCAGAAAGAGGCCTCCTCCAGGTCAGTACCTGACACTCAACACGCTAATTACTGGTGCATTAAGGTAAAGTTATTTTTCAGCGCCAGCGACAGCCGTGGCCGGATGCATTATGTTTTTAGGTTGCAGTCTGTCACATTAATGTGAAAGCTAAATCTCAGGAACGCCTTGATTTTTTTATTTAAAATAACTAATAGCAAAAAATGATGAAGTGATAACATTTTGGACAGACACGGCATTTGAACCTGTTAATACCAGGGACAAACGTAAATGCAGAGGTAGAAGGCGTACTCAGATCTTGTGAGTAAAAGTAGAAGTACCAGAGTGTAGTCTATTTACTCTGTTACAAGTAAAAGTCCTGCATTCAAAAGGTTACTCAAGTAAAAATACAAAGATGTAAGAATCAATATATACTTAAAGTACCAAAAGGAGAAGTAACTATTATGCACATGTTTCCATTACAGAATGACATATCATATGTTTAGATTGTAATTATTGATGTATTCATTTATTAAAGCTGGTAAAGGTGCAGCTAGTTTTTATTACTTTGTATACTGCAGGGTAGATTGTGAATGTTACTCAAGATGTCGCAGTGGCTCAGTCAGTATGGGGCTCGGATAGGGAGCCGTAGGGTCGCTGGCTCAAGTCCCTGAACCAAACTTAAAATATGGCAGTTCACCATGGGCCCTGCCATGCAGCCCTTGCTCCCCGGGTGCTGTGCAATAGGTTCCCACTGCTCCTAGATGGTTTCAAAGCAGAGACAAATAAAGTGGGTTTGGGGTCTTTCAGGCTTGTGGTTGCAGTATGCAATGGCATTTATTAGTTGGATTTGTTCTCCACCCCATGGATGCAACTCAAATTGATAATGGTTTCACTTTGTTAGAGATGTTCTAGACTTTTGTTGTTTCAGTTCCAAGATCGGCTTCCTTATAATTGTAACAATGGGTCATTTTACAGAAAAGGTGGAATCTGGGTGATACAAATCTGCTGAAATATATTCCTTCTAAACACATCTAAAACCTGTTAAATAGCAATAACTAACTCTTAACTTGATGAATCCACAACAAGTAGAGCTTAAAGTATTTTTATTATTTTTATACATTATACAAAGCTTATTTGTATAGGAATGTCACTGGTGTTACGTGTTACCAGGAAGAAGAGTAACACCAGTGACCAAGGCCGGATTAGTACCTCCAGGGGCCCCTGGGCACTGGGCGCTCATGCCCCCCCCCCCCCCCCCCCCAACCCACGTACCAAGAAGTAACACCACGCCTACCTTATCCTACTAACTTGACCAATATTTAGAATTTCCAGTCAATCTGGCATGTCAAATCGCACACCTATTTGTCAAAAGCAGGGACACAGCCACATAGTTCCACCAAAGTAGGTCTAGCCTTTTGCCGTTTTAGTCAAAAATCACAAGACAAAGATACATTGGATAAGATCCCAAGACAGTGTATGGCTCAGGAATACCTAGGTAATATCACTCAAAACCTCAGAACAGCACCCCACTTAATGCCAAAACATGACTGGCTGGCTGTACAAGTACACAAGGAGTTTTATTAGTTACAAACATTGAGAGTTACAAGAGTAAAATATGTAGTGAAATGGTGTGGTTGCTCAAATAAGTGATCAGTATATGTGATGGAAGATAGAGTGTGTGTGTGTGCGTGCGTGCGTGCGTGCGTGTGTGTGTGTGTGAGAGAGAGAGAGAGAGTGAATGAGTGTGTATGAGAGACAGTGGATCTTAACTTTCTCTTTGAAAAGTCTGTGATTAGGTCATCAAAATCCAGATCCCTCACAAGATCAGACTCGATGGCCATCAAAGAAAGGGCTGAAAGTCTCTTCTGAGCCATGGTTGTCCTAAGTTCATTTTTGATGCGTTTAAGTTGTGAAAAGGACCTATCACCCTCGCAGGTGGTTAAAGGCACTGTGATAAAAATCCTGAGCGCAACAAAAACATTGGAGAATGTTGTCTGTAGTCCATGTTTAAGCACCAGCTGCAGTCTGTTTGCAGGAGTTTTAGCTGGCTCTGTGCAGACAAAAGCCCTAAACTGGATCAGCTCCTGCCAGTCAGTGCCATCTCGTGCTCCACTGTCTCATCATCAAATACTCGTCTTTTAACAACACGGTGAGTCTCGTGCTGGTATGTCTGTGTCACGCCGGTGACGGCCCGGGCAGATGTCTCAAAGTCCGAAATTGTCCCTCGTAGTGATGCAACATAAGTGCGCAGCGATTCCAAAAGTCGCACAGCGGTCATTAGGTCAATGTCTTTCTTTTGCAAGCCAGTGCTCGTAAGGTTGAATTGGTGCAGTACAGTGTCCCAAAATATTGCCAGCAGAGCAGTCTCTAGTTTCCCGAGTTTGCCACACAGCGCAGAGGCCTCTCGCCGTGTGTCCTGACGCTCTTCGTCATCAGCCGCCAACATTTGTAAAGCCCTTCTAATACCTCATTCACACCAACGGTGTTTCAGGACCGGTTCGGAGCTGGAGCTTGAAAAGCACCGTGTTTTCCTGTTCACACAGCAGCGGAGCAGCCTCTTAGCTCCGGAATCCGGTTTGTTTTTAAGCACCAAAAAATTGTCCGGCTAGAGCAAAAGCACCGCATACGTCACGCTTACATCGAGGCGGGGCAGGGGCAGGGGCGGGATCAACTCCTGAACAACATCAAAAAGCCCGCGTTTTATCCAGTTTGTACACAACGATGGAGAAACCTAACAAGCAGCAGTGGTCCACTGAAGAGACCAGCTACCTACTGGGAATCTGGTCTCCCAAAGAGGTACAGAGGAAGCTGGAGCACAATCGGCCATTGTTGTTGTTGTCGGTGTGAGCTGTGAGGGGTTTCCGCTCGGTTTGGCTTTATGAAGCAGGCACACAAACGGTTACGTAATGACGCAAACGATGACGCAATGACGCAGCACCAATCGGACTCTGGGCAGTGTGAAAAGAGCTGGAGCTAAACCGAAGAACCGGTTCTGAACCTCCACGGAGCTTGAACCGGAGTTGCGTTGGTGTGAATGAGGTATTATTGCAGTTTAATTCTCACAAAGAGCTCTTGTGGAGTCTCCTCTGCAGCTTCATCTTGTACAGGAGAGAGATTTTAGCGTCAGTGTGACGTTTTCAGTGAACACTTTATTCCATCGGTGGGTAAGCAGAGCAAAAAGCATAAAGTGCTTGTAGTATATCAAAAAACTGGCTTGCTTCACGACAACTATTTTCAACACAGTTGAAACCAACCAAATTCAAGGAGTGTGCTGCGCCCGGAATGTAATGTATGAGTGGGTTGCTTTTCTTGAGATGAGTTTGCAGCCCATTATATTTTCCTGACATGTTGGATGCGTTGTCATAAGCCTGGCCATGGCAGTTTGAGAGATCCAGCCCCATATCAATGGCCATCTTCATCACAGAAAAAAAAAAAATTAAAAAAATAATAATAAAAAAAGATTTAAAAAAAAAAAAAATGTCATCTTGTCACTGAGGGCCCTCTTTACTCAAGGGCCCCTGGGCACTTGCCCAGGTTGCCCATATGGTTAATCCGGCCTTGCCAGTGACGGTAACACCAGTGACAATTTGGAGAAAACACTACCATTTTAACAAAATGGCTGCATATCAAAATCGTTTAACTCTTCAATACAATACATTTTCCCATTCCAATGTTCACCCCTAGGGCTATGAAATTAGTAACACTAATGACAGACTTGAAAGACGCACATAACATTTGAAGATAAAATGACACCATTAACAAACAAAGAAGTATCTGACTTTCCTTATGTCTTTGTCCACTGCACCATCCCAAATTATCTCTTGTTACAGGAGGCACTTCAGAGACAGTACATTATTTAAAAAATAAAAGCGTTTTGTGTAGCAGTAACACCAATGACGTAATTTTGGGTGACTGACATTTATTTGATATTATTAATAATAATTTGCGTTTTTGTTTTTTTACCATTTCAGTGTTATATTTAATGCTTGTAATGTTATGAAAATATAAATTAGATTTATTTATTGTAAAAAAATCTTTTAAATTAAAACTATAGTCTCCACTTCCATGTATGACCAAAGTGAGAATTGCAATTTATGTATAAAACTATTTTTTATTATTTTTTTATTTAGTACCATTGCAAAGATAATCTCAATTTATTCAACATATAGCCTATAATGAATGTGAGTATTAGGTCAACGTCATGTATTTTGGTGTCTGCAAAAGTAAGTGACAGTACTTCCACCTTTTCTGTAGAATGACCCAGCTGTGTAATCTGTGGGTTCATGTTCACAGAGTTTCATGCAGCTAACAGTGAAACATATCATTTTTATCATAGGCTATTGAAGAGGAGAATGTTTTCCGTCAACAAACTTAATTATTACGTGAAGAATGAGAATGTTCTGTAGCCTACTGTACAGCTTGAAGCAAGATGAACAAAGCAAACACTGGTTATAAAAAACTAAAACAAAACGAAAGACTGCCTTTGGTCATTGTTCTATATCCGGTTCATTACACCATTACACCATCATAGCCTTTCCATCTAGAAATGTGTTTGTGTATGTACAGTACAACCTGCCTGCAGAGCAAGGAATTGAGCTACTGTAACACACTTGGAATAGTTTGTGTGCTACTGCCTGGTTGTCTTTTGGGATGCTTAAGATTAAATTACTGAATTTTGGTGTTGCAGTTCTTACATTCTGTCAAATCATGCTTCAGATCCTCTAAAACTTCAGACACCAGTAAAAGATATGTGAAGAGACTAATAAAGGTGCTCAGATATTCGTTGTGCCCATGGTGTTTCTCCCAGATTTAGTTAATAGGCCCTAATGGCACTGCTGCAGATCTTGTGGCAGCCTCCACAGATGGAGAGTGAGATACATTTGGTTACATTTAACTGCATATAGGTCTATTGTGTCACAATCTAGATCAGTGAATGACAAGACTTTGTGGAAAAGTGTGTTCGGCAATCTTATATCGGCACGAGTCTCGCCAAACAGCACGTGCACCGGCACCTGCCTTGCCCCGCCCATTGCAGTGCACCTTCTCCTTTAAAACGTGCAGGAAACTGCGCTGCTGAACCAGCCACTTTGGCTCTAAAAGCACAGCCTTGTCCTAATCAGCTCATGCTTTCTGGATCCAAAATGGCGCCCAGTTACCTCATCTGGCAACTTGCTCAGCTGTGAGGTCCCTGCAGAGGCGGCTGCCATGGCAACGTCAGTGACACCAAGTGGTTACGTAATGCTTTTAGTGTTTATGTTGTGGATGAGACGTAAAGCTGACGGTGCAGACTCTGCACATGGTCTCTTGATTTATGAGGCAGCTGTGGTGCAGAATTGATAACGCATTTTCGATGTGTGCGTCATAGAGAAAAAAAACAACCCCAAAGGCTAAAATCAATTGTGAACAACCTTCGTGTTTAATATTTATTATATCTGTTAAGAGATTGTCCTTATTCTACACCATGACCTCAGACAGTGTTTCAGGAGGGAGAGAAACATAGCAACTGATGGACCCAGTGTCCGTGGCTGCGTGCGTGTTTGTGTTTGGGAGGCGAGAGAGGGAGAAACAGAGAGACAGGGATGGGACGGTGCGGCGCGCGGGCAATCCAACTTGACTGAAGTTGGGACCGGAGCTCCATCCCCGCGTCCTTGCGGAGATGCGGCGGTCATTGAATTACAGCAATTCAGATGGTGACTGCTAGAAAAGTTAAGATGACAGTACCGAAAGACATCCCGGAGAAATGGTTTCCACTCATTCTTCCCCTGAAAAGAAACAAACAAAAAGGACTTAATGGAGCCACGTCGAAAAAGAAGAGGACAGGTACAGTTTGTGTGAGAATTAAGGATGCGGGGTAATTGAGCTTGTTGATGTCAAAAAGTGTTCACTGTCGTCGTCATCGGGAGTTTGTTGCACATCTCAAAAATAAACATCATGTTTCACTCTCATCCCAACTGTGTCCAAGTGTCACTCCTGCTTCTTCATTTTACTCACTCCTTTTTATAAATAATTGTGTTTGTGTATGTGTGTGAACACTGTGGGCTACACCTCATCATATTGCATGTCTGCATCAGACTTAATATACCATTCCACATTGTTTTGCTGTTCCTGCAATCACAGAGGTTTTTCATTCTGTTAATTAGATATCAGCATCTGACATGAATAGCTAAACTGTAGCCTATACAATAGGGAAATAACAACAATGGACATTTTTCATACTTAAATTCAGTTGTTTGTCCTTTGTCCTAATATAAGAAGCTAGCCTGTTTAATGTGTCATCGCTCTATTTTAGCTGTTTGCCTGATGTTTGCTGCTGATTATGAATCTGTGCATGTGTAAACAAAACTGAGTGCATATAAATCTGTATTTTGCATAAATAAGTAGGATGATGTCCTTCTGGTCTCGGCTGCCTGAGACACTGATCAATCTTCCAGGCGCCAGCCTCCGCTGTCACTGCACTGCCTCGTCTGTACTCCTTAGCTTAACTATCACAAATCACAGTGGATGTACACCTTCATTTGACCTCCAGTCCACCAGTCTGTCACTGTTTCCCTCTGCATTGTTTCCAACAAATGATATCACTGTGTGTGTGTGTGTGTGTGTGTGTGTGTGTGTGTGTGTGTGTGTGTGTGTGTGTGTGTGTGTGTGTGTGTGTGTGTGTGTGTGTGTGCGTGTGTGTGTGTGTGTGTGTGTGTGTGTGTGTGTGCGTGTGTGTTTGCACGTGCATGTGCGTGAGAATTACTGCAGACAATTCTACCATCCCATCTTCTTCTAATTAAATCAGCCACATTGAGTGAGGATCCCTTCTGCACAGATTCTCATCCTGACTTTTAGTGATGTGAATGACAATAGCATTTCCTATAGCTCAGGCTGACTCTGCTCTTTGGTCATTATTCTTATGACTTCAGTCTGCGTTCACTGTGCAGTGAGTGTGTGTTGCTGCAGACACGAGGAGATTCTTGACATGTGTCCTCACATGTCCGGCCAGGGAGGGAAGAGTGTTAAAGAGACAGGGATGATATAAAATGGATTTAGGAGTTAGCCAATCTGTGTGAAATATTGTGATATTAAGGCTTACTGTTTTACTCAATATTTATGGTAGTCGTTTATTAAAACCTTACGCTCTCAGCCGAGTAAGCCTGCAAACTGAACGTTTCTCAGTAATGGAGCTTTATAGATTTATACAGACTTGCTGTGTAGCATCTCGTCTGCGTCAGGGTTTCATATGCCCTTGGAGCTAGCAGAGACATTAAACACTTAATGGACAGTTTGCTAAAGATGCTCGTGCATTCAGTTAGGGGTGGTTAGCTTGCACAGCTGGGACAGACACCGCCTGGTCTGACATCAGCCTCAGTCTCTCTCTCTGCTTACCTAACATATGGCCTCTTCATGGAGGGTTAATGCAGCTTTTGCAGACTCTGCCTGTCAGGCAGAATCTCTCTGGTAAACACTTCCCACTGAAAGCACTGTTACGACCTTCAGGTAGATGGGAGGACTGCCAGAAGGAAAAGAGGAGAAAAAGGATTGGAAGAATTTCAACAACAAGACATGGTGGAGGATGTTCATCTACCTAATCACACAAATATGATAGTGTTATACCAACCAGAGTTTAAAAGAGAGGGAAAATCTAATAAAATCCGCCAAGAGTTGCATTTTTATTTTATTTACATTCACAGTCATAACAACTGTAGAATTCACTGTGACCAAACACTAACACTGTGATCGAGAATGTTGTGCACTCATTCTGTTGCACTTGTTGCAACATTACTCCTCTTAGGTATTAGCGGCCACTAGTAACATCAAATGTAAATCAAAGGGACATGCAAATCATTTGTATTTTTTAGCAATACTAAATACAATCCAATCCACTTTACACAATGTGTCCAAAAAGCAGTCAACTGGAGATCATCTTCTGCACCAAATCTGTTTTATAACCTGAAAGTGATACTGCATCTTTTAAGTGGCCTGTGTTTGTTTTTTAGAAGAGACCCAGATAAAACAAGTCTTCACAGTGCTGCAGAAACACAGGAAACCACAGGGTCTTTGTTTATGTGTGCATGAGATTATGTTTTATGATGTCCCTTCCTGTATTGCCTCATTGCATCTCAGTCATCAGTCAAAGGAGTGTTTCGGAGCTACATACGTCTGTGCAGAACATATACTTCTGGCCTGAATTTTAAATCTGGATGTGTGTGTGTGTGGGCGTGCATGTGAACTATGTACAGCCCTGTGCAAAACAGGCCAGTCATTTCATTTAAAAAGCAGTCTCATCAATATTAGAGGAGACAGGCCTGGAAGAGGAGGAGGGGAACTCCCAAACTACCTTGCTTCAGCATAAAGAGAAACCTAAAAACAGCAAGAGGATAAAGAGCAGGGTCAAAAGGGGAGAAACATACATTTCCCTGGTGTATTTTTATTCTTTATAGATTTAAGTCATAATGCATGTAAAGTTTTATCTGTGACTACCTGGCATAGCTCCTGGTACTACTTTTTGCTCCTACAGATGTTCACAATCGTGATTACATTTTGCTTTACTGTCCCAGATTGCACATTTAGTCATTGAGAGAAAGAGGCTGCAGATAATTGAAGATCAGATATAATTGGACAGAATGAATGTGACTTACCCAATACTCAAACAACCTTCAGCAGACTACTCTAGCTACATTGATTTATAAATAAACACACACAAAGTGGACTGTCTCTTTCTCTGTTCTCTGGAGGATTTTAATGTTATTGACATTTTCGAAATTATTGCTGGTCCTTTTATGAGCTTTGATCAATGACTTTGACACACAGAGATGCAGTGGTTTGGGTGCTTTTCTATAAAACTAAGTGGCGATATCATCGTTCATGCCTCATTATGTGTCTTGTGTTTCTGCAGAGGAGGAGAGAAAGGTCAGAGCCAATGACAGAGAGTACAACGAAAAGTTTCAGTACGCGGTGAGACAGCTTAATCCTGTCCATGTTCCAAAATATTGTCGAAAGATGAGAGACCATTTTGATGTAATTCAACTGAAATAATCTGAAATATAATTTTTCTATTTTTCCTCTCCTCATCCAGAGTAACTGTATTATGACATCAAAGTACAATATCGTCACCTTTCTGCCCGTCAACTTGTTTGAGCAGTTCCAGGAAGTAGCCAACACTTACTTCCTTTTCCTGCTCATACTGCAGGTGAGGAGAGGGGCTGACCAAGGGATGTAAAACAGGGATTTGAGCATGACACAGGAAGAGAGAAAAATAAAGTGCATGCTGAATTTTCAAAGGATGAAGAGTTACTGGCTTACATCTCTATAGGACAAATATGTGTTTTATTATGAGCATTAGCATGGTGAAAGAAAATACACGTCTAATGGCGTTGGAGACAACGTTGTAGTCAAGGTAATATCAAGTGGATAGTGAAGTAGCTGAAGTAGAAATACCCTATCAAATATGTTTGTGTCTTGTGAAATCACCTGCTCACTTGGAACAGTTAGGTGCACTCAGGTTCTTAGGCAGCTGAGCGTTCTGCTGTGTGGTTATGGTCCGATGTAGCTTTCTCTGAATCACACTGCCTCTGTGTCCCTTTTCTAACTAATCTGCTCCTCTCTGTCTCTGTCTAGTTAATACCTCAGATCTCCTCCCTCTCCTGGTTCACCACCATCGTGCCTTTAGCTCTGGTGCTGAGCATCACTGCAGTGAAGGATGCCACAGACGACTATGTGAGCTCACTTTTTACGCACCGAATACTCATGAAGTTTTGCTCATGACATTTCAGTGAATTAAAGTAACATGACTCACATTGACTTTTGTCTCCTGAAGTTTCGTCACAAGAGCGACAGCCAAGTGAACAACCGTCAGTCTCAGGTCCTCATCCGTGGCTCGTGAGTCTCCTGTCCTGTCATTTGCACCTGAGCACTCACAAGAGCATTGATTAAGTCTGCTTTTCAGATTCTTTCAAGGTTTCCTACTTTGCAACCATTGTTTAACATCTCTAACTTTATCTGTCTTTACTGTTTCTGTCTGTTTTGCTCTTACAGACTACAAAATGAAAAGTGGATGAACGTTAGAGTGGGTGATATCATTAAACTGGGAAACAACCAGTTTGTTGCAGTAAGTGTGTGATGTACATTTCCACAGACTAAACACTTAGGGATCACCTCTTGCAGGGCACATTTTAACTTTGTAATGAAACTACTTACTAACCTACTTCAGGGATCACCCTCAAACCATCTTCATACTGTATTGTGAAGTGCTAAAATGCCTAATGGATTTCCGTACAGTGTGCCTTGCTAGGGGACGCTCCACGACATATGTTTGTTAGTTACTCACTTGTTTGCGTATGCTAATACTAATGTTGTTTTTGTGTCGTAAGTGCAGTGCAGTGGATTCTCAGCTTTTGTATCTATTTTCAGGCTGACCTGCTCCTGTTGTCTAGCAGCGAGCCTCACGGACTCTGTTACATCGAGACAGCCGAGCTGGACGGGTCAGAAAACACCCACATATTAAAATGACTCGCATCAACTCATAAACTGCAGAAAGAAAAAAAAGAAAGAAAGAAAACATAAATAAGACATTTTATTTAAATTGATTCAAAATGTAAAAATAATATTATTATGTCAGTAAATAGTGCTGTAAGAACATCTTTATTCGTCCCTCGAGGGGAAACTAAATTCAAAGAAGCAACATGACCCTACATCTAATTAACTGTGTGGTGTATTATCTTCCAGAGAGTCCAATATGAAGGTTCGTCAGTCGGTCTCAGTGACATCTGAACTTGGAGATCAGAACAACTTGGCTTCGTTTGACGGTGAGTTTCAAGAAAACTCATCCTCTTCTCTTGATTTCTGGTTTGGTTCATCTTCAGTTAAGGTAATATTTAGGTCAACAACAGGTTTCAGTGTTTGGCACAAATGTCATCCCCCTTCTCACCCTCCGACAAAACAAAATGTACACACACACACACACACACACACACACACACACACACACACACACACACACATACACACACACACACACACACACACACACACACACACACACACACACACACACACACACAGACACACTTCCTTCTCTACCCTGCCAGCATTGAACGACAGCCCATCACCCGCCCACTAGTCCCACACAACGAAATACTTTTGTGTCAGCAGCACAGTGCGCCCACACACACACTCCTCACCTGCTGCGGAAAATACATTACTGCAGCAAATCAACCCACACTGCCTCATATCAACTTTCAAAAGGTGTGCGTTTCGGCCTTCGACTGTGTGACAAAGGAATGATGTAATGAGGATGAAACATTCAACCTTATATCATACAGTTAGAAAAAAAAAACTTATAATGTAATTGGATTTTGTGGATATCTATAATGAAGCATCAGATTAGGATGTATCTGTGTTTGTGTTTAAAGGTGAGGTAGTGTGTGAGCCCCCCAACAACAAGCTGGATCGTTTCTGTGGGACTCTGTACTGGAGAGACAAGAAATACACCCTGTCCAACCAGAACATGCTGCTACGAGGATGTGTCCTCCGCAACACAGAGGCTTGCTACGGCCTCGTCATCTTTGCAGGTCTGTGTATTTTTGCGTTTGAATAAAGTATCATATGATGTGTATAGCAGCTCTTACTGTAATTCCCCTGTTTTTCTCCCAGGCCCAGATACCAAGCTAATGCAGAACAGCGGTCGCACCAAGTTTAAGCGTACGAGCATCGATCGCCTGATGAACACTCTGGTCCTCTGGGTAAGACATCCCAAACCTCTCACTTTCCTCGCTCATAATGTCACTAATTCAGGAAATGAGCTCAGTGGCTTTACCTAGATTCATATATCTTCTCTAAGCCACCCTAACTTGGGTTCAACTGTCCAGAGATCAAAATGTAACACATCTGATTTGGACCCTTATCTACAATTTCTCCATCTGTGTGTTTCTGTCAGATCTTTGGCTTCCTGGTGTGTATGGGAGTGATCCTGGCTGTGGGTAACGCAGTGTGGGAGAGGGAGGTGGGCTTCTTGTTTCAGAGCTATCTGCCCTGGGACCCTCCTGTGGACAACTTCCTCTTCTCGGCCTTCCTCTCCTTCTGGTCCTACGTTATTATTCTCAACACCGTGGTGCCTATCTCTCTGTATGTCAGGTGAGGAGAAGTCCAAGACATACAGTTTGAAATGCAAGTGTGTATACAGTAGACACATATGAGACAAGACATATACAACATTCCTGCTTATATCCGACAGTAAGCTTTGTTGACACTGTTTGTACATGTGGTCTGCAGAGATTTCCTCTCAGGTAAGGGAGCTGACACCCTGAAAACTGTTTCCTCTGCTCACCAATTTACAAACAAGCTACTGTTGAACCCCTGAACCTTTGACCTAGAACACTTTGAGGTTACGTGTGTGACTTACATAAACTACTAACTGATTTGTTCCCCCTATCTTTGTTGTCTAGGTGTAAGTGTTAGAGAACTTCACGTGGCCCTATGTTAGATTACTATTACTCTGTTGTTAATGTAACAGCGTCTCTTTCTCACCTGTCTGTCTATCAGTGTGGAGGTGATCAGGCTGGGTCACAGCTACTTCATTAACTGGGACCAGCAGATGTTCTGCTCACAGTGTAACACACCGGCTGAGGCCAGGACCACCACTCTGAATGAGGAGCTGGGCCAGGTACAGCAAAAACAGTCTATGTGTCATATTTATGTTTCAAGCATGTTCATTTATCGTCTATTATGTATATCAATCCATCCTACATTGGCCCTACTTTCCTTTGCTTATGATGCTTAGTTTTCATCTTGTATTCTATTGAATTTGAATTCTGAAAGAATGGTAGAATTAGGTCAGAAATGAAATACACCTGCAAACTGAAAGCTGTCTAAATTCAGAGATGAGGATGATACAGATATTGATTTGAATAATGTATTGCCCTCTAGGGCTATGGTGTGTACAGTATAAACTTTATTAACTGCTATTTCTTGAACTTCGACAAAATCAATTACTTTGTCTATGTCGATTTAGATCATGTGTTCACATTTAATTGACTTTCATTAGGTTGAATACATCTTCAGCGACAAAACAGGAACTCTCACTCAGAACATCATGAGCTTCAATAAGTGCTCCATCAACGGACAGACTTATGGTAACTGCACACACACACCACACTTACCAAACCACGTATTGCAAATGAGGCCTTTAAACTAAATAGCCACTTTATTACATACACATACTCCACTCCATACACACTCCATTCAATACAACTGTAAAACAATCTATTTTAATATTTTCGGTTTGTTTTTTTGACTACATACAGTAAATTGTATAATAGGCTTTTTGCTAAGGTTACTTGTAAAGCTGGTGTTGAACCGGGCTATATTGTATTCTGAACAATGTGTGTGTGTGTGTGTGTGTGTGTGTGTGTGTGTGTGTGTGTGTGTGTGTGTGTGTGTGTGTGTGTGTGTGTGTGTGTGTGTGTGTGTGTGTGTGTGTGTGTGTGTGTGTGTGTGTGTTACTATCAGGTGAAGGGTCAGACCCATTGGGACCTCAGCCAAAGGTAAGAATACTTATTTTGTTCTAAGTCAACACACACACACACACACACACACACACACACACACACACACACACACACACACACACACACACACACACTTATACACTTATTATCAGAGTCCCTGTCTCACCGTTTAATTTCAGAGATTGGACTTCACTCCCTTCAACCCCCTGGCAGACCCGGATTTCTGTTTCTATGACGACACCCTGCTGCAGGCAGTGAAAGTGGGCGACACACACACTCACAAGTTTTTCCGCTTGCTCTCCCTCTGTCACACCGTCATGAGCGAGGAGAAGAGCGAGGGTGAGCAAGGGCAGGGGAGAGGGGATTCTGGGAGGTCAAATAGCAGCAAGCAGGTCACACCCTCTGTCCATCTGTACGCTATTTATTGCCCATTATTTACCATCTTTTATCTGTATACCCAGGAGAGCTGCTCTATAAGGCTCAGTCTCCAGATGAGGGCGCTCTAGTGACGGCAGCTCGAAACTTCGGCTTTGTGTTTCGCTCCCGAACACCTGGGACTATAACCACCACGGAGATGGGACGATCTGTGACCTACACCCTGCTCGCCATACTGGACTTCAACAACATACGCAAGAGGATGTCTGTTATAGGTGTGTGTCTTTTTCAGTTTGAAAATTACAAATAAACCGGTAAACTATTATTCATATTTTCCCTATATTTTTGGGGACTTTTAATCTGTCATTAGGCCACGTTACTTACTTCAGTCTGCTGTGATCAATATCTTGCTGCAGCAGAAATAAAAGTGTTGCATGTACAGGGACATTTAAATTACGATCCACACTCCTACAAACTGACACGATATAGGCTATTAGTCATGTTTACATTTTATCCGTCAGTGAGATTTCACTGTGTGTTCCTGTGATTAGTATTCCTGTAAGGTGCTGGAAAGCTGCCCAGAAATAACTGGTCATAAATCACCTTGCTTTCACACAAATGTGGTCAAGCAAAAGAGCGGCAAGGACCACGAGGCACACGTTCATACATCTCTGCCACAGACTGCGTTCTGTTTATCTCCCACTATCCACAGGAACGACATTTGTTAAAGCTCAGAAAGAGGAGATTGTTATTTGAAGGTAATGTTGGAGGTGTATAGATTTCTTTAAGTATGTTGTCTTCCCTACTTTTATTATTTTCAGTGCGTAACCCAGAGGGCAGAATATGTCTGTACTGTAAAGGAGCTGACACTGTGCTGCTGGAGAGACTCCACCCCTGCAACCAGGAAATGATGAACATCACCTCGGACCACCTCAATGTGAGTAAACACATATCACATTATCTCCTGGGTGGATGGAGCTGTACTGCCACCTAGTGCCTCCAAACTTGAAAACAGCTATGAATGTCCAAGTCTTAACTCATACTCTACTTTTCCTGATAGATAGATACAGTAGGTACTTTATTAATCCCAATTTGGGAATTGTTGGCGTAATAAGGCAATGTATCACCTTGATATGTGGGAGACATGGCAGACCATCGGCCTCAAGGTTTCCATTGTTTCTCGTTGTGTCAGAATGTTCGTATATTTAGTGACATGTCTGTGTAAATGTGTTTTGCTATAGGAGTATGCGGCAGATGGTTTGCGGACGTTGGCTCTGGCCTACAGAGACCTGTCAGAGGACGAGTGGGAGGCATGGTCAGAGAGACACCGCAGCGCTGCTAAGGCTGCCAACTGCAGAGAGGACAGACTGGCAGCCACATATGAGCAGATAGAGCAAGACATGGTGGTTAGTGACTTGTGCTGAGAGTGTGCACTTGACAGTATTGTTAATTTGGATTGTGATAACCATGGCGGCAACTATTCCTGGGATACATTTAAGGCTAACATTGCAAGGCTAGCAACATCTCATATTTTCTACAGTGCTTTTTTAGTCCATTCCTCATAATTTCTCATCAGCCATATTCCTCTTCCTTCAAATTACATTCAAGCAAGTCTTTGAAAATGCCTCACAAAGTATTTATGTGTGTGTGCGTGTGTGCGTGTGTGCGTGCGTGCATGTGTGCGTGCGTGTGTGTGTGTGTGTGTGTGTGTGTCTGAATTTAAGTTTCTTTTTGTGGAACATTAAGCCATTTCTTCATACGCAAAAATTCTTCCTTCCTTCTGCAAAGCTAAAATTAATATGGTAAATCAAAAAAGGGAACTTTAGGTTTCGTTGGTTGTATCGTTCAGACATATTTGAATAGGGGAATTTCTTTACTGTGGATTAAAAAAAAAAACACTGTCAGATCTCAGATTAAGTTTCATACTTTCTTGCTTGAATAAGAATTGAAATGTACATGTATATCTGTTTGTCTAGCTCCTTGGTGCCACAGCTATAG
Source organism: Notothenia rossii (assembly GCF_949606895.1). NCBI lineage: Eukaryota > Metazoa > Chordata > Actinopteri > Perciformes > Nototheniidae > Notothenia > Notothenia rossii. Next base: position 18,363,826 of record NC_136905.1, read on the forward strand.
AGGACAAGCTGCAGGAAGGCGTCCCAGAGACCATCGCTGTCCTCTCCCTGGCTAACATTAAGATCTGGATTCTCACTGGAGACAAGCAGGGTGAGACTCACACACATTTACACACATTTCAGATCTGAGTTTGCACAGAGTTCTTTAAAAGCACCATCATTTGCAAATAACCAAACAAAATGTTACATTTCACCATAAGTCCAGGGGCTGCGAATGTAACATTAAAAAAACAAACAGGTTTTTACGTGTTTTGTGTAATGGATGTCCAAACTGTCCCCCATTAAGAAGTCGAAAAGTGATGTCAGGACTGCTTTCCTTTCACATATGAGTAAATGTTCTGCCAGACCTCCAGCTGATTACAACTTGTAGTCACCGATCACAAGCCAATGATCAATGGTCCGGTTCATGTGCCACAATTATGTAATTTATTTGAGGAGGCACATGCAAGAGCATAATAGACTGTCAAAAAACTGTGAAATTATTTATTTTCCTCACATATGACTGAAGACATAACGATGTTCAACTCAACTTTTGATCCACACGAGCGTGCAATTTGGCTCCTGTTCTCTTTGAATGGATGGATACAAAACACTGGCCTTCCACCATTTTCCTGTAGAGAGAAAACTCACAGAGAAACTGATTTTTTTTTTTTTTTTAAACCATGCCACCTGCAGGGAGGACCTCTCAAATTAGAGCTACTTAAACCTAGGCCACATTTCCAACAAACGCATTATAAAATGAAATTGAATCTATATGTTGAACAGATGAGAGAGTTGCATGTTCTTCTCAGCTTAAATACCAACATTGACTGAAGGATTTTCAATGGAAGTGGAGAAAAAAGATGAATGTTTACTATAAATATTTAACCAAATGGTTTACTCTCCCTTTCGCTCACATAGAGACGGCTGTCAACATAGGTTACTCCTGCAAGATGCTGACAGATGACATGACCGAGGTGTTCATCATCAGTGGACACACCGTCCAGAGCGTACGACAGGAGCTCAGGTCAGTCTGTCTTTTACCCTGCATTGTAGGATACACAATAAACTGAAGTATACAAAATGCATTTATATTCATGTTTATAGTGTGTGTGGAAGCACAGTGTTTCAACTACTGTACAAGAGTTACTGAGAAATATCCAGCTCTTTACCCTAGCTATAAAATAGACACTATACAGTTCAATCAACACAATAAAGTATCTAAAAGCACAGCCAAACAAATGAACTAAATACGCCAAAAAGGGCCTTTTCAGTAAGTTCAAAATATATTGTTGTTAATAGTTCTTTCTAACAATAACTAAAACATCAACCATTTCTGGTGCTAAACCGGCATAGGCATGTCAAAGATTTGGCCCTGTAAATGCAATTGTTCAGGCCACTGCTACAATATCCACACTCCAGCCTCCTGTAACATTTAACTCATGAACTCAGTGACTGATACTGACTGTCTTCCTCTCCAGGAGGGCGAGGGATAGGATGATCGAGGTGTCAAGAACCAGAGATGGAAAAGAGGAGGGGGTGGAGGGATGTTTCATGGGTAACGGTTTCAGAGAAGGACAAGGCGATAGTAGGGGAGGAGAGAAACAGCTGCAGTGCCCTCCTCCTCCTCCTCCCTCTAACCTCATGGACAACATCTCTGGAGAATTTGCCCTCGTAATCAACGGCCACAGTCTGGTATAAAAAACAACCACCGCCACCTTCACATTCAAAAAAAGCAGATGCCATTAAAGTTAAACTGTCAGCTGTGAGAAAATAATAATTTGCCTGAAGTGTGTTTTTTGATCAACAACAAATATTTCCCCTACAACTATACAACTCTAAACCCTTAACATTTACCCTTAAACTTCTCATTTGTATCTGTTGTTCTTTTATAGGCCCACGCACTAGAAGCAGACATGGAGACGGAGTTTGTGTCGACGGCGTGTGCGTGCAAAGCCGTGATCTGCTGCAGAGTCACCCCGCTGCAAAAAGCTCAAGTGGTGGAGATGATCAAGAAACACAAGAAAGCCGTGACCCTGGCTATAGGAGACGGGGCTAACGATGTTAGCATGATCAAAAGTGAGTTGTGAAGATGTGTATTAGAGGAGGAAGTGTTTGTTGATGATTTTTGAGACGGAGAGGAAAGAGAGAAGTTGAGCCACATTGGTGCGTGACTACCTTTATGCAATGGAAATTCTCATCAGAAGGGCAGAAGAAGTTGTTTGTTTACATCGTGTTACTAGTAGTCGAGAAAGGTTGTGTGGAAATGTCTCTTGCAGTAAGTGTGATTTCCTCATCAAGATATGAACAGATATTTTGTGTCGTCAATTTCGTGAGTGTCAACCTAAACTCAACTCATTTATGTCTGCAAACAAACATTGTTGAAATCTGAGTGGAAATTCCAAACATACCAGATGTCAGACTGAACTTTGGGAACATTTGTATACAATGTTAAAAGAAATATATTTTAAAAAATGTAAATGTTATGTAATCGTTAAAACAAAAACATGAAGTCTTGTGTTTTAATATTTCACTCTGTGCATATTGCAAATTGCTTTCATTAATACTGTAGTTGCAACAGTGTGAAACAGAATGACATTAAGAGTTGGTTTTTTTATGTTAAGGGGAAACGGAGAGGTTTGGTTAAGCCAATAGCCCAATGTTCCGTTTATTTTAATATGTGTGTAATAGTAAGTGTTTTGTAAGTGTTGCATCACCTTGTGGGTTTGTCTGTGAATGTACGTCATTTGAACATGTTTTTTTTCCTGAGGCATTTGATTTTATATTTACATATTTTAAAGAAGGAACAATTTGTTCTTAAGGCCAAACATTACATTTAAGCTTACCTTTCTCCCTCTTTCTCTGTGTGCCTCTCTCTACCCGCTCCTCCAGGTGCTCACATAGGAGTTGGTATCTCAGGTCAGGAGGGGATCCAGGCGGTGCTGGCCAGTGACTACTCCTTCTCTCAGTTCAGATTCCTGCAGCGCCTCCTGTTGGTGCACGGCCGCTGGTCCTACCTGCGCATGTGCCGTTTCCTCTGCTACTTCTTCTACAAGAACTTTGCCTTCACCATGGTGCACTTCTGGTTTGGCTTCTACTGTGGCTTCTCGGCACAGGTCAGAGGATAGAGCTTGTGAGACTACTCAAGGACATTGATCAGGGGCTAGAAAAGGGTAATCACTTTCAATGTGTTTGTGTGCATCTCCTCTATCTTTTAGACGGTGTACGATCAGTACTTCATCACTCTCTACAACATTGTCTACACCTCCCTCCCTGTGCTGGCCATGGGGATATTTGACCAGGTCTGTTCAAGCATAGTCTCTGTGCATAGTTTGTTCTTACTTTACATAGAAGAAGAAGAAGTCTAATAAATAACTATTGGGAACTAGGTCACAAAAAAAAGACGATTATGTTTATGTCTGTAGTTATGACCACAACATAGCAGGCTTGACTTGTTTCAGTAATTGCATCTCCTAAATTCCTCTCGTCTTGTAGGACGTTCCTGACCAGAGGAGTCTGGAGTATCCTAAATTGTACGAGCCCGGACAGCTCAACCTCCTCTTCAACAAGAGAGAGTTCTTCATCTGCATCGCCCAGGGCATCTACACCTCAGTAGTGCTGTTCTTCGTCCCCTGTGCCATCCTGTCCGACGCCACTCAAAGCACAGGTGTGCCCCTCGCTGACTACCAGACCTTTGCGGTCACCACGGCAACAGCCCTGGTCATTGTGGTCAGCGTTCAGGTGAGAAGGTGTTAGATTTCCTCAAAGCTACCAAAGTGAACGGTCTGTTCCGTGTTGGAGCATTAACCGGCCTGTTCCTCTGTTTGTGTAGATCGCTCTGGACACAGGCTTCTGGACTGTTATCAACCATGTGTTTGTGTGGGGCTCACTGGGCTTATACTTCTCCATCATGCTCGCTCTGCAAAGCCAGACCCTCTTCGGGATCTTTCCCAACCAGTTCCACTTTGTAGGTTGGTGTCCTGTTGTCTTTAATTGTCGGTTACACACAAAACGGCCTGACCAATATAATATAGCAATTTCAAATCAATATTTTTGTATCAAATTTCTCAATTGTAGTAGTAATGTTATCATAATGTCAAGAATTGCAAGTTCTGACCCAGGCACAGGCAATAATTCACGAAACAAAAAAAAACTTACAGTCCAAATTAGGGAAATGGTCCAAAAAAGGTCCAGCAGGTAGGTGATAGGTAAATCCAAATGTTAACCAAAGCAACACACTGGATCAATACTGGATCAAAGACCTCAAACGATTTAAACTAAAAGCAAAGAAACAGGAGAAACAATGAGAAGGGAGCCTAAGACTAAACACACAAGGAATGAAGGGAACTGGTGACAGCAGAACCAATGAGGAAGAGGTGAAACAATCAGGAATAAGCCAACAATCACACAGGCGGGAAAAGGAGCCATGACATATGAGGAGAGTGAGTAAAATAACTCAGTGAAAAAATAACAGACAAAAGAGCTAAGGAGCATGACAAGATAGCACTGAGGAGGATGTTGTCAAAGTGACAGTTAACCTGTATCATCCAAAAAAGTATACTACTAATTATAAAGATGAAACCAGGAAAAGATCAATAGGGTCAAATAAACATACAATTCTATTAAACATGTAGGCACCTGTTTGTATAAATGAAGGATATCTAAGTCATGTCCTGTGGTGCTGAAACAATTATACACCAGTGAGTTCATTATGTAAAGATGTCTAATATATGTGTGCTTGCAGTGTTTGGGAAATGCTGTAAAATCCTGAGACATATTTGCTCATGTTTGTTTATGTGTTTGTGAGTGCAGGTAGTGCCCAGAGCACGTTGTTGCAACCAGTCGTGTGGTTAACTATTGCGTTGGCGACAGCAATATGCATAGTTCCAGTTTTGGCATTCCGCTTCCTTAAGGTGGATCTCAAACCTCAGCTCTCAGACACGGTGAGAAAATACACACAAAAACAAAGTTTCTGATGTGTCCATCTTGTTCGTTGGAACATGTGTCAGTGTTGCATCATCCCTACAGGTCAGTTTAAAACAAGCCAATGATTAACTTCTCTCGTACAAACAGTTCATCTGAGTGTGTGTGTAATGATGAGTTCATTCTTACCGTCCTTAAATACTCTGTAAATATTGACTAAATTAGCGTACCCCAGTTACACCAGTGACTTAGTCTTACTTCATAAGCTCATGGTGCTTTCAACCAGAGCTGCTGGTGGTGTGAAGAAGACCCTTTTTTGATTTTTTTGTTGTTGTCACTATTACTTGTGTCTGTCCTGGATATAAATTAAAGTTGTAAAGTACAGACAGGTTTGAGTATGGACTAGATTAATGATCAGGTGGAGAAGAAAGAATAGAAGAATGAAGTAACAATTTCCCATTTGCTTAGCTTGGTACAAAGGCTGAAAACAGAATCAAACTGCCTAATTAAATAAAAAGAAATCTCCTCTGCTCCATCTCCAGGTGCGCTACACTCAGCTGGTGCGGCAGAAGAAGAGAAAGCCGGCAGGTCGCAGTGTGGGCGGAGCCTGGCGGGGGGTGGGCAGTGTGTCGGAGGGCCGTCTGGGCGCCCGAGGCAGCTCCAGAAGGTCGGGCTACGCCTTTGCCCACACGGAAGGATTTGGAGAGCTGATCACCTCAGGGAAGAACATGAGGCTCTCCTCTCTGGCCATGGCCACCTTCGCCTCCAGACACAGCTCCAGCTGGATCGACACGCTGCGCCGGAAGAAACATTCTCACACTAACACCCCCCCCAGCGCCTCGGGGGAGAGCAGCCCAGCACCCAGCTGTGTCTCTGGGTCCATCCCGCCGCTCTCTAACTCCTCGTCTGTTCTGTGTGGCTCACAAGATGCACCCATAGAGGAGGAGACAGGAGCAGCCCCCGACACACAGACTGCCTCCACCTCATCCACACAGAACCCACCAGCTGCAGCACCAGCTTCAGAAGCAGCTGATGGTTCAGCCCAGACCCTCAATGCTGGAGTCCTCACCCCCGCAGCATTGAGATCCCAGGGGGGAGACTCACCTGGAGGCTGGACGATAAGTCTGGGTGCCGTGCAGGTAAACTGCTGTTACTTCATGTATCACTGACAAAAAATGAAACCGGTACAACAAATCTTACACAATTAACACAACTGTCCCTCTCTCCTACAGGAAGCTCTGTTGAGATGGAAGGGTCGAGCCTCTGCATCCAACAGCCCGGTGAAACTAGCAGAATAAATGGAGGAAAATCCTGTCCACTGCTATCCATCACATGTTTACACACACATACAGGATGTGTGTGTTTTCCTGGAGATACTGATAAAAAAGCTCCCCACTCAGTGTTCTCCTTTCCCAACTAAGGCTTCTACAATAAATCAATTAAATCCATAGGAACAGGTGGCACAATGTAGCAACATGGACATTGTCCTACTATGAATTGATGATGATATACATGTTCCAATGATAACTGTGTTCATGAATGACTACAAGATCAAGATATTTAAAGAATTAGACTGAAGGAAATTAGCAGATGCGATAACAGATTATTATTAAGGATCTAAAAGATTGTTTCCACTTGTTATTTCAAGTTTAGCCTCACTCACAAACCAGTCACGCAGAATCTTTGAAATGCAATGCGTAGAATGAAGGAGCAGAACAATAAGACTTTCAATCAGCAAAGCAATATTAGAACTGTTTTTTGTTAAAAGCTTTACGTTCACTATAGTTCTCAGTGAGAACGGTATTTTACGTTACTCTTTTCTCCTATGTATCTGTTTTTTTACTTGACATACCCCTACTTCACATGTTTTCCTTCCTTTTTTGCATCATATTGATGTGTTTTATAATGGCCTAGTTGACCTTTAAGAAAGCCAAAGCGTTTCATTTGTCAGACAAAGGGCCAGTTCATGTTAACCTCTGATGTAAATGTATTTCACCACCCTAGAAAGAACAAACTACCACTTGCTTACTGTAGGCATTAACAGACATCTAAACGTAATTTGTCAAACATTGTACACTTAAGTATAGTGTTGCAAAATGTTTATCTATCCGCAAATAAAGGGAATGTGTTTTGGGATAATGATGCCTTAACAATGTCAACATTTTGGTCGTTTAAACTCTTTCTGTTTCCTGATCCATAAAACAAGTACGACATCCCATCTGTGTTGCAAATGTTCCTGTCAATCACTGACCCCTGTCCATGACTGGGGTGAGATCAGGCGCGTCGCCTGGGCTTTTTTCTTTAGCCCCGGACAATTCTCCCTCAATAATATAATACATTAACCGTGCTTTACCTGAACCTCATCATGACACTAGAGAGGACGGCAGGATTGTAATTTTCCGTGTTCAGTGAATGCAACAGAGACAAGACACCAGACCAGTCACCAGAGAGTTGCATGGAAATAAACATCTGTCTTATTGGCTGACAGGTACCTATCCTGTGACAATGTTTAAACTGTCAGTCGGACTCTGAGTTTTTAAAGATGGACATAAGAAAAACATTTCTTAAAAAAGACGATAATTCTCAAGTGGTGGCTCACACAACAACCCCAGAGCCACCACTTGAGCCAGGTAAACAAGGTAATGTCATAAACTTCCAAGTTACGTGAACATGTGCAAAGCATAAATTACAGCTAGGTTGACGTTACTTTGAATCGCGGGGGTAAGCTAAACCGTTAGCAAGTAGCTATAGCTAGCCAGATATATTAAATAAACACTTTGTCATACAATATAAATGTTATGTTTTTTAGCGTTACCTGGTGATTTAAAAAAGAAAGCTCTCTGGAAAATGTTGACTTACTGTTCAACATGAAGCTATAAGCTACCTTACATTACACAGTCACAGGGGAGTGATTTGTAAAATATCCATAAAGAAAAAGAAAATCTGTTTACAGTTCTGTTTCATATGGGTGTTGAAAGATGTATGCATATCTCTTAATTTTGCTCTCAAAGGGCACCAGATTGATGCTTTTAACTTTTTTTAAATCTTCCATGGGGAGCATGCCCCTGGACCCCCCTAGAGGAGGTGAGGCCCCCCCTAGAGGAGGCGAGGCCCCCCCTAGAGGAGGTGAGGACCCCCCTAGAGGAGGTTACCCCTGTTTACACATGCCGTGAGCTGATTATCGAGCCTTCATTGTAACAGTCGCGGGTGCACTGTATGTGCATGTGGGGAGTGTTGCAGTAGAAATGTCCACTGTAGCGCCCGGTACCTCAATGTAGCGTACCTTAATGAACTGTGGGCTAAACCCTGAATGATTCCAGGTCCAGGAAACGCCCCTGGGTGAGATTATAAGTAAAGTAACCATATGAACAATGTGAACTTGTGCCAGGATTTGTACCTACACAGTCTTCGATAAATCATCTCCTTAGTGTAAATACAACAGAATGCAAACATGATCTGCAAAACGAAGGCCAGAAATGAATGTGCTGAACAGTATTTGGCCCCATGGATTGTCAAAGCACGGGTCAGCTATTGAACGGTGGTCAATGTCAGCTCTCTTTCAAATAAGAGGAACCAACTGTGTCCATGCAAATGTTTTTTAAAGAAGAAATCAAAGTGCAAGAAAGAAATGACAACTGTACCTCTGGTGTGACACCAAAATAACTTGTAATTTGAGATTATTTTCAACAACAGAAGTTTAACCACATCAAAATGTATTTAATTTAACTCAAAGTAAACTATCACTGGTGGAGGGGACATTTTAAATTGAAATAAAAAAAAAAAAAATGCAACATTTTCATGACTGTAAAAAACGTAAACAATATAGTCTGTTGATTAGAATTAGAAGAAAGTGTTTTATAAAAAAAGAATTTAAAAAAAAACACTGATTACCACTTGAGTATGAATATTATAATAGCAGGGCTATATTCAGCTTTCATTGGGGTTTTATTTTTGACACTCAGGAGGATTTCCTCTGTGCAACAGGCTGAACAAGGGGAAGAGAGCTGGGATTTCACAATAACGGATCTTACTGACAGCGGACTGCTGAAACCAGAGGCGGCCGGTAACTGCTTTGAGAAGCCAGAGGAGGACCGTCAGATGTTGATCTTGTGAAGTTAGATGGGAGTCACAACGGTCTCCGATGCTTGTGAGTGATGGTGTGAGGACTCGGTGAAGGGAGACTTGTGCGCAAAAATGCGGATTTTTCTCCCTTTACTGTGTGCCCTGTGCGCCACACCGGTCCACGGTATCTTCGACGGGACCTGTCCCAAAAAAGGTAAGCTACCAGATTTCCTTTATACAGCCAAAAAAACATGTTGTACGGTATCGGCGGGACGTCAAAAACACTGTGGTAAATACTTTGAAAAGTGGAACATTTTACTAACTCACTAATTAACCTTTTTAGTGTTGAAAACAATGTTTGTGTGTTTTTGTTTGCTTACATCAATGTAACCCACAGGAGCTCTTGAGACTGTCATTATGTGTTGATTTGATTTTGATAAGATTAGACAGATTAAACTGAACTCTGTAGTAGCCTGCTTTGATTTCGCTTGAGCATAAAGTGCAGATTAGCAAACGTTTTATTTATTCGACAGGTCGATTTCAGATCACAGAACATGAACATATTTATAAATCATTCAATCTACACTACTCTTCCTTGTTTTAGACTTATTAATACGTTTTAGTTTTCTTCAGAAGTTTTTTTTTCTAAATTCAGGGAATAACTCTATTAGCAGCATGTACCAATAATTGTGCTGCCAACACTCTGCACACCTACCTGCACTATAAATGTGCTTTCACAACCTTGGTTGTGTTTGTTAAGCTGCACTCAAACTGGAGGAAGGAGGGGAGTTGGTTTAACTTTTTTTAAACATATCTTCACTCAAATGATCCTAATTGCTGATCAGGCAAATTCAATGTTATAGTCTGAATATATAAACCTAAACACTACTTATACATTAGTGAATTTGCTTTTCTGCCTTGTCTGTAAGCTTCTATTCTAAAATATCTGATTTACAGGCAAAAGGCAAACAAATCAGAGTAAAGGACAAGAGGCCAATGAACTACTCTCGTATTTGTGTTATGTCCCCACTAAGGTATTGGGGACCTGGAGACAATAACACACTACAACCAATAAAAATGAGGGAGTCAGCGTAAAGGTTGACAAAAGGTTTATTTCTTGTAACCCTTGAACTGAACAGAAATTGAACAGAAATACTCTGTGTGTGAGGAGGAGGAGGAGGAGTCAAAAGAGATTGTGCCAAACAAAAGAAACAAGGATAAGAAAACCAGACCTATCTCTACATCTATCCTTTGAAACCAAAACTCAAACAAAAACCCTCAATAACTAAACTACTCAGAATTGGACAAAACAGAATACAGGGGTGGCAACAATCCGCTAACCTAGTGTGTCTTAACATTAGTTACCTACGTGATGAGAAATGTACAGGGTACCCCAGACTTACCTAACTCCTCCACCTCTCAACACACACACTTTCACAAAGGTCAGAGAAAACAAAGAGAATGAGTTGCTAAACACTGCAGTCGAGTTCAATCTGGAGGCTTTACACACACAGATACAGCATAGCCTTTCTGAAGGAGCAAATGACTGAGTTTGAGAGCAATCACAAAATCTGCATATTTAGGGGATGTCAGAGATGTAAATGTGAGATATGACCCGATACATGATCAGGGACAGAAAAAGAAACCATAAAGAAAAGACCCTTTAAAAGAGGAAGTTCAAAAGGAGTTGGTAGTTTTGGTTATGCAACAATGCATCATATCTTTGCTGTGCCGACCAATACTCATGGCAGAAGCACTTTTTTTATGTGCAAAAGATTAAGGAAGCCCTTAGAGGCGAAATCTGCAAATCTATTTTTAAGACGGATCCAAATGATTTTCTCTTCTTTGTTAATAGCTGAGGCACAGGTATACAAATAGTTTTCATTGCTCCATGTATGGGCTCAGAACAGTCTCATAATACACACATGCACACAGAAGGATTCACACTTGTATTTCATGATCCGCAAAATGATTCACACTTGTATTTCCTGATCCACACTTGTGTTTTTCAATGCACACAAAAATGTGTTCCGTTTCATATACATGTAAATAAAATCCAAACACAGAAAAAAGTTTTACAGATGTATTTTTGATCCTCACATATTTATTTTCCGTTGAAATCCCCTGAACCTGCAAACACAAACCGCTTTCTGTGCATCAATCGCTGTGCATTCGTGTGTGGGTTTTTTGAGACTCCCCTGACGGTCAGCCGATTCGTGTAATTTTTCTATCTATAGCCACTCAGATGTTTCCTAAATTCTAAGCCAATCACATGAGCGCGCCCCCACGAGGGTATGATTTATTGCGTTCATGACGTAGCGATTCATGTACCCATTTTGTGCTGTCCGGTCAGCTCGCTAAACAGAGGGCGGAGCATCAGGTGATCATGCAGCTGCGTGTCTCCGTCAGACTCAGCAGCTGATCTGATCTCTCTCGCGTCCGGTTATACTTCACTTGCGTTTATGTCCATATCGATCAGTTCCAGCTCTCCTGATCGACCTTTATAGAGAGCACCGATCAAACTATTAAGAGTGAATATCGGCCGATAATGACCGGCGGGGCTCCCCCCGTTGACAGTTCACTGTCTAGCACTGGCTTCGTAGTGCACTGATCGATTAGGCTAAGCTAACCTGTAGCTGCTCCCTCCACACTCACAACAACTTCATACAGACATAAATAAAGCAGCTGTATTCGCCATACAGGAAACACACATTTAAAACGGTTTTGCCTGCCGTTTTTGTGTTCACAAGCATTCATCAATGGTTCGGAAAATGGCGATGTACCTCAATTAGACCCTCCAGAAAAACGCGGGCAAAAATCCTTGATTATGCGGGCTAAAATTCTTGATTATGCGGGCTAAAATCCTTGATTATGCAATTAAACATGCAGGGTTTTTATGTGATTTTATGCGGTGAAATTGCGGGAAGTTGTGAAATATGCGGAAAGTTGCGAAAAAGAATAGATTTTTTTTTAAATATTGGGCTGTCTTATTTATTCTCTCTCACACACAACCTGCCACTAACGTTAAACCCCTTTCCTATTCAATTAAACACATTCAATGTTTATCTATTGTGAAAGCAATGGGGCTATTTTAATCACACACTCTCTCTCTCGCTCTCTCTCTCTTACACACACACACACACACACACACACACACACACACACACACACACACACACACACACACACACACACACACACACACACACACACACACACACACCCCCCCACACACACACACACACACACACACACACACACACACACACACACACACACACACACACTTCTCCACCTCATTCTGTTTTCATTTAGTCGTTCGTTATCTGACCAGCTTCAATCTTGTAGGGTACTATTCTTGTAGCCCTCGAAAGGGTTTTGGAGGTTGATGCCTCGGTGAACGTGAGTTGTTTGGCTTTCTTGTCCGCAGCAGCAGAAAGCATTTTCGAATGTTTGAATGAATCAAAGTGGGTCGTCGCCGTCGACTTTCTCTAAGACGTATGCTCCAACACACAGTTGCGAGGGGTGCAGAATAGTTTCCCCCCACTTTCGTGAAAGACATCGGGGTACTGCTTTGCCCGGTCTTTAGCAGAAATGTTCGTCGGTAAATGAGATGGATCAGATTTTTTCACCTTGGTGTTTTCTCTCTCGTGTGAGTTCCACACGTTCACTCTACGGTGTTGTTTACCTTCTGTGATGCGCGAGCTGATGACGTCACGTCATCATCATCACTACTTCACGTCAAGACGAGTTAACTTTTTTTCTTCTCAACTTTTTGTGGAAAAATGCGGGGATTATGCGGCCTTTTGATAAATGTGCGGCCTTTGGAAAATCTGTGCCATTTTGCTGATTATGTGGTCAATTTCGCGATCGCAGAATCGCGTTTTTCTGGAGGGTCTACTTCATAATATAAAGGCTTGTATTTGCGTGCATGTCCTGTTCGGAAAGTGGCAATGTACTGAGAGTGGGGTTGCGTTCGGATAGTTTAAAAATCAGCTCCTAAGTTCTAACCCTATCTCCTATTCCTTGACCTCTGAGTGAAACGTCACGGGGTTAAGGGCTAGTGGATAGGAGAATTCAAAAGGATTTAGGAGAAGAGACTGCGGTACTTTAGAGAATCCTAATGCACTTTCACTATCTGACGTGTTTATGATGCGCCAGCGGACGTCATTTTGTGCGTCTGCTGCTGTGCGGAAACTATGGAAACTACAGTTTTCTATACAGCGGACTGCAACATGGATGTATAATAAGAACGACGGACTCATCTAGAGACTGCACCGTGCTCTGATGCTGTTGCTTTATGCTTTATGAACAACAGAGAAACATATTCTTCATGACCAAAGTTGGAATTGAAATAAAAAAGTGAAACTTATGCTCATCACCCTCTCCCTCCAGTCCACATTAATACAAATGATCCCAATACGTATGATTGTATGAGCTATGAAAAGATCTTAAAATCAATACAAATGTATTTATTATAAACGTTAGTCTTTAACACCTATATCACCATTCAAACATCTTTTAAAAGTTGAACAAACCCCACACAGCTCAGTGAAATGTTGACTTTATTTGATCATTTCAGTAAAAACTAAAGTTCATATTTCTCTTTTTGATTATAATACTGATGAACGTTAAAAAAAAAAAAAAAGAAGCACTTTGGCAATTTACCACATACGTTTTAAATTCTTAATAAGCACCGTGACTTTCATGATATAATTTCTCCGTCATAATCGTTTGTGTCCGTGAACGGCCGACTGTTGTGTGACGTCAAATGCTGCGGCTGCAAGGCATTGTGGGGCAGCATTTTCTCCTCTCCTTTCGGTTAGGGAGGTCCAGTGGTTTCTAAACTAAAGGAAGTTTGAAATCTCTTTTCCTATCATTCATCTAGAGCAGGTGTCTCAGACTCCAGGCCCGCGGGCCAGACGTGGCCCGCGAGACAGTTTCTCATGGCCCCTTTGTTGATATCATGTAATAGTGTTAATCTGGCCCGCGCGTTTACGTTTGCGCTTTATATTTCCAACTTTTTTTTTCCGCTGCTGCTGCTGCTGCTGCTCCTGGCAGGGAACTGCTGCGCAGAGTTCCCTCGCCCCTCCCCCCTCCGAGGGAACTCCGCCACACGTCAATCAAATGCGCGCAGCGGAATCAATCCAGAGTGATCCAAAAGCGACACAGAGTGGAAGCAAAATATATCGCCATGTCTTCATCAAAACTTTCAGGGGAAAGAAAAATCGATGATGACCACAGAACATCTCAGGAGAAGTGGGAGAATGAATTTTTTTTTGTTGAGTACAGGGGAAACGCAACGTGCCTTATATGCACAGAGAAAATCGCTGTATACAAAGAGTATAACGTCAAACGTCACTACTCAACTAAACATGCAGAGTATGCAAAATACCAGGGAGATGAGAGAGAGAAAAAAGTCACAGAGCTAAAAAAAAATTATATGGAAGCAACTAAATCTCTTCAAGAAAGGAAGCAATGAGGCTGATTTAGCAGTCGAAGCTAGCTATGTGGTGAGTGAGATGATTGCTACGGCGGGAAAGCCGTTTACGGAAGGCCAGTTTGTAAAAAAATGCATGTTGCAGGCTGCAAGTATAGTCTGTCCGGAAAAGAAGGGTCAGTTCAACAACATCAGCCTGTCAGCTAACACAGTGGCAGAGCGCATTTCTGACTTATCAAGTGACATATATGAACAGCTGTGTGACAAAGCCAAACTTTTCCGTGCATACTCTGTGGCTCTTGATGAGAGCACAGACATCACTGACACCGCTCAGCTCGCAATGTATGTCCGTGGTGTTGATGACAATTTTGAAGTGACAGAGGAGTTGCTTACAGTGAAACCAATGCATGGCTAGACCACCGCTCAGGAGATATTTCAGCAACTGTGTGATGCCATTGCGGATATCGGTCTGCCATGGAAGAGGTTTGTTGGAATTACGACGGACGGAGCGCCATCAATGACAGGGAGAAAAAACGGGCTGTTGGCACTTGTTCAAAGAAAACTGGAGGAGGAGGGTGTGGAGGAGGCTATTGCTCTGCACTGCCTTATCCATCAGCAGGCCCTTTGCAGCAAATGCTTGAAGTTTGACAATGTGATGTCTGTCGTTGTGAAATGCATCAACCATATCAGATCCAGGGGCTTAAAGCACCGCCAGTTCCGTGCTTTTTTGGAGGAAATTGAGTCAGAATATGAGGATGTGCTCTACTTCACAGAGGTACGTTGGCTAAGCAGGGGTAACGTCCTGAAGAGGTTTTTTGAGTTGAGAACAGAACTGAAAGTATTCATGCTGGAGAAGGGTGGGATGGCTGTTCCCGAGCAGAGTGATCCCAAATGGCTCATGGACTTAGCTTTTCTTGTTGACATCCCGCAGGAGCTGAATGCTCTGAATAAGAAGTTGCAGGGCCAGGGCCAGCTTGTTAGTGCAGCATAAGACAATGTCAGAGCATTCTCTACAAAACTGATGTTATGGAAAGCCCAGCTCCCTCAGAAAAACCTCTGCCATTTCCCAGCATGCAAGGCTCTCATGGACAGGGGCACAGCATTCAGTGGTGAGAAGTATATTGATGCCATTGTGAAGCTACAGGAGGAATTCGATCAGCGGTTTGCAGACTTCAAGACACACAGAGCCACTTTCCAAATGTTTGCAGACCCCTTCTCCTTTGATGTGGAAAATGCCCCTGGTGTGCTTCAAATGGAGCTCATCGACCTGCAGTGCAATTCTGAGCTCAAAGCCAAGTTCAGGGAAGTGAATGGGAAAGCAGACAAGCTTGGACAGTTCATGAGAGAATTGCCCCCTCCTTCCCTGAGATTTCCAGGATGTTCAAGCAGACCATGTGCCTTTTTGGGAGCACATATATGTGTGAACAGCTCTTCTCCACCATGAACTTCAATAAGTCAAAGTACAGGTCCAGACTTACAGATGCACATCTTCAAGCCATACTGAGGGTTTCAACTGCTTCCTCCCTCAAACCAAATGTGGCTCAGCTGTGTGAGAGGAAGCGCTGCCAGGTCTCTACCAGCAAGGAGTAGGCAAGAAAGAGCAACTGTACATAGTTGTGAAGAACAGTTCATGTTAAGAAGATGTTGAAGAACTGTTAATGTTGTATTTTTTAATAAATGTTTTGCGGAATACTTGAAGCGGCCCAGACTTGCCCAGACTCTACGTCCAGCGGCCAACAGGTAAATTGAGTCCGAGACCCCTGATCTAGAGGATTCGAACGGCACTTATCATGGCTGCCACTGAGGGACTTCCGGGTAATTTCACTCCGTTAGGAAGGTTCCTAAACTAAATGGACTATTCGACTGCAGCCTGAAGGTGTCCTGAGATTAGCGCCTGCAGGCAGGCTCCATGGACCTGTCAGCTCCGGACTGCGCAAAATGCGTACATGAAGCGCTACGTCATGAACGCAAGAAATCTACCCTCGTGCAGGGCGCGCTCATGTGATTGGATTAGAATTGAGGAGACATCTGATTGGCTATAGATAGAAACAATTACAAGTACGAATCGGCTGACCGTCAGGGGAGTCTCAAAAGACCCACACACGAATGCACAGCGATCCATGCACAGAAAGCGGTTTGTGTTTGCAGGTTCAGAGGTTTTAAACGGAAAATAAATATGTGAGGATCAAAATGTAAAACTTGTTTCTGTATTTTGATTGTATTTACATGTATATGAAACGGAACCCATTTGTGTGTGCATTGAAAAACACAAGTGTGGATCCGGAAATACAAGTGTAATCCTTTTGCGGATCATGAAATACAAGTGTGAATCCTTCTGTGTGCATGTGTGTATGAGACTGTCCTGAGCCCATATTCATGCACTCTGTTAGGGTGCATTCACACCATAGACTGTATATATAAAGATTCACACCTAATAGTCCGTTTTCTGATGCGCACCAGACGACAGTTTACATTGTTTCATTTTTCAGAAGGTTCGGTTTGCGTTCACACGAGCAAAACTCAAACGGACTAAACACTTTAAACACAAGTCATGTGCACGGAAATGCTGTTCAACCATTGGTCAGACATTAAGGGGGTAAAAACGCAAATCCCGGCAATTTCTACCGGAGCCTCCGCCATGGAGCACCGGTACTTTCAGCAGGTTATTCTCATGCTGCTGTTAATCTGGAGATCAACAGAATCTCGCGGCCCGCGCATATGATTATATAATCAGACAACGTCCGTTAAAAAACATTATAACACATACAATGAGAGACGTTCTGCAGTAAGGAGGGGCGTTTCACCGACGACAGGTGTTCTTACTTTTATGTAGCTGACGGAGAATCTTTACTTTACACGACACTGTTCAACACTTCATTCTGCTTCACTCTTTAACTAAACAACCACGGATGTCTTGAAAGACTCTTTCGTTAAAGATTTTTGAAGATATCCACGTTCTTGTGCGGACTGCGTTCACACCGGTTCACAACAGCAATGAACCGCTCCAGACTTCGCAAGCAAGCGCTCCGAAACCACCTATTTTAGCGGACCAGAGTCCGGTTGTTTAGTTCACTTAAGAGGTCTCGGACTGGTTTCACACTATACAAGGCATGTGTGAATCTTACTGATGAGCACTTTAGCCTCTTTTGGCTAAAATTTGTATTACAATAACACACAGGAAAAAAGTACCCTGCAAATGTTCTTTCCTCAAATTTAGATTGTCCTGGCCAAACATTTCCCCCCTGCTCTGAAGTCTCAAAATAATTTTTATTAGACTTAAGGAAAAACGATGGTTTCATTTTTCGCATTTGCCTCTCAGGGCTTCCGTTAAGCGAGTTCAGCCATTCACAATTCAAGACAGCCAGCACACATAGTTTATATTAGCTCTGTAATCGTGTTTTTTTTTTTTTTTTTGCAGACCCTCCCCCTGGTGTGTTGGTTTTATCTCCAGGCAGTAACTTGGTTTTGAGCTGCAGCGGTCATGTGGAGGCGGATGGAGTAAAGGTCAGAGGAGGGAGTTCTTCTGATGAAAATCGAACCTCTGTTAACAATATAAGGAACATTGAAGCTTTGATGAAAAGTGCCAAACCTACTGTGGAGAATACTGTGGGTGAAGGATACCACTCTAACACGACTGAGGCAGGAGAAAGCAAGAGTCTCAAACATTCAGCAACAGCTTACACAACTTCTCCGAGCACTCCCACGGTCTGGGAGACTGGAGATTATGAGGAGGAGGAAGGTGAGGATGGGAGCAGAGTAACAAGGAGCATAAAGCCGAGGCTACACTGGAAGTGGAATGGGAGGATCGTGGGAAAGGGAGACAGGGACTGGGGTGAAATCAGCTTTGAGAGGAGAGGGTCTTCACTGTCTCTGTCCTCAGTGAGACTGTCCGACTCCGGCAGGTTCACGTGTTACCACAGAGGCAGAGAGAGGTTCTCCCTAAAGGTCAAGGTCGCAGGTGGGTCACAACGTCAATGAAGCTGTAATGAGTGTCAATTTTATCCATGCCAAATTTACCCTTCCATTTGTCTTAATTGAGAAAACACAAAACAAAAAGTTTAACCTTAGTGGCGGTTTTCTATACACAATACAGTGTGAGTAAGACATTGCAACATGGCATACTTTCTGCATAAGGATGTAAGGTCAATTATTTAAAACATCTTTAAATAGGTTTTTGGTTTTGGTTCTCTTTTTATTTTCCCTTTTGATGGGTACTTTTTTGCTTTTGCTTGTTGGTTTTACACAAGTCTAATGTTGGACTCTGGGAATTATTCATTCTAGCTGAGCAGAAATAGTATTAGCGTACCAGCAGATGAGGGGATTAACCATATTTTCGATGAACATATAATTAGGAAACAATGAACTGACTGAATGACTTGAATAATGTACAATATCATTGCCCCTCTTCTGTTAGATCCTCCAGAGACCCCCCAGCTGTCGTGCTACAAAAAGTCCCCCAGCAGTAAGATTCGCTGTGAGTGGGCCCCTCAGAAGCCCTTCACTATCTTCCCTAACTGCTCCCTCTTCCTCAGTAAAAGGTAAATAAACTTACAGTATAATTTCATATTGAATAACTTGTACATGTGTTAGAAAATAGTAAAGTTTATATTTAGACCCTGTATCACCTAACTCATACATGTCAAACTCAAGGCCAGCGGGCCAAATCCGGCCCATGGTGGTCCAAGATTAGATGCCAAGTATCTGGCTTGAACTAGCATCATAGCAGCAAACTGAGTTTAAATGGATGTTTCCTTCTTACACTTTTTTTCTTGCAACAATGAAAACAATGCGACAATGAAAAATGTAATCATAAGAAATGACTCCGGAAAAGAAAGGAATTCATGCAACTGATTTTTCATTTATTTAATGTTTAATGTTGTTTTTATAGGCAATTATTTAAGCTTGTTAGTTCCAGGTTTAATATGTGCAATAATTAATTTCAATAAGTTTTGCAATAAACATTGAACCAGTCCGGCCCTCGACTAGTACCGATTTTTAAATGTTGGCCCACTGTCTATATGAGTTTGACACCCCTGAACTAACCTGTAGATCACATTAGGTGAGTAAGCAGGTACACATATGACGAGCTATAAATAATTGGGAATGTATCCCGCTTGGAGATCTTTTCAAGTGATATCCACAGTAATAATTTGTATCATTGTTTAATCTATTAGAATAAGATTAAAGGTTAACCAGAAATGGTGACACTTAATAATGAAAGTCTTAGCTTGCTGAAATGTTGCTGTTCAAACAGTTGAAGCGAAAGTGCTTTGAGGAGTTTCGGAGTAGGCACTGAATGAAGTAACAAATTAAATAAAAATCCTAAATGGAATGAAAATTAGGTTAAAGTTGAATTTCCAAACCACTATAAGCAGGTTTACACTGTGTAGATTTACCAGCTACCAATTACTTCACACTGGATGATGTTAAACCACAGCAAAACAAAAATGTCATAATACCACAGGAAGTTGTGTTATTTATGCCTTTATATGTGTGTGTGAAGCTGGTTTTTTTCTTTCCTTCTTTTTAATTTTTTGCTCGCAGCGCGACAAAGTCCTTTCTTCATTTGCAGTGCTCATACTCCTCTAAGCACTCCCGCTGTTGGTGTGCTCTGGATCACAATGACGACGAGCTGAGAAGCAATTACATGGCCTACTTGTGCGTCACAAGCATGGCAGGCAACGCCACCAGCTCCCTGCTTTCATTCATGCCTCTGAGCATATGTAGGTTTGTGTGTGTCGACGCAATATGTGTTTTTGGTGAAATGTATGGGTAATTAAAGCACTCATTCTATTCCTTCCTGCTCCCTCAGTGAAGCCCGACCCTCCATCAGGGGTGTCAGTCCGACAGGAGGAGGGACAGGAGATGAGGATGATGGTCATCTGGAGTCTTCCGATCTCTTGGAAGTC
The DNA here is from genome assembly GCF_949606895.1 of Notothenia rossii. NCBI lineage: Eukaryota > Metazoa > Chordata > Actinopteri > Perciformes > Nototheniidae > Notothenia > Notothenia rossii. Next base: position 18,384,138 of record NC_136905.1, read on the forward strand.
TCAAGACAGCTTTTATAAACTAATCTACGAGATCAAATACCGACCTCTCAAGTCCTTTGATCATTGGCAGGTGCATGGTGGAGTTTTTCATATGTTGTGTGTTTGTTTGTTTGCTTGTTACAGTTTAGTAGATCAATATACTGTTAGCCTTCTGGCTAGTTAATACTCAGGTGAAGACATTGTTTATTTATCTGTTTTTTTTCTTTCTGTAATTGGCTTTGTAGATACAGATGATTAAGGACACACACTCATATACTATAATGGATGCAATGCCTGGTGTTGAATACCTCATACAGCTCAGGACTAGGGAAGAGTATGATGGTCACTGGAGTGAATGGAGCGCACCCGTCTATGAAAGTAGCTGGACAGGTAAACACACACACACATCCACTGTAGGAATAAAAGCATTGAGTCAAACCATTTCAAAATTAGATCCTCCCATTAGCTGATACGGAAAATCCTGGGACGCAAGTGAGCATTTTTTTTATAGGATAATTGTTCATATTTGTGCTTTCCCAGTTCAATTTTTCTATAAAACGTTTTTCCCACCTTTGAAAACAACCAACATATCAATATACTGTATATACCTTGTGTTAAGAGTGCATGTGGAAACTCACCTGCAAGAAGAGGACCTGATTGCTTTAAGTCTTTTTGGAACAAGCGGTGGTGAACTTCAGCCTCACCTGCCAGCTGCTTTTTACACTTTGTCACCTTGGCTTTAGTTATAAACACAGAAGAGAAAAATAAAATAGATCCAAGAACAACAAACAAATACCTTAAATGTTCATTTTCTCTCTTGCCTCTCTGGCTGCTACAGTATAAACTGAGGTTATTGTGTGGATGTTAGTTCTCTTCTATTAGAGGACACGTATGATATCATTATAACATATTGCTTTAGAAACATGGAAGTGGTGCTAATTAGGTGGACCTTTAAATCATTGTCCTTTATCGCTTCAGTAATACTTGATCCTCCCTGGAAACAAAAGAAGTTAGGACAACCCGTAGAGGAAAGCTTCCCGTTTCCTTCCTTTAAAGTTGTACATACTTTCACCTCTTTCCGTCACGTTTTTTTATCCCTCTGAATAAGTGAAATCTTTGTACACAGCTTGAGTGCAGTATTATGGATCCTGGATACATGTAGTGTTGAAGTTATTTTAAAAGAATAAATGCTTTTTCAAATCATTTTGCAAATTAAATAAACCCCATTAAATGAAATTGAACGATCGAAGTGAAACCTCTTAAGAAAAGGTTTTATCGGGATATTCTCTCATATCCTTCTTTTCTTTTAACTTGAAGTCCTTCATACGTATCTATTTGATATGTCTGATTTTTTGGGAATGCACTGCAATAATACCCTCTACAGTACAATATGTTTTTCTGATTTCATCTGTATCGATGTTTCTCTCCTCAGCAAAACGGCCAGTGGAGTATGAGGATCTCACTGCCACAACGGTAACAGTCTAAATGTGTCTTTTGATCATTAATGCTCTCCTAACACTTTGATGCTAGTTGTTGTCCTGCCTCCAGTATCTCACACCGTCTCTTATGTTACCTTCTCTAACAGTTTTCAGTATACACTGAAGGCTCTGGTGCAGATGAGGATCTGTCTGATGGTAAGACATATAGCAGAATGTAAAACATGTTTTAATTAGCTTATTGTGTTTGGGAGAAAGAGAGGAGGGGGGCAGAGAGAGTGGGAGAAAGGGAACTCTAAAATGTTGTTAGTGTTGAAAACCCCCTGTGCCCCACTGGGTTTCAACAGGAAGCCATGTCTTCATAATAACTAAGGCACGACAGCGAAACAAGCCACAGGAAGCATGGCTCAACACACTACCTCACATACACAGACATTTAGTCCCACCCAAACGTACTTGCATGTATGTTATCGATCTCCATTTGGATTTCTCACAGTCTTCCCGTCTTTCCTGCAGTTCCTGAACCTGTGCCAGGTGGAGACGAGAGGTCACATCATATCCTGTGGATCTCCTGTGGTTCATTTGCTTTCTTGTCGGTCATTTTGGCTCTTTACATATTCAGGTAATGAATATATGTTTAAAATAGTTGTTCCTACTGTAAAACAAACATGGATACATTTATAACAAAAGCTAAATAATCCCAAATGGATGGGAGTCATTTGATTTAAAACTTCAGCAAATCCTTTCAGTTAACTTTTCTTTTCTTTGTTCCCATTTCGGACACAGGGATAGGTTGATGTCTAAACTCAAGAGTATGAGTGTTAGCACCCCGTACGGTGACTCTCCACGGCCTGCACCCTCCACTCAAAGACCTCCAGAAGGACATGCTCTGGTGACCTTTGCCCCTCCTTGTAACAAAGAACCACCACCGAGCGAAATCGAAGAAAGCAAAGAAGAAAATGAAGAAGAAAGTAAAGAAGAAAATGAAGAAGAAAGTGAAGAAGAAAGTGAAGAAGAGAAACGGTGCTTGAAGGAGAGGATAGACGCCTTTCATTTCAACAACCCAAGTTATTTATTTCTCCAAAGGGATTGATGAACAGGCAAAAGGGGAATAAAAAATCCATATCCAGTGTGATATATTATGGAAAGGATAGTGGACTTAAAACGTTGATGGTTCTCCAAGGAGCTTGTGTTGCACTCAACTCAGCTTGTATAGTATTTTTCTATCTCTATCTGATGCCTTGAATACCTCTGAAAGACTTTTATTTGTTGTATTTGTGATATGAAGAGCAGTAAAGATACTCTCTCATTTATCTGTGGCAATTGAAAGACCTGATAAAACAGCAGGCTATGTCGTCTAATTCTAAAGCTCTATAGCCGACCAACTCCTGTTCTGTTGATAAACACTTTTAATAAGCTTTATCGACTATATTACTTGCTTCATGTCTTTTCAGTTTCCACATATTTTTTTACAAGATATTTAAAAGCGATTGCAAAGTGGATTTGTTTTCTTTTATTTTTGAATAAATATGGTCTGATGACCGGAAAAAGGTCATGGCATACAAGTATCAATTCAGTCAGCTGCAGAACTGTTTACGGGTTTAGGAATATTTTACCGAAGCACAATATAAATCCACAGAGAGGAGGAGGGACAGAGTTTTTATTCAGGCCCAGAGGCTCATTTTAGCCTTGAGGCCCCAAATAGCAGCTGAATACAGCCATGCTGGGATACTGAAAGTCAAAAAGCATTTTTAAATAGTTTTCAGTCTCAATATACTGAACCTAGAACAGTTCCCTAATCACCCAGCCTCTTAAATGTTTTCTTCAGGCAAAACCCCATCTTATAGGACTTGTTGTGGTGTTATACATTTAAAAAGTTGAATTGTGAACGTCAGTGTTGAAACCGCATTTCAGCTGCCATGGTGTTTTACTGCAATATTACAGAAGTCAAAAATGTAACTTTAAAAAAGGTCTAAGCTGACATAACACTGCAGTTTTCATATGATGTATTTCTGAAACCGACAGAAAAGAGAGAACAAAAAAACCCTGTCACCCTGTCAGACAGTGAAGGTGCTTGAGCTTCCAGAAAAGGATTCAATAGCACAAATGAATGTTGTCCTACAAGTTAAAGACATATTAGAAAGACTGTCAAGAAACAATACACACATTGAATACAGCCTAGATATTTCTTAATATAGCAACAAGCTCATAATGCAACAATTCAGGCTATAGAACAGCTTTCTAGTCGTAGGGAGGGGGGTGTTGCCGATTTTAGCATATCATAATTATTTTTGCTAAAGTGAATAGATTACATTTTTGTGTGATGATGGCTGAAGCCTGGTGTTGGCACACCGTTTATCCCCATGGTTGCTCATTCTATAATGTTGAATTGTGTGATTGATCAAAGTAAAATGCAACCCAAAGTCCTTACAATACAAACCCCACAATCCCTCCCACACAGAAAGCGATACATTACTTTTTGGTTAGTAACATACAACAATAATTACAGCATTTATTAATAATAAAATAAAAATCCCATAAATCTTCAGCGAGGATACAACAGTCCGTCCTTGTATTGAAAAAAAGGGCGTGTGACTGAAAACTCACACATTTGCAGAAATGTTAGTCTTTTTTTTGTCTTCTGCTGCCGCCTAGCGGACGCAGCCGTTTGTTGTTGGAGGTTGTTTCCATAGTAACAGTTGTTAGCAGCAGCCATGTCAGTAACAGGTGGACAGATCTGAGCGTGACATGTCTCCGGTCTGTAAGGTGATACATTAGACCAACATTTGTAGAGAAAATATGTCAGGAAAAGGGGATTTAGCTAAACTGGACGTTGGTGTATTAACTGCTGATCAGCAGGAGAAACTTCGACAGTTCAAGGTAACAGTGTCTCACTCACACACAGCCACAACCCGCAGCTGGATTTGTATGATGTTGACTAACCTGAAATGCTTTTTCTTTTTAGATCAAGACGAGAATTAACAATGAGAAGTATTTGGGATCACATCCAGAAGTGGAGGTATTGATAGGTGACTTTTTAAGGTTAGTTAACTTACATTAAACCAACTGTTCTTTGCTCTCTGTGTCTGCTGGTAGTAGCCTATTTGGGATAGAGACTGAACAATTAATTGTATATCACAAATGAGTGTCAGGTACTGCCTTTATGCAGGGACTTCTATCTTCTCGTCAGGGTTAAAGGGTCTTTCTGATATGCTATAATATCATGTTTTTTCTGGTTCTTATAACCAACAATGACTTTTATTTGTTATTATTTTTATAATAAATTATAATATACATTTTTATGATTATTATGACATACTGACTTTTTATGATTTATATCAGATGCTATACAAAGTAACTTCAAACGAATACGAACCTTGTATTAATGTATCTTGCAGCTTATTTGAAAGAAAGTATTTTAAGATACTTTAGAATCTGCCTCTGACATTGAGTGTATCTGACTAATATCAGTTGATCACATTTTAAGGTGAACTCTTTATTTCAAACACTCAAAGGGCACAGTCTCCTCAATATTCTTTGTACTGCAGTTGTAAAGTTACTAATCACATCCTCCTCTCACAGAGATGTGCTTCTAAAAAGGCCTGCGGACATCCGGGATTTCGCTGCAGGTGAGGCACACACACACACACACACACACACACACACACACACACACACTTACACACACACACACACACACACACACACACACACACACACCATGTGTTGACCCATGAAAAGATGTCAAAACGACTCTTGGTATGCATCAAAAAGTGCATCTAATGGGTTGAAAAAATAAATAAATGCTCATAAATACTTTGTGAGGCATTTGTAAAGACATGCTCGAATGTAATTTGAAGGAATAGGAATATGGCTGAGGAGAAATTATAAGGAATGGACTAAAAAGCACTGTAGAAAATATGAGATGTTGTTAGCCTTGTGATGTTAGCGTTAAATGTACCCCAGGAATAGTTGCTGCCATGGTTATCACAATCCAAATTAACAATAATGTCAAGATATACAAGCTCATTTTAAACCACTAATACCTGTCAATGCTTTCATGCCAGATCACTTCACCAATCCAGACCTTCATGTGTTAATCGGCTCCAAAATGGAAGGAAACATGGAGTGAAAGACACCCAACAGTCACAGTGCTTCCCCTTTTTGCCTTCTCTGTTAAGAGCAACACATGCATGGACTCTATCTTCAGTCAAAACAAAGACACAAATACATTTACGTCAGTCCACTTGATAGCGCAATTGTCCGATTCCCCATCATACACATGCAGGAAGCCAACAGATGGGGAAGATGCTAACTGCATTTCCTAATAAGAGTGATTAAAAGGTTAGAAAGAGGAGAAGATGTCCTGTGGGTCTCACACATACGTTGACACACTGTGCTGTTGGCCACGTCACCAATATGATTAGGAAGGGAAATATCAAGGCTGCATTTTGTGTTTACTCCTTTCAACAACTATTTCACCAGAACCATCTATGTGGCCCGCGTTGTGGGCACACAGCTGTTATAGTCCGCATTGATCTGGATACGGGCCAGTCAACACTGATTTATTTAGTTTTTGTCTTTCTAATTTTTAAATCTGTCTTAAAGTCTTTCTCTTGAGTTTTTACATCTCTTGTTCATTTTTTAAACATATGTTTGTGTTTGTGCCATTGAAAGTAAGGAAAAAGAAAAGTTATAGATTGCAAAAATATTAAAGAAGTGAACAATTTATGGATTTTTTCTTTCAGATAAATGTTTCTATTATACTCCACCGTTTCACCTAATCCTACTTCTACAACGACCTTAATATTCAAATGTGCTCGGTTTCGGTTGTCACATCTCTGTATTCAGGAGCTTATGTTTGCCCACTTGCTTTATGGATTGTGTAAATAAAGCCTTTACCGTGCGGTTACCTTTCCTTTGTTTCCTTTAAACTCTTTATATGGTTGTTGTTTGTGGTTTTATAAGTGTGTCCATCTTTTCCTGCTTTCATTTAAAATAATGTAAACACACGCACACACACACGCACGCACATGCACACACAGAGCATCTCCTAAAAGCACGCACCTGCTTTGCCTCAGTTGAGGACAGGTAACCATCGAGCCAACCCACATCAGACAGGAGAGAGAGGACGATCAACATCTCTCATTTTTCTCTAAATCTTGTTTTTTTTGCATTGATTCTGAAATCATCCTGGGAGCTGACATAGATTTGGTAAGTAAAAACTAATGTATACATTTATGAATTTCGTTTTTCGTTTCCTTTGAGAGACATAACTCTGTTTTCAAAGATTCAGATTCAAAGGTTTTAATGTCATATGCACATAAGCTACAGTGTATAAATGGCAATGAAAATCTTATGACCCGAGCTCCTCCAACGATGCAAAATATATCATAAAATACAAATGAAAAATAATGCAAGAAGTCTATATAAGATAAGATATTACTTTATTGATCCCAATTTGGGAAATGTTTATGTTGCAGCAGCATAAAAAGACATGGCATTGTACAATACAAATTAAAAGACAAGAAATAAACAAGGAAGTAGAAAATATACATGTTGAATTTACAAATTAACAATGATAATAAAGCAAGGTATTATATATACATAAGTATGTGACAGATAGAATATTAAATATATACGTTAACCCTGGATTGCAAACTTTTTACGTTGAAGCTGTGACATTTCTGTTAGATTTACATGTATACTACACTTATTTTTGTATGTTTTAATAGTTATTTTTTAATCCTTGATGAAAGATTTATATCTATGATTACCAAGCAAAATAATAATATTGTATTACAATCTTTTGTGTAATATTTGTTAACTCTAACAATGCCTTGTCATCATTTGCCACATTTAATGAGAAGTCAAATCAAGGGAAAGTATACAAATGGAGTCGAAATAGCATCATGCAAATGTGTGATAGTTATCACCAACGCGTGAGAAAGAGAAATGAGGAACATAACGTTTAAGTGAGTGCAGAAGTGATCGAGTAAGAGGGGAGAAAGAGAGGAACATCTTGTAAATTACCAAACATGTTTTTCACAGCATGTCATTCTCTGAAGTCCAATAAGCTTCCCTGAAGAGGAGAAACACAAGTGGTAACTACATCACAAATCCTCAAAGGAGGAAATCAGAAAACTGGAGGGGGAGTCATGGAGACAGGTTCCATAACAAAGAGAGACATAATTACAAAACCAATTAACCTACTGTTTAGGGAAAAAAGTGTATCACCACAAAGTAAAAGGAGTCCAAACGATTCCCTTTTAATATTCGTTTCTATTAATGCTCTCATTGAATTGTTTACTTGTGTTCAACAGACAGGCTGGCAGGTCTTTTCACCATGGCTCCTAAAGGAGGAACATGTTGCTTTCTTCTCATCTTGGCATGTGCAGCCTTGGGTAAGCATCAACACCATCACCTGCAACTTCTCCAGGTGCATGGCCACAGGCATGCATTTTATTTATGTGTACAAAAAAAACTTGTGTTTTTATATAACTATTTATTACTACATTTTCAGCTAAGCCACCAGATGGGAATCCTGATACTAAATCTGACATCAAAGACATTTCCAGGAAACTGGTAAGTCATTTCTCTCTTCATCAAGTCCCACACATTATCTTTATAGTCGCCGTTTTTTCTTCTTAAAAAGAGAATATTGCATCATCACATTAAGACTGTGAAAAGCTTTAGTCAAAAGAGTCATATTTAAATAAGTTTATTCTTAATAAACATTGTTTTAGTTAATCATTTCTAACCTTTAACATTTGAGGATGTTATGTCTGTCTTTGTTTCATCAGATGAAGAAGTGCCTGAAAAATGGTGAGGGAACACTCAATACACTATAATTGTTAAATGAACGTGTGTGTGTGTGTGTGTGTGTGTGTGTGTGTGTGTGTGTGTGTGTGTGTATGCGTGTCACATTAGACAATGCTGATTCACTGAACAAAGGTAGTGTATGTTTGCATGCAAAGTGCCCTCTGTAACCCGAGTCAAAGCGAATACATGGCAAATACTCAACACTGGCCGAGTCCTGATGTGTTTTAACTGTGCAACATCTCATTATGGGGGATGCTGTTTTACAGGGTATCCGGAGCCTAAGATGCTGCCCATAACTCCCTTCAAGAATTGGTAATTCTGTGTGTCTGTGTGTGTCCCTGCTGTGTGTTCGGTTCATTTCCTGGACCTGTTCAAATGCTGAGCTGCCTTTTTATTTTTCCAAACTATTTGGCTACAAAATAATCTGAATAATCATGACATTAGAGTTGAAAAGTGGAAGACTATGGTTGACTGTGCAGAATGTATATGAAGCAAAGTAATGACAGACATTAATCAGCAGTAAAACACAAAACCAAGTATTTTAAACTGTTTCTTACTCACCACATTTTTTTTTTACTCTCATTTCTCTCAGTGACTTGGCAAAGGCGGACAGCATGGTTTCAGGCTCTTCCAACAAAGACCCACAAGTGGATGTAATGGTGTGAATAAACCATGGACAACATATAATAAGAATAAACAAACATAGGATCACTTAAACCACAAAAGATTTATTCAGACAACAAAAAGGATTACTGTTATTATTTATTTTAATCTTTAAAATTGCTATCTTAACGGTTGATGAGTAATTGTATTCATCATTTTGTGTATGTGTTGTTCAACTTTTTGTTTCTCTCATTTTAGACAAACAAGAAATGTCTTCTAGCCACAATTGAGCAGATGCGGAACTCCTCCGTCAGTATTCCCCACTAATGCCAAGATCTTGTAAAAAATAAAACATGATGCATTAACAAGTGCAGCTCTATGGTAGTCTAATAAATCCTACCATCTCTCTTATTCCCTCAGATGGCATCTTCATGTCACACTCAAGCGATTGTGGCCTCTATCTCCTGGGACATGTTGACCAAACAGAGTGAGAACATGACGTCAGAGGAATATGACACACTGTTGGAGGCCTACAAACCTGCTCTAGGAATGAAACTTCCTAGTGATGTAGGAGAGCGCCAAAACCTGAAAAAGTGGTGAGTTTGGATTTATGCAACTGTCTTCTCCACTGTCTCTCATCAGCTTTTCTTAAAAGTGCAAAATTGGTAATTTGTTCCAGGATTGACATGCTGAAGGGGGCATTTGTTGGCATGTCTGAAGACCAAACGACTCAGGTGGTAAAATGGGAGAAAGAGCAGATCATGGAGAAGTACTTCAACTGTACAACAAGGCCAGAAGCTGATCAAAGATCAAGTAAGAAAAGTGATAAAGCCAATGGATTCAGTAACCTTTTTTCACAATAATCAAACATTTCAATACAATCCATTCGCTAAGAAGTGGAGAAAATGTCACTCTCTTATGTTAAATAGAAAGAGGAAAGAAAGAGGGCAGAGAAGTAAGATAATATAGGTGGCACGAAGTGAAAGGGACAGAGGGTAGTACCTAATAAAGTAGAAGTGGCAGCACAGAGGGAAACGCAATCAGAGGGGAAGAAAGATGGAGGTAGAGAACAAAAAGCAAGGCGAACCAAGCATCTGAAATGAAAGAAAGGATGACAACAATAGACAGGCAGGGTGTGTTTGAGTGGGAGCTGGACAAGCCTCTTATATGCAAATCATACAAAGCAGGTGGAGAATCATGTCATTGAACAACTAATAATAAAACTGGAAAGGACAACATGGAAAATCATGCAAATCACAGAACATGACCTCTTTCCAGTACTTTTGTTTTTAGTATGAATGTTTCATCTGCAGGTTCGATGGAGCGCTGCAACCCTAAAAGGAAATGGCTGAACTTGAAAACATTGAAAATGATGGGACCTTACATCGCCAAATTAGCACCAATGGATGTTGATTCTGCTCCCGAGAAAGAGGTGGGGGGGTCTGCAAAGAAGAAAAGCCAATTAACTTTAAAAAGAAAAAATGAGCCATTTTGTATTTGTATCTTTGCTGATTCGTTTTCCTTCACTTTCTCTTCTAGCTGTGTGAATTCTTCAGCTCACAAAAGTTTAAAGAAGCCACGAAAATGGTCAGCAACATGAATCCCAGCCTGGGAAGGAAGTTTTTCAAAAGATTTGAAGACTGCTTCGAGAAAGAGGGGTTTTCTAAGAATGTGGACAAGTGTGTATTCATGCATGAATGTGTGTCGATTAGTGTTGAACCAAAGTCATAGAATGTATTTATTTAGTGCCTAAAATAAACAAAGTTACAAAGGTAAATCTTGAAGGATAGAACCTCTATCATGTGGTGAAACTGAAGAGGGCAGATGGACATTTGTCATTGATTCCTACTCAGTGATTACTCTGAATGAGGGAGCTTTTGGAGTTTTGTAAGGAAGGAATGTTTTAACAGACAAGAGAGATATCATTATAACAGACAGACACTCAATATGACAGAGAGAACAATACATGTATCATCATTATTTGTTATACAAATTAAAGTAGCTGATATTATAAAGGGCTGATTTCAAGGTTGGATTAATCACTACTGTTTTGCTTTTTATCTCATCAGGCTCGGCATACTGGCCTGTCATGTTTCCAATGCTCTAGATTTGGATCCTGACATCAGCCAAGAACTTCTCTCTGAGCTCGACAGCTGTGACGACGGCAACCCCAGAATCAAGCAGGTATACCCCGCTCCTAATTACTGAGGGGGTTATTAATGATGACCCCCCCCCCCCCAGATGGGACAATGGTAACATTTCAAGTAAGAGTAATCTCTTTAATACTTTGTTTCTATTGTCCTCCCCTGACTCCAGATGAAGAAGCGTCTTGTCAAGGCAGTTTTTTCGACAGCAACCGGCATTAAAGGACTAGAAAAGTTGAACAAGAGTCTTACCTTCTTGACTCCCTCAGATCTTTCTAATATTTCTAAAGCAGTTCTCAAAGACATCATCAAAGATCTGGGATTCAGCGTCCAATGGACACGAGCCCAGATGCGCGCCATAGGAAATAAACTGCAGGACAAGAAGGTGAGCCTGCCTGCTGCTGGAAGATAGTCTTTTCAAATGAGCTTTATTGGCATGACCATATATACAAAAAAGTAACAAGAAACATACATGTTAATAATACATGTCGCACAATGTGTGTGTGTGACCTGCCTAGCATAGTGGGGTAACTGTGTGTGTGTGTGTGTGTGTGTGTGTGTGTGTGTGTGTGTGTGTGTGTGTGTGTGTATGTGTGTGTGTGTGTGTGTGTGTGTGCGTGCGTGCGTGCGTGCGTGCGTGCGTGCGTGTGTGTGTGTGTGCGTGCGGCAGGTAAAATCATATTATGTTGCCAGACTGCAGCTCTCTGTGACCTCTCCTAAAAGGATTGGTATTTTTTGGGATGTTTGTTTTTAATTTAGTATCTCATGCTCTCGTTCTATCTCCTTCTGCTTTGTCTTAGTGTAACAAAATGATGTCCGGTAAGGATCTGTTGGCCTTAAAGTCAGTTGCAGAAGGTTTGCCAAGATGTGCATTTAAGCATGTCAAGGAGATCCTGAATGACACAGAGGGGATGAAGAACATCGCCCAGAGGATGAGGAAGGGGCAGCGGATGGACATTCTGCAGGAGGTGAGGAAGGAGAAGCAGGAAATAAAGCTAAATTTAGGATTAAGACAAACTCTAAATCTGATGAGTACTGCCTGTTGAGGAAAATGTAAATGTATAAAATGAAAAAAATCTTAAATTGTAATGTCAAATAAAAAAAAGTATGTTTTGTTTACTGTAATAAGAGGTGGGAGAAGTACTCAGACCTTGTACTTAAGTAAAAGTAAAAGTACCAGAGTGTAGGAATACTCTGTTACAAGTAAAAGTCCTGCATTCAAAATGTTACTCAGGTAAAGTACAAAAGTATTGGCTTCAAAATATACTTAAAGAATATACTTAAAGTACAAAAAGTAAAAGTACTCAGTATGCCGATTGGTACATTTCCGAATAATATATATGATATTTTTTGATTATAATTATTGTAGTGGAGTAGAAGTACAAAGTAGCATACAATGGAAATACTCAAGTAAAGAAAAGTAAACTAAGTAAAATCTCAAAATTGTAATTAAGTACATAATTAATGTACTTACTTCCCATCTCCGACTAATACCATTTATAATTACTGTTTATATATTATGAAAAGTAATTGAGTGCTTGCCTTCAGCTGCTTGAAGACGTGGCTCCCTCACTGCTGGTGCAGAGGCTGTCCGGCCGTTTGCTCGGCAGTCTTCCCCTAAGCACGCTAGTTGAAGCAAACATCGTCTCTTTGGATCAAGTGGGGGATAAAACATGGAGTCGCTCACAGGTGAAGCCCCTGCAAACCTCCTTGCTCCAAAAGCACACAATTGTTATCACATTTTATTATGTTTTTATATTTTTAACACACTCTGAATTATCTGGCTTCTTCCATGTAACTGTTCCTGATTAATTAACTAAGCTGGAGTACAATAGCTTTCATACATGTATCACTTATGAAGTTAGTTGAATGTATTTACAAAAAATATGGTGAATTTGTTGTGAATTGTTTTTGTCTTTTTTTTCCTGTTCTTTAGGCAGCTTTCCTGGCAAAAAAGATACTTAATGGAAATACGTTTTGGTATAGGTGAGATATAAACAGCTGTGAACAAACCATATTTAATACAATGCAATACAAAAGCTTGCTATATGAACATCTGACAAAGCTAACATGGGTTTCTACTGAGAGACTTTCAAGGACATTCAAGAATTTAAACACCTGGTAGGTCTTATAACATTGAAGTAACATTAAATATTAAAATAAACAAGTAACAACTATAATCCTCTCAAATCTTCGATTATCATAAATGTCGTTATCATTATATATTGAAATAGTGGTTCTTACATTAGCAGAAAACACTGTCTTCATGTTGTAAGCAAATGACCCTTGACTTAAATCCTCACTTCTGAGTATCCACAATAAAAATATTATAAGAAAACCTTTACAAAGACATATTACTTGGTTATTTTATCTGTGTGTTCTTGTAACAGTGTTTGCAATGACTTACATTCACTTGACAGAGTTAAGAAGCTGCGCTCAGTGATGCAGGGAATAACCTGTGAGATGATCGACGACGTATCAGACAGTGATACTGGGGACATGGGTCAGGCTGTAACAGAGGATCCGCAGTGGCTTTCCAAACGCCAGGTGTGTATTTACGTCATACAAAGTACTACACACATATGTGAATAAAACATGTGTGGGGTATACCAATGGATTACGAATATCTGTTTCCAGGCAGGATGCGCTGCCCGAAAGCTGTTTGCTTCTTTGGAGAAAGAGAGACCTGACTACTTCAAAAACATCACTGAGGAGGAGATGAAAAACATCTCCACATGCTTACTCCTTCGGCTGCCGTAAATAAACAGTCTTTTATTTATTTCACTTTGTTTGAAGGAGTAAGTAATGAAATATTACTGGTCTCTATCCCTCTATCTTTTTCTTACAGGCCTTTGAAGGTGGAGGATTTGCCTGACTCTGTGTGTCCCACCTTACTCGACAAGATAGAAGAGGCCGACCTGAGCTCATTACCTCCACGTTCCCTGTCTCGCCCCACATTCACCGAGAGAGCTCTGCGTTGCCTGGCTAATGTACACACAACAAGGATACAGACAACTTAAAGGAAAAGCCTAAACACTCAAGAGAGCAACATAAATGGCTCCTTAGCATACATTTGTCCAAGTCTCTAGTACAAAAGACATTTCCTCATTTGGTGTTTTGATAGTGATGTCAGTGTAACACACTGGTCTCAAAAGTTTGATTGGTGTTTTTGAGTTGAGGTCTGACTGAAGACCACATAATAAACCCAACAAGCCTTAAAATGAGCCCTGCGTGGAAGCATGTGTTTCTCTGCTTACTTATTGTTCAGGTTTTTTCTTTGAATTGTCACCTGCCGGTTCCCCACACGCATTATCACTTGAGTCCCGTTTGCGCAGCAATGATTTGAGATATTTGCTGTGTATCTGCAGGGGACAGACTTATCCATGTTGACCAAGGAGGACGTGTCCAGGCTTGGACCTTTTTTGTGTGAGCTTTCGCCTGCCCAACTGAAACTCATGAGAGGCCCCCTCAAGGCCCCTGAAGTCCTCAAATCCAGCCTCCGTGCCATGGCTTCCTGTCAGCATATTCCCCGTCGCCACGTGGCAGGTTTGGTTCAGCTGGTCAGCGAGACTTTTGGGTAAGAAATAATCCCTGTGAAAGCCTAAATTATTGCAAAAAAAAGCTTTTTCGATGATGCATGTTTTAAATCTCCTGCAGGGATCCATCTAATTGGTCAGCTGAGACTATGGAAGAACTTGGTGCTTTGGTCCTTTTGGATGACAATAAGACATCTACTCTGCCCAATAAGGTGTTATTGGGTCTTCTCCTTCACTATTATTTGTGAATGTAATTCTCATGACACCTTCTGACCTATGTTCTCTCTCTTTCTCTCTCTATCGGGCAGCCTTGGTTGAAGGATGTTCTGTATTTCTTGAAGTCGAAACACAAACACACCTCCAAAGCCCTGGGAAAGAAAATCTTTGATCTCACCACAACCGCATCAAAAGCAGCACGTAAAAAGAGAGCAGGTGAGGACATCACACACAGGTGTTTGGTGCATTCTTCTACTGAATGCTCCTTTTCTCAACCTCTATTTGTTTCTTTCTTGTCTCTCATAGTCGAACAAGTCACTACGGAGATGATTGAAGAACTGGGAATGAATAACATCTACTGGTCAGTCGAACAGCTGGATGGGATGTCAGACAAAACCTTCCTTGCTACTATAGAAACTCTTGGAGATGTCCCTGACTACAATGCAGATCAACTGGCCGTGCTCAAAAGCAAAATAGATAAGGTACAGTGCTTGTAGACAAAAAGGAATTACCACTGTCTACAGTAACTCAGTTAAACTAAGCAAATGCTCAAACTCCCTCTTCAGTCAAAGGTCAACATGATATATTATGAATCTGGTGTCTTCCTTTTAAACAACTTTTACTTGATCTACATAAGATTTAAAACGTCAACATCCGGAATAATCCAAGTACAGAACTCCTTCAAAATAGGGATCATAAACCTTTGTTCAGCACTATCACTCTCTGGGTAAAGGTGTAAAACATGTAGGTGTTTGTGTGTTTTTCACAGAACTTGGTTCCAGAGATAACTGAGAGTGAGGTGAAGCAGTTGGGATGTTTAACTCGGGGATTCTCCAATGAAGACCTCGAGAAGCTCCCTTTCCCATTGGACACTCTGGAGGAAACTGCCAACTGTGGCTGGAATGAGTCCCAGGTGAAGTATAGAAGCCGCTTCATATACTAATTTACTGATCATCGTAGCGTTCACTAATCCAGATTTATGGTCTCATTAGATGGAGTCGGTGTGGAAGGGTGCTTCAAAATATAACAGCCTGACGGCGAAGCAGCTGAAAGCAGCAGACATGGTGATGCTGAGCAGGTTCATCTGTGGCCTCGACTCCACTGAGATCAGACAGCTGAACATTGACGCCTTCAAGTTAGTGCACCATACAGAAATAACTAGTCATTCAATTGTTCAAGAGAAGGAGGAAAAAGACCACAACTCTGTCTTTATCTTATGCAGCTAAACATATCCTCTTAACTTCCACTATCTATGTCTCTGATGACTTTCCCCTATTATTATTATTATTATTATTATGATTATTATTATTATTATCTGCCTTCATTATTTTATTTAAATAAATGATACCTCTGAATGCTGAATTAGTTCGGTATCAAATGTAACTATTATCAATACTTTAATTTAAGTTTACAAAGTATGCATCACCTGGTCAAGAGCAGAATTAAGAACTCGGACTAGTTTCTAATGTTTGTTTGTGTGTCGCAGGGACGCTGTGGGCTCAGTGGGAAGTGTTGCCTGCTCCTACAGTAAATCACAGGAGTTGAAACGTCTCGCTGTGTCTGCATTTGGAAATCCTAAAAGCTGGGATGAAGCACAAGTATCTGAGCTGGGCAACATCGCCGGTTAGATAATCCCCTCTACTTTCAGTTGTCTCTAGGAAACTTAACCCCACTGTCTTAGCTATTCATCAGAAGTGCTTTTAACTGTTGCCTACTGACTATTAAGACTTCTTACACTATTTTTTATTGTATTTTATTATATATATTAAATCGATGGGGGAGCTCTGGTCATAACATTTTCATTGCCATTTCTACTTATGAGCATTTGACATTAAAACCTTTGAATCTTGAATCTACTGCAGAAACTAGTTTTGGTTCTCGTTTTGTAATCAGCTACTTCTGTTTGTGTCTTCCTCAGCTGGGCTGGACGTAACTGAGTTTGCTTCTTTAAAATCGTCAGTCTTCTCATTCATCAGCAAGCCCTGCATCGCGCTCATACCACAAAGCATCTTTGCTGTGAGTCACTTATGGTCACTATTGTCATGTGTATATCAGCTGGAAGTCAAATCTACACAAGTACTTTACTTTAGGTATTTTCGTTTTAACGCATATATTCCCATTATATAACGCTTAATAATTCTGCCTCAAAAAAATTCAAAATCAACCGACTCCATCAACTTTGAATTTCTGTAAGTAAATCTGTTAAAAAATTGAAATGGTCCTAAAATACATTGTTAATGCATCAGTCATAATACAAGGTATACATGTACAGTATCACAGCATGAAAGAGGGCATTTGTCATAACAAGTACATTAAGTGTTTTTATTCATTTTTGCTGACTTAATACTTACATAACAATGCTACACTATTTCTTCTAGCAAGGTATTTATAAATGATTTTACCTGAGGGATTGTCTTCCTGTGGTGCTGCAGATGGCAGCGCTGATACTGCACTCTTTTGTTCTTCTCTGCATTTGTCTATTTGTTATGTCCACTTTGTGTACATTGAGTGTAATTGAAAAAACTCATAATGGCCAATAAAGGAGATGTTGATTTTGTTTACCCCCAGAGTCTCAATGTTGATCAGCTGTTGTCTCTTGGACCTGACAACGCTGCCATGGTAACCAGTGGACAGAAAGCGGAGATGAAAGACGAGCAGCTGGCCGCTCTTGAAAGAGCCGCGACCGGGTCAACTGACCAAGAGCAAAGAATTGACCGTTCAGGTAAAAACAAACATGGACACTGCTGAAAATTGTCTTAGCATGGTTTATTTAAGCAATAGCTCACGACAGGCCGTGGTATATGCTCATAGAGAACCGCAGTGACGCGTCCAAAAACCCGGAAGTAAGTTAGCATTTTTAGCACTTCCGGTTCCTTCCTCAAAAAGCAATGCATTTTTTCCATAGGGTTTTGGAAAATAGCTCGAAATAAGGTCTGTGGTTGACACAAATTTAAGAGATAAATCACGTTTTGTTCTACGACATTAAATATATCAGCAGTGATCCCACTGGTGATTTTTGAACAGTTTACGTGTCTGAAAAACGATGGTTGTTACCGAGTGGCTGAATAGGACTACAGAAATGGTCGAGGCCGTTGTACGTCATTGCGCCGAACACGTAAACACTCCCGCTAAATTTGTTTTCCCCTGTGTTCTGCTTGAAAGCAAGTGCATGCCTATCTTTAGTATCTGTATATCTATATCTGACCATTAGAATCGGTATTTTTGAAATTGTCGTTTTTAACACCGTAGTTTTACAAATGATAGAATAATTAATTACCAGTGTTTTCCAATTTTACTCGGCAGCTCGTTTCGTTAGCTAACGTTAGCTAAAGCTAGCGCTACTAGTTAGCTACGCAGCTAAGAGGCGTGGTCCGGCCCGACGCGAAGGCAGTTTGCTTCGCGTCGGGCCGGACCACGCCCCTTAGCGGTGATATAATGAGCATATACCACGGCCTGTCGTGAGCTATTGCTTAAGTACATCACTCACAGTGCGGAGTTCATTACATCCATCTTCATGTGGCTGTCTTTCAGGAGCTCCATCAATGAGCGTCGAGGGGATCTCAGCCTTCATGATGCCGCTGCTGTTCCTCATGGGTTTGCTGTTGCTGTGAGAACTGAGAGCTGCACATCCCGCTGCAACACAAGCAGGAGCTCCTACCCACCAACATGCAGCCTCTTTATGTTATAGGGATGTCTCTCTTATTGTGAGGACTATGGTTTCTTTTAGATTTTCTGATATAATTTGTGAGTGCAGGCTGTACTAAACAACAACAATTACATACTCAGGATATATTTAACTGTGTGAGGAATCTTTATTATTGCTTTTAAATATTCTGTCTCTATAAGAAAGTATATTTTAATAGGATGAAAGTTAATGTGTGTCACTCAGGTGATCTCGTTGTAGGATGTCTTTGTACTGTAAGAATGACAAGTGCATATATCAATAAAGAATAGTAACATACGTTCTGGGGTACAGTTGAAAGGGTATTTAAAGACAACGAAAAAGAAAATTAAAGAGATCATGTGGCATTTTTTTATTTTTTTAGAAACAATAGGTTAAAAATAGTTGTATCAATGCAAAAACATTAAATGCAACATGGTGTGTAAAAGCATTGGATAGTCTCCTGAGGAAGTAAACACAAGCAAACAGGTCAGTGAAGGCTGCAGAACATTGAAGGGGTAATTATTTAAGAAACGCAACAATGATTTCTCTTTTTGCAGTGCGAAAGACTAAATAAAAATAAAAATGGCTATGATCTTCATGTTCAACATTTCTTTGCAAAGCACAAGGAATAAACATAATGACACACATTGGATCTTTTGTTTACAGTAATCTCATAAAACTACATTTAGACACACGCGTCCCACAACCAAATGCTAACATACATTATTTTACTTCCAACTGTTGCTCACAAAGAAGGAATACCTCCTTTAATGTTAATAGTTAAATGTTTAATAGTAAATTCCACTTCAAAATATGTCATAGTAATTCAACAATATTTCCTCTTTGTGTTAGTGTCCCTCTATTGCAGCTCACCAAGGAAACACTAAAGAAACTCAAAAAGGAAATATGATGGGTTAACTACTTTAAGCAAGTCCCTGTAATTTAGTTTTCATATACACAGAAATGTATGGGAGCTAATGGCTCCGTTTAGAGGTGGGAACCAACAAACAAACTAACATGTATGTTTCTGAAAATGGCTGGCAATGAGAGAATATAAACATTAATTGTAACCGAGTTAACCGACACTAAACTGCTGCCAAGATTCTTTAAAAGTTATTGAAAAGGACTTCACAGAGAATTACACAGGTTTGAAATGTCTCCTCAAGAGGATGTGAACCATTGAAATCAAGACAGACACATTCAATTTCTGTCCATCAACATTAAATAAAACAGCCATCGCTGGCACATTATTATGTGATGCGGTCACAGCAGTCAGACTACCTGTTTACGGACCAGGAAGAGGCTTTCATGTGAGCAGTATCATTGATGAACACACAAATGCAGCATTAGATCCTGAGGGTCACAAGTAGAGTTGAATCTCCACCAGTGAAAATCACACGTGAATGTTTTACAAACTGTTCACATACAGAGGACAGCCTCAGTTCTACCACTGTTCTTTGGTCAGTGCAAAAGTGAGTGTAGATGACAGTAATTAAGGCACTTGCGATCACATACCCACAATGCTCTTCCTCATGTATTTTCCGTCTTACGGAGTTTTTCCAGAGTTCCTTGCGTTGATAAAAGCCATACCGTGAGTTCTGAAATGAGTATTCAGATCCGTTGCCTTTTCAAAACGTTTGCCGCAAACCCTACAGGCCAGCGTGCCCTCCTCCTCCCTCCCCAGAGCGTTGGAGGATTGAGAGGAGGGGGACGCTGGGGCGGAACCATCCAGGGAGCTCTTATCATCGTGGCTCCTGTTGTTACCTGGGGGGGGGGCTGGGTGGGCACCGAGGGACTGCTGCTCAGCTTCTCTCACTTTGTGGGAGATGAAGCGGTGGCGCGACAGGGAGGAGAGGGATGTGAAGCAGGCGCCACACTGTAAACACTGCTGACTGCCCCCTCCCCCCTCCGCCCCCCCTCGCCGGTGCTTGCTAATGTGCTGCAGGAACACAGCCTGGTCCGCCGCGGTGAAGCCGCAGGGGGCGCAGCGGAATCCAGACTCGGGGTGGGAGTAGGGGGCCGGAGCAGAGGAGGACGACCGCGACTTCTTCACTGGAGTCACCCCATCTGTGGACTCTTCGTCCTGCTCCATCCTCACAGCTCCCCTCGCTCTGCGGCCGGCCCCCACACTGCCCTCCTGCTCTGAGGAACTGTCCGCCTCATCTGTGCCCCCCTGTGACCGGAGGAAATCACCAATACTGCCGTTTACATCTTGTTCAAGTGTTTCCCGTTTGACTTGTTAACATAAAGAGTGACTCACCATCAGTGTGTCCTGGCTGCCGGGCTCCGCTTTGTGTCTCAGCTGAACATGCCTCTCCAACAACGCTCTGCTGCTGAAGGTTTTCTTACTCTCAATACAAAACCTACAAACACACACACCACTTAAATATAATAATGTACTTCTATGGTCGAGTAAGGGCAGTGAAGATCTGAGTAGGTTTCATATTGTTAGTTTACTTATATATTAAGAATCACAGTTACACCTGGATTGTTACCAAGCAATTGTTTAAAAGTCCGAAGCTTTTCAACAGTTTACCAAAAACAAAGAACATATCTTGGCTTTTTTGCAATGATTAACTTGGACTTGGTATAGTCTTTCCACTTCAACAACATAGTGTTTTTTACTCTGCAGAATGTGTGTGACTCACTTGCAGCGAAAGCTACGACTCCCGGCTTTGTGTTTGTCTCTGAGGTGTCGTCTCATGCTGGAGGTGGTGGTGAAGGAGCTCTCACACTTGTTGCAAGGAAACTTCTTCAGATTCTACACAACACAACAACATATGGCATATTCATTTATAGCTCTAAAAACCTTTTCTTTTGACATCTTAAACAGCAGGGGATGCATCCAGACCTTGCTATGTTGCTCAGCCATATGGGAAATGTAGTCTTGCCGGTCGGTGAAGCGGGA
This sequence comes from Notothenia rossii, assembly GCF_949606895.1. Taxonomy (NCBI): domain Eukaryota; kingdom Metazoa; phylum Chordata; class Actinopteri; order Perciformes; family Nototheniidae; genus Notothenia; species Notothenia rossii. The sequence goes on from NC_136905.1 coordinate 18,405,446, forward strand.
ATGGCAAGGCGCACACTTCCATCCTGTGGGGGTCTTCATCTTTTCTGCTGTCTCTTCTTTATCTTCATCCATCCATTCCTCTCCATCTGAGCTCTCCATCTTCACTGACGGCCGGGAACAAGAGGAGGGGACTGGAGGTGAAGGCAGCTCTTGTTTTAATGGTGGAGTGTTATGAGTCTGAGGAACAGGAACGAAAAGAGAATGAAATTACGAGGGGGATATATTTTACTTTCTTTTTTTACTTAATTGATACTATTTCAATGATTCCTATAAAATCATGCATCTACCTTGTAATGGTCCAGAAGGGATTTCCTCTGAGAAAACAGCTTGGTGCACTCAGGGCATTTAAACACATGGACCTTCTGATTGGTTAAATGCGTGTCAAAATGGACGTAAAGCAGGGACTTGTTGGTGAAAACTGTGTCACACATGACACATTTATAGATTGACCTGTGAAAGGATAAAAGCCAGGTTGATTATTGAAAAGGAAACATTTGTTTTCATAAGCACATCTTTGTGTATATGCGAGTGTGTATATATACATGGTCTGTCCTTCGGTGAGGGTTGGATGTTGGGTGTTGATGTGGTTTTGTGTGCTGGGCTCAGATTTGAAAGCCATGGGACAGCTGGGGCATTTGTGGAACATATCACAATGAGCCTGTTGGATGTGAGCCTTCACTGAGTTGAGTCCTCCAAACACCACCAGGCAACTGGAACATCTGCAGAGAGAGAAAGAGTTTATTTAAATGTATTGAAAATGTTGTGGTACATGACGTGAATCCATCCTTAGCTAAACAATATGCTTCAGATAGTATCAAACTTGGCCAATTGTTTACATCGTAAATGGCCCCAAACAATGGCAGAGAAAAGAGATCAACATAGCCATATAAACAGAATTGATGGGTATAACAATGATGTCACACCTGTATCCGATGCGGCGTGCAAAATGTAAACAGATCTCGTCAAGGTGTGTCTGAAACAGCGGCTGCTTGGCCGTGCCCCCACAGTCAGGGCAGACGTGGGGGGGGCAGCCTTGGTGGATGCGCTGATGAGCCGCGGCGCTGCAGCTGTTGGGCAGCAGCATGGGAGGAGAACACTCTGTGCAAGGCTAGAGAACAACAGAAGAAGAAAGGCCAACAAATGGAGTTAGAGTTAACTTTCATACCATCGATCAACACAGTTTATGTATGTTCTCTTTATCCTCCCGCTCAAAAGACTCACAGAGGTTTGTGCTGGTTTGATTTCTTGGAAATGCTCGGCCACCTCTTCTTTGCTGCTAAACTGAGCCTGGCACTCAGGACATTTATTACTGATGAACTGCAATGCCTCTGCTTTCTTCTTGGATACCGTTTGATGTGGCTGGGGTTTTGTGTTTGGAGTGGCCTGGCCTTTTAATGGTGACGGCCCTGAAGAGGGAGACAAAAGAGACCTAATAATAGAGATTGCATACAGGCAAATGAAAATATATTCTGAGACAGCGATAACGTTGACCAACCAGCTGTGGGTTCCTGCTGGCCAATCATCTGCTCCACAGGAACGGGTTTCATCACCAGGTGTGAACACTGCATGATCAGGCCTTTCTCCTTGTGCTCTCTGGCGTGGAAAAGCAGGCTGCACTTGTTGTAGAAGGCTAGCCGCTTGGCACAGTGGTTACAGGTCACCTCGATCCTCAGCGAGCGCCGGTCGTAGTGCCGGGCTAAACTCTGCTCCAGGGCAAAGGCATCTCCACACTCCAAACAGCGGTAACCCTGCAGGGATCAGACATTCATCTTCTTCGATAATCACTTCATTGGAAATAAAGCCATGTGCTGTGAGATTGTCATGATGTCATGATTATGGTATCAAAACCAATTACTCCTTCTGGAAGTGGAATGTTATACTGAAAATGTTTTACACATGACACTGTTCATAATGCAATATCAGATGAGTTATACCACACACACATCCTCTTCCTGCATATATACTTTTTCTTAAAACAAGTTATCATCTAACGGATACAGTTTGGCTGCTTGTCCTTATCAGATTTAACTTTAAGTGCCAAAGCAGCTGGTTCTACCTAATAATCTATGTATGGGTTTGTGGCAGGCGTACCTAGTTGCAGTTAACACAACTAGAGCTGCGACTAAGGATTCTTTTGATTAAGAGTCAAACTATACATTTTCGGTTCAATTGTTATTGTTTTGTCCATAGAAAGTCAAACTAAGCCAAAGCTCAATGTTGCATTCTTAAATCACTTGTTTGTTCAGAGACCACTAGTCTAAAAACCCAAAGCATTCAGTATAATATCATAAATGATCATATATCCAACAGCTGTCTAAACAGTGACAGTTCACCTGTGCAGGAAGAGGAAGGCCCCACTCTGCAGGAAGAGGCGAGCTCAGGTCTGGTTTATAACTGGGCAGCAGGTTCTTGTTGTTGAGGATCTTGTTGAAAGCTTCCACGAGGTTGGTCTGAGTTTTGGAAATGATCGCCCCGGTGCTGTTCACTATGGAGGCTGGTCTGCTGCTACTCTGGGGCGTCAGCAGAGGTGAAGGTGAAGAAAGTGTCATCCCACTGTTGGTGGTTTTCTGACCCAGGCTGCGAGGGTTGACCCCACCCGGGCTGACTCTGGGAGTGGAGACAGAGATGGAGGGCAGGGTGGAAGCTTTAGTGATGCTCACAGCTGTTGTAGAAAGTTTAGGCTTGGTGTCCAGCACGGTTTTGTCTTTGACCAGACGGGCACCTTCCAGCGTTGCGGCACAGGCATTCTGCAGCATCGTCATCGCAGGCAACTGAGGTTGCTGTGATAACTCCTTCTTAGATCTTGTGTTTTTAGGTTCTGGGGAAGATTTTGAACTGTTCACATTCTTGGTGGTTGCTCTTCCCCTTCTTTTAGGGGTAACACCAGTCACGGTCCTTTTGATGCTACCTTTAGGCATTTTGATTTTAACTTTGAGGGGACGCGATGGAGATGAAACTGTTTCTGAAGCACACACAGACACAGGATCCTCAGTGCCAGCACCACAGCTCTCCTCATTTAAATTGTCTTCATCTCCAGCCATCTTGTCGCTCTGCCCCTCAGCGTCACCCTGCCTGTCCTCTTCTCTGCACTCAGTTTCCATGAGCTCCTCTTGGAGACTGGAGTCCTTGTGGTTCTCTGCGGTTATGGCCGATTCAGAGCAGCTGCTTTTCTTGGAGACAACCAGACCCATCTCACTGGGCGGTGGGCTCTCAGGTGAGTCCCTATCATCGATCACATGCTCTGGGTATGTCTCCTCTTGGACTGATGCAGAGCTAGAGGTGAGAGAGGGGAGGCTCTGTAGTTGAGGAGCGGTGGAGGGAGATTGGTGAGTGGTAGGTTTACCCTTCCCCTTGTGTTGGGGTTTAGGATTTGCAGGGGCAAGAGAAGGCGGCGGGCGAGGATGTGGAACAAGACAGGCTGCAGTATCAGGAGTCCCAATGGCCTCAGACCGTAGTCTTGCTCTGTGTCTAAATTTGGGGGGGGAGGACATGACAGATTCTGGGCTCTCCTGGATCACAAGTGGACTTCCTAAATCTGGCTCTGAGTCATCATCATCTGACTGCATAACATGTCTAATTGCAGCCTTAATACCACCGTTTTGCGGTAAAGGAGAGGATGATGATTTACTCATTTCTTCCTTTTGAGGAGAGTGCGGAGGGCTGACTAAGTGTGGGTAGGGAGGAGTTGAGGAGTTAGGACCAGCACTAGTCGAAGACTGGGAGAAGAGGAGGGGCTTCAAACTGTTCATGACATCAGTCTTGTGCTGAACCGATCCAACCTCAGCTTTTGTATCACTTTCACCCTCATTTGAATTCAGTGTAGACCTGAATGGGGAATGAGGGAGCCATGGCTCTGTGGTGGACTGTCCTTGATCCCTGGGGACAGATCCTTCAAAGCCATTGGCAGCCTGGGGCTCCACAGGGGCTTCAGCAGACCTTTTGAGGCCAAGCTGTGAGGTGATGTCCCCCACCTTGACCTGAACCTGAGAGTTTAAGCCACTGTTTGAGGCATTGTCTGTTCTGTCCCTGGCAGACTTCTCCTCCTCTTCAAAAGACTCGGACCGTACTGTGTTCTTCACAATAACACTGACCACAGGAGGTTCACTATGTGAGGCAGGAGGGCGGGGAAAGCAGGAAGGAGACCCGCTCTCTCTCTCCTCTGCATTAGTTCCCACCTCATCTCGCTCATCCTCTGGACTGGATTGAATGGCTTCTTTGGCATCGATGTCAGGAATGTCAAAAGCTGCTAGCAAATCGTCAAAGTCTGGGGTCTTCATGTCCCCCATTGCCAGCACAAGGCTCAAAACCTATAATGGCAACAGATCAGTCAGATATTATGTCAGTTCAATCTAAAAACGTTGACATGAAGAAAGAAGGATGTGTTTCATTTTCGGCTGCATACTTTTAAGCTGAACTCATTTGATAATCCTTTATAAACTGTTGTACTAACACTGGACGCAGCAAAAATACCAAAATTACTTTTTTGACAGCTGGTATCATTAGAAATTGTCAAACATGTTTGTGTGTGTTATTTTGTTTACCAGACTTAAGTAATGAAAGTAAACATGTCTAAAGAAACAATAAAGTTGCCGATTGAAGTGTCAAACTTCACTGTCATGTTGCAACAAGTGGGTCCTGCTGCTAACGACATGCTACATGTTAGCAGCTAACGTCAACCAGCCAACTTTCTACACGTCGCCAAAAACTACCTTTAGCTGTATCAGTGTAACACTCAACTAACGTGCTTCTCTTACGCTATGTTTAATGTGTTTTGTGCTGCAGATAAAGCTAGCATTAGCACTTATTGCATTTGATGCGAATTACCTGCTAGTTGGCGAAGTTGGTTCCTGACTTTCCTCTTGGACGCATTAGTTCGACGTCACCAAATCGTGCGACAGAGACTTCCCAGGTGAGGCGCCTCCCACATGTTCACGTGTTGTTTACAAAATTGAAGATGCAAAAGCATTTGTAATTTTTACCATTTCAAGCTCAATCTCAGTAATATTTAACTAATAATAGTTACTGCAGTGATCTTTACAAAACTTCTTTTTTTTTTAAATACAGATAAAAGTTGTGCATTGAAAATGTTACTTGTACAAAAGTATATTCCAATTTTTGTAAAATGGCCCATTTTATAAGAATATATTTGTATCATATGTGTATTGATCTATAAGTTTACAAACTGTTTTCGAAATATGATAAGTAAAGATGATTATCTATGACCATATTTTTTTTCTTCTAGAAAAACAAACAAAAAAAATATATATAAATGATTATTATTATTATTAGTAGTAGTAGCTTCCGTAAGTAACATGACGTTTTACATCCCTCAGCGGTTTATGCATCTCGTATTGACACTCGTTAAAACTCAGTCATATGAATTATTCCCATCTTTCATCTTTAAATGCATGTGTAACTGGTTGCTAGCTGCGTTATATACCAGTGGCGTCTTTAACTTGATATGTTTGGGTATTGTGTATTAGTTAATACATTTTCTGCATCAGATGAAAAGCCCCATTGTATTCTGTACATTTATTGAGGAAATCTGCTCATTTACTCAGTGCTTATATTACAAAATATTCAAAAGTAACCATATCTGCTTGACACAAAACAATGAAATCACAACAGTCCTTTAACTTAAAGTTGGAAAAAGGCAAATATTTGTACAGTTAACAGAGCTATATAAACAGAAATGTAACTAATTGGTTCCTGTACTGAGGAGAGTACTGCTAATGACACATGACGTGCAATCTTCTGTTTTTTAGTTTTTTTTAATATATTAAGGTTGTCTCTTTGGATGTTCATTTCTTCTTTTCCTCATCCTTCTTGGTGTCAGATTTGGAGCCTGTCTGAGATGCCAGAGAGCCCATGGCATTTCGGATGGCCTCGTTATTAGGGTCTACGCCAGGAAGGTTTTCCAGGACGCTCTGAAGGAACTCAGGATCCTGCATTACATCGTAGTCCTCTTCATCCTGGACACAGAAAATTACACATTTTATCTGTTATCACACACTTCCAACTGATGAAAATGAGAAATGAGAATAAATAAAGACTTGTCCTTACCTTAGCCTTACTGGAGTCCATGTCAGCTCCTGTGTCCATGTCCTCAGCACCAAACTCTGCAAGATAAATGAAACAGAAATGTTGCCGTCATTTTTGGTCTGGGCTTTTTAATGAACTGCAATGCAAAAATAGGAACATTTCAAACTGCGTCTAATATCTAGATATAACTAAAAGTATTGCATATTTGTTCTGTAATGCTTCATTGAGTACACACATTGCATTCAAATTTGTAAATGTTGACCCAAGACCAGTACAAACTGTTTTAGCCAATTGTTGATGAGTCATTTATCACATGTAAAATATGTGGATATGTTTTTCTAGGCTCCAAAGTATCCACCTGGCCAGGGCCACTACAGGCAAACCAATCACTGTAATGTCAGCAAGTCAAGGTAATATTTATTTAAGTTTGGCTGTGGCTTATTTTAGATAAGAAAATACAAAGTATACATGTAAAATATATACAGGACACCAGCTACATCAACTGATTCTTCCTCCATTCCGCCTTAAACATTGTATTATATTGTGGATGTGATGCGTACTAAGTCTCAGCTTGTTTTAGGGAAAACTAGAAATCTATGATTAACCTGCTCCATCTCCCTGCATGGACATCTGCAGAGCGTAGGCGATCTGTTCGTCCTCTGTCATGCGGCTGAAGTCTGGGATAGCTGGTGTGGATGATTCTGTTTGAGGAACAGACATTTTCAACAGGGCATCCTCAGACTCTGGAACAGAAAGAGGGGAAAACACACTGTGTGAACACACTCCCGCTCGGGGTAAAATGTCTCTTCTGAAGTAATATTGGCAGAATGTTCTCACCATCAGCAGCAGGAGAGGGAATGCCAGCTTCAGCAGCGGATGCAACAGCGACTCTGCGAGCTTCATCCTCCTGTCGTTGTCTCTGCTCCTCCATAGACACCCTCAAAGCCTGACGATAAGAGAGGAAGAAACAGTCTAATACAAAACAAGTAGCATTACAACACACAAATATACAATGAAGACAGAACAAAATGTTGGTGTTGAAGGCAGTTGTAAAGAAAACAGCAAAAGGGATGACTAGTCCTAAGGATTTTAGACACAACATGCAAGAAGAGTTTGGATTACAATAAACACAACAGCATCTTTCCCTGCTCTCTTACCAAGGCCAGCTCCGGGTCTGCACTGGGATCCACTCCAAACTCAAAGTCTCCGGCGCCCAGGCCCAACGCAGCCCCCCCCTCTCCAGCCAGGATGGGTGAGGACAGCAGGGCATCAGCCAGACTGGGCCCTGGAGGCACTGTGACCAGGTGGGAGCCAGCTCCCTCTTTGCCATTCAGTGTGTTTATGAAGGACGTTAGCTTCTCTGTGTTCATCTCCTACATCGGTGAGAAAGAAGAAAGTTAGCATGAGGACTAGACAAGGTATCAGAGAAACCAAGAACAATACAGCACATTATATTATGATTGAGTGTGGGTCAAATATGAATGGAAAAATACCTCCTCTCCAAAGTTAATGATATCCACATTGACCTTTTCCTTCTTTAGACGCTTTGCCATTTTGACCATCTACAAGAAAATAAAAATACGTAAGTGACAGATACACATTCTGTAAAAGTCTTCTACCTGGTTGTCAGTATCAAAGCATGCGTAACATGTTGACTAATGTCAGAATGCCGCTCACATCTTTGTCATTGTCCTCCACCGGGCTGCCAACAAAAGCAATAATGCGCATCCTGTGGTTTTTGCCCTGTCTGTGCTTCAGCGCCAACTAGAGAGAGAACCATACAAAATATTAACTGACAAAATGCGTTTAAGTGACAAATAGGACAAAATATATTTTTCAACAAAGAAATGTTTCCATTTGATGCAAGAAAAGCACAGGTGTTATTACATAATGACGGTTGCATTATATTTATGCATATACATATGTTCCTAAAATTTCACCTTGCACATCTTTTTTAGCTACTTTTTCGGTTCAGGATGAACGCAGTGTGTAATGAAGTTCATAAACTCACATGTGCCACCCTGATGCCGGTGCAGAAGCTAATGTTCCCGATAGGCTGCACAGCATGTAGCTTTGACAGTATCCTGCCTGTGTCTGGTGTCAGCGTAGTCAGCACCTCACAGTTGCTGAATGGGGAAATAACACTTTTGTAATTAATTTCACAGTTACATATGTTAATGTCACTAAGCTCATTTAAAACACAGTGCCTCTTACTTTGCCATGGTGATGAGGCCCACGTTGTTTTCAGGGTTGGTGCGAGTCTTGGAGTGACAAACCATATTAACTGCATCCTGCTGGGCCTGTAGTCTGGTGGGCAGAAAGTCTCCATTGCGCATATACTCACTGTTGTCCACACTAACAAATGATAAGAAAAAATAAGCATTGTTAAAGATGTATATTCCATTGATTTGACAAATATTTGTACATTACAGACCACAATTAATACGACAAGTCTCTAAAAAGAACACTGTTTAAGTGTTTTAAGGGGCAGACACTGAAACAGTTCGTTATAATAGCAGTTTTCAATGAATTAATTTAGCAAAACAGGAAATGACAACCATTCAATAGTTTCAGCTTCTCTAAAAGTGAGGATTTGCAGCTTTACGTTGTACATTTGAGAGTCTTGGATTAATGTTGGACAAAGACAAGCATTGTGAACACATTGTTTCGGGAAATATGATTGTCACTTTTTTGGGAATTTAAAGAGAAGAAAACAACATTATATTAAAAAATGAAGGACACGTTTATTGTTATAGCCCGAGTGAACACAACGGGTCATTTCATTGAATGGAAATCAATGCAAAAAGCTCTGCAGTACTGCTGCCTATGAAACGTTTTATTGACATTGTTTAATAAAACAAGGTATTTCATGTTGTGTCTTGCGTTTAACATCATGCAACATTGACAGAGAGAATGTATTTAGGATAACTGGATAACACGGCAGCATGGTTGGACAAAGAAACTGAAACAACAGAGCGATGCATGTTATGACAAAGACAGTAGGTAGTATTGTTGTTAGCTAGCTAATGCTAAGGCTTTAAAGCCATGTTATTTAATTTGAAGCACACTATTTACTTTAAAGTTGCGTCACATCAACCTGAGTTAGCGACACTACATTGTTTTCTCGTTTTTTTAAGTATAACTTGTCAAATAACGTAGATAACAAGTCGTTTTGTGTGCTGGAAGCTGCAACTGACTAACGTTAGCTAGGTTATAGTGACTCAGGAAATAGCTTAAGCACCTTAAATCATAAACAAAACAAGCAAACCTGTACAGTTCAGGCAAACTATATCAAAACATACTTATTTAGTTACCGACCGTTTTTTGAATAAAGTTAGCAGTCTTAATATTTAACTCAAAACATATTTATAATTTCTTACCAGACCATAGTACTTTCAAGCACCATCTTGAAGTCTGTGGTTTACTACGTCATCGGGTGGGTTTATGGGTAATGGTGTTTTTTCATAATGAAAGAAACAACTTGAATGATGATTTATAATAAAAATGCAATCATTGGGTTGAATCATGTTAGCAGAAGGTGCCCTGTAATGAAAAAAGGCCTTCTTTACTACTGCAAAAATGATGTGAGTGTCCCAGGCTATGTCCCTTGAGCATTGCCAACATTACATTTGATTGATTGTTGTTTGATTTGAGCTGTTTGATTGAGTTTATAGTTGGGAAATAGTCCACAGTACTCCATAATAAATATTGCTACAAAATATGTTCAAAAAAAATCAGGAGAAAAATGCAATCATTGGGTCGAATCATAGCTCGATTAGGAACACTGACCTTTAATCTTCTTTGAACCAGTTGTGTGAAAATTACAAAAAAGCCAGGGGCAAAGATTAAAATGGGCACTTATTTGAGCAATAGGATGTGTAACGTGACAAGAACTCTCAATGAAGCAGATGGATGTTCAAAGAGAATGTATGCCTACTCAATGATAATTATTGGATAGCCTACTTCTACAGGGGCACTGTCAAATAGTTAAGGCACACAAACAAACACAAATTCATGCATATATTGCATATGTAGACTTAGATAGATAGATAATGGGAAATGTTTGCGTTGCAGCAGCATAAAAAACACAAGGCAATAAGAGAAATTAAGACACAAGAAATAAACAGTCCAAAATATTTCAGAAATAGAAACAATTAAAAAAAGTTAAGGTTTAGTATATAAAATATAAAAAAGATATACACATGTGGAAAATATACAAGTTTAAATATAAATACTTATAAAGGGTTGCACATGTGAGGTGCCCTGTAATGAAAAAAATATATGCAAGTGTCCTGGTATGTCCTTTCAGTTTGATTTACTTTGTGGTTAGGAAATAGTCCACAGTCCTGGTAAACATTGCTCAACATCATGTCTGAAGAATAAAAGCAGGAGAGACATCCTGAAACGGGGTAGTCACGGACAAGAAGCGTTCACGGACAAGCGAGAAGGTAAAAAATACTACTTATAGCTTTCAATCAATTTAATTAATCAAGTTGGGTCATTTACTATTTATGTGTCATTAACTATTTAATCCTTAGATTTGATGTCAGATTGTAAAATAACCTGTTTTAGTTGGTAAATATGTCTAAATGTTCTTGCTTAGATCTCGCAGATAATGGTGATTAATTATTTTCATTGATACTAAAACATTGACTTGTTGAAATCTCAGATGGAGAAACTCATGCTTTTGATGGTGATCTTTGGAACATGTTGTGCAGCACCCCAAGGTTTGTAAACTTCGACCGACAACATTGCGGAGAAGTTTGTTTATGGAGAAGCATTTGAATACGATCGCTTTAATACTTTTGTTTCTAAATATTTTAATTAATAATATTTTGTTTGCTCTCCTTCCCTAAAAATAATGTTGTTTTCCACCTGTGCAGATCTTTCAGGTAAAGTGTTTGTCTTTCCCAAGGAGACCAACACTGATCGTGTAGTACTCATGACACCTAAAAACAGATTCAACTCTGTGACCACCTGTCTCAGGTAACTGGTGTTGTAATCAGAAAGCTTCATTATTTGTGGTTAAGTTTGAAGAACGGTTTGTCAGATTTTCTCAATGCCTACACATCTTTTCAGATATCAATCAGATCTCAGCAGGACATATGCAATCTTCTCTTTGGCTACACCCAGTTTCAACAATGACTTTCTCATCTTCAAGAGTAATGCAGAGAGTGACATCAATCTGCATGCTCGGGGTGAGAACGCAGGCTTCACGTCACTGAAACTTGATGCCAATACCTGGCACTCTATGTGCGCTACCTGGGACTCCTCCACTGGGTTGGCTCAGCTGTGGGTGGACGGCAAGGCGAGCACCAAGAAATTTGTCCGAACTGGGGCCATCACTGGAGCTCCCATCGCCATCCTGGGCCAAGAGCAGGACACCTATGGCGGTGGCTTCGATGCAAAGCAATCATTCATAGGTATGGTTAGTGACTTCCACATGTGGGACACTGTCATCCCCACCTGTGAGATCAGACGCTATATGGAAGATAAGCACTTCAGCCCAGGCAATGTGTTCAGCTGGAAAGCCCTGGACTTTCAAGTCAAAGGGCAGGTTTTGATGGAACTGGCATCTGAAGTTATGTAACATGGTGTATAAATGAATAAATCACAAGTAAACCTTTTTTTGATTCTCTCAAGAAGATTAAAGTATCTTCAGAGAATTACATGATGGCAGTGCTCTTTTCCCTTATTTTGCATACACTATTTTCAAAAGCAACTATGAACATGTAGATAATGAAGAAAGGGACCAAAACCAAGATTTAGAAAATATTTGTAATCCTTTAAAATCAGACATGAAAACATCACCACCACATAACTGAAACATGGCAGGAAGGACAGGCAGCACATATTGCATGAGAAGGCATTTCTGTGACTCCTATGTACATATACACATTTGTATACACAGTAAAAAATATAGTAATTGAAGCAACAACCAGCAACGTTGGCTCGCACACCGTGTGAAACATTCATGTAGAAAAAGCACGGGCGATCAACAACCCAGAATCATGGAGCTAATACATCCATCATAGCACAATCTAAACATGAAGTATAAAATTGTCAAATAGCCCCCCTTCAAAGGCAATACACGCTATAAAGTTTCAGACATCCTTCTGTCAGTATACGTACAATCTAAAAGTTACAATACACAACTTTTATCATTTCAGCCTGCAGCAATCAACCATGTCAATAAATATATTTCTTAGAGCTGAAAGGTGGCAGAAATTGTGGTTCATATTGCATTAATTCAAATAACCTGTAGTGTCTACAATGAGTACACCACCCTTTAGGAAGGAGGATCATGTTCGTCTTGTGCCATGGTGTAGAACATAACTGCATCCATCAATTACACAGTGCCAGTCAAGTCAAAACCCTGGTGTGATAAAACATAATCTGGATTTCCTGTGAGAAACATTTTCGGAGTGTTTTCTTTTTTGGCCGTTTGACTCCAACTGAATACAATTTTAAACTGATCTTTTGGAAATAATCAATATCTTACATTTTTAGCATATGAAACATGATTGATTTCAAGAAAATTATCCTTACTATGTAAAGGTGTTAAATAATGGTGTCTAAGAGCTACCACAATTGTACTTAATTTAACAGGAATGTGGAGGTTGCATCTTGAAATATCTCAGGCCACAAAGTAATTTAAATCTTTGATAAACAATACATGTATGTAAGATACATCTTATCAGACATTAAGTTATTTAGCAAAAAAAAACAAATATCCAGTTCCAGTAATAACAGATCCTTAAAACATAGGTTAACCCAGTGTTATTACCATGTACAAAATATCAGTCCATGCAGGTAATGAGGAGCGTCGAGGAACGAAACAATTATAAATAATATTTTATTACCAAGTATAATGCCATTTTTTAGACTTACAAAGCAGATGTTGGTTTCCGGGACGATGTCTGAGAGTGAAATCACATCTTAATTCCCAGACAGGTTGCCTGAATTATCCATAGCCCCTTCGTCCCCAAAACTGGAACAGAGATAAGATTTAATTACGAAACAACTAAGACAATAAATAAACATTTATCATTGCCTTCTGTACCTGTGATGGTCCAGGTTTGTGTTTGCTGATTTGTGCACTTCGACCCCTACAGACCTACGGATAAAGGTAAACTCAGATATATGAAAAAAACAACTTGAATGATGATTTATAATAAAAATGCAATCATTGGGTTGAATCATGTGAGCAGAAGGTGCCCTGTAATAAAAATAGGCCTTCTTTACTACTGCAACAATGATGCGAGTGTCCCAGTATGTCCCTTGATACAAAGCTGTTTGATTTAGTTTATAGTTGCGAAATAGTCCACAGTACTCCATAACAAACATTGCTACAAAATATGTCCAAAAGAAAATCAGGAGAAAAAAAAAATCATTGGGTCGAATCATAGCTCGATTAGGAACACTGACCTTTAATCTTCTTTGAACCAGTTACATGAAGATTACAAAAAATCCAGGGGCAAAGATTAAAATGGGCACTGCCTTGTGTTTTTTATGCTGCTGCAATAGGATGTGTAACGTGACAAGAACTCTCAATAAAGCAGATGCTTCTACAGGGGCACTGTCAAATAGTTAAGGCACACAAACAAACACAAATTCGTGCATATGTATACTTACAGTAGATAGATAGATAGATAGATAGATAGATAGATAGATAGATGGATAGATAGATAGATAGATAGATAGATGGATAGAAAGATAGAAAGATAGATAGATAGATAGATGGATAGATGGATAGAAAGATAGATAGATAGATAGATAGATAGATATATGGATAGATAGATAGATAGATAGATAGATAGATAGATAGATAGATAGATAGATAGATAGATAGATAGATAGATAGATAGATAGATACTTTATTGATCCCAATTTGGGAAATGTTTGCGTTGCAGCAGCATAAAAAACACAAGGCAATAAGAGAAATTAAGACACAAGAAATAAACAGTCCAAAATATTTCAGAAATAGAAACAAAATAGCATTACAATTTAAAAAAGTTAAAGTTTAGTTTATAAAATATAAAAAATATATACATATGTGGAAAATATACAAGTTTAAATACAAATACTTATAAAGGGTTGCACACAGTGAGCATAAGGTGCCCTGTAATGAAAAAAATATATGCAAGTGTCCTGGTATGTCCCTTCAGTTTGATTTACTTTGTGGTTAGGAAATAGTCCACAGTCCTTCATAATAAACATTGCTCAACATCATGTCTGAAGAATAAAAGCAGGAGAGACATCCTGAAACGGGGTAGTCACGGACAAGAAGAGTACACAGCCAAGCGAGAAGGTAAAAAATACTACTTATAGCTTTCAATTAATTTAATTAATCAAGTTGGGTCATTTACTATTTATGTGTCATTAACTATTTAATCCTTAGATTTGATGTCAGATTTTAAAATAACCTGTTTTAGTTGGTAAATATGTCTAAATCTTCTTGCTTAGATCTCGCAGATAATGGTGATTAATTATTTTCATTGATACTAAAACATTGACTTGTTGAAATCTTAGATGGAGAAACTCATGCTTTTGATGGTGATCTTTGGAACATGTTGTGCAGCACCCCAAGGTTTGTAAACTTCGACCGAAAACATTGCAGAGAAGTTTGTTTATGGAGAAGCATTTGAATACGATCGCTTTAATACTTTTGTTTCTAAACATTTTAGTTAACGATATTTTGTTTGCTCTCCTTCCCTAAAAATAATGTTGTTTTCCACCTGTGCAGATCTTTCAGGTAAAGTGTTTGTCTTTCCCAAGAAGACCAACACTGATCGTGTAGTACTCATGACACCTAAAAACAGATTCAACTCTGTGACCACCTGTCTCAGGTAACTGGTGTTGTAATCAGAAAGCTTCATTATTTGTGGTTAAGTTTGAAGAACGGTTTGTCAGATTTTCTCAATGCCTACACATCTTTTCAGATATCAATCAGATCTCAGCAGGACATATGGAATCTTCTCTTTGGCTACACCCAGTTTCAACAATGACTTTCTCATCTACAAGAGCAATGCAGAGAGTGACATCGAACTGAGTGCTCGGGATGGGAAAGCAGACTTCACGTCACTGAAACTTGATGCCAATACCTGGCACTCTATGTGCGCTACCTGGGACTCCTCCACTGGGTTGGCTCAGCTGTGGGTGGACGGCAAGGCGAGCACCAAGAGATTTGTCCATACTGGGGCCATCACTGGAGCTCCCATCGCCATCCTGGGCCAAGAGCAGGACACCTATGGCGGAGGCTTCGATGCAAAGCAATCATTCATAGGTATGATTAGTGACTTCCACATGTGGGACACTGTCATCCCCACCTGTGAGATCAGACGCTATATGGAAGATAAGCACTTCAGCCCAGGCAATGTGTTCAGCTGGAAAGCCCTGGACTTTCAAGTCAAAGGGCAGGTTTTGATGGAACTGGCATCTGAAGTTATGTAACATGGTGTATAAATGAATAAATCACAAGTAAAACAAATGTTTGATTCTCTCAAGAAGATTAAAGTATCTTCAGAGAATTACATGATGGCAGTGCTCTTTTCCCTTATTTTGCATACACTATTTTCAAAAGCAACTATGAACATGTAGATAATGAAGAAAGGGACCAAAACCAAGATTTAGAAAATATTTGTAATCCTTTAAAATCAGACATGAAAACATCACCACCACATAACTGAAACATGGCAGGAGGGACAAGCAGCACATATTGCATGAGAAGGCATTTCTGTGACTCCTATGTACATATACACATTTGTATACACAGTAAAAAATATAGTAATTGAAGCAACAACCAGCAACGTTGGCTCGCACACCGTGTGAAACATTCATGTAGAAAAAGCACGGGCGATCAACAACCCAGAATCATGGAGCTAATACATCCATCATAGCACAATCTAAACATGAAGTATAAAATTGTCAAATAGCCCCCCTTCAAAGGCAATACACGCTATAAAGTTTCAGACATCCTTCTGTCAGTATACGTACAATCTAAAAGTTACAATACACAACTTTTATCATTTCAGCCTGCAGCAATCAACCATGTCAATAAATATATTTCTTAGAGCTGAAAGGTGGCAGAAATTGTGGTTCATATTGCATTAATTCAAATAACCTGTAGTGTCTACAATGAGTACACCACCCTTTAGGAAGGAGGATCATGTTCGTCTTGTGCCATGGTGTAGAACATAACTGCATCCATCAATTACACAGTGCCAGTCAAGTCAAAACCCTGGTGTGATAAAACATAATCTGGATTTCCTGTGAGAAACATTTTCGGAGTGTTTTCTTTTTTGGCCGTTTGACTCCAACTGAATACAATTTTAAACTGATCTTTTGGAAATAATCAATATCTTACATTTTTAGCATATGAAACATGATTGATTTCAAGAACATTATCCTTACTATGTAAAGGTGTTAAATAATGGTGTCTAAGAGCTACCACAATTGTACTTAATTTAACAGGAATGTGGAGGTTGCATCTTGAAATATCTCAGGCCACAAAGTAATCTAAATCTTTGATAAACAATACATGTATGTAAGATACATCTTATCAGACATTAAGTTATTTAGCAAAAAAAAACAAATATCCAGTTCCAGTAATAACAGATCCTTAAAACATAGGTTAACCCAGTGTTATTACCATGTACAAAATATCAGTCCATGCATGTAATGAGGAGCGTCGAGGAACGAAACAATTATAAATAATATTTTATTACCAAGTATAATGCCATTTTTTAGACTTACAAAGCAGATGTTGGTTTCCGGGACGATGTCTGAGAGTGAAATCACATCTTAATTCCCAGACAGGTTGCCTGAATTATCCATAGCCCCTTCGTCCCCAAAACTGGAACAGAGATAAGATTTAATTACGAAACAACTAAGACAATAAATAAACATTTATCATTGCCTTCTGTACCTGTGATGGTCCAGGTTTGTGTTTGCTGATTTGTGCACTTCGACCCCTACAGACCTACGGATAAAGGTAAACTCAGATATATGAAAAAAACAACTTGAATGATGATTTATAATAAAAATGCAATCATTGGGTTGAATCATGTGAGCAGAAGGTGCCCTGTAATAAAAATAGGCCTTCTTTACTACTGCAACAATGATGCGAGTGTCCCAGTATGTCCCTTGATACAAAGCTGTTTGATTTAGTTTATAGTTGCGAAATAGTCCACAGTACTCCATAACAAACATTGCTACAAAATATGTCCAAAAGAAAATCAGGAGAAAAAAAAAATCATTGGGTCGAATCATAGCTCGATTAGGAACACTGACCTTTAATCTTCTTTGAACCAGTTACATGAAGATTACAAAAAATCCAGGGGCAAAGATTAAAATGGGCACTGCCTTGTGTTTTTTATGCTGCTGCAATAGGATGTGTAACGTGACAAGAACTCTCAATAAAGCAGATGCTTCTACAGGGGCACTGTCAAATAGTTAAGGCACACAAACAAACACAAATTCGTGCATATGTATACTTACAGTAGATAGATAGATGGATAGATAGATAGATAGATAGATAGATAGATAGATGGATAGAAAGATAGATAGATAGATAGATGGATAGATGGATAGATAGATAGATAGATAGATAGATAGATAGATAGATAGATAGATAGATGGATAGATGGATAGATAGATAGATAGATAGATAGATAGATAGATAGATAGATAGATAGATAGATACTTTATTGATCCAAATCTGGGAAATGTTTGCGTTGCAGTGGCATAAAAAACACAAGGCAATAAGAGAAATTAAGACACAAGAAATAAACAGTCCAAAATATTTCAGAAATAGAAACAAAATAGCATTACAATTTAAAAAAGTTAAGGTTTAGTTTATAAAATATAAAAAATATATACACATGTGGAAAATATACAAGTTTAAATACAAATACTTATAAAGGGTTGCACATGTGAGCATAAGGTGACCTGTAATGAAAAAAATATATGCAAGTGTCCTGGTATGTCCCTTCCGTTTGATTTACTTTGTGGTTAGGAAATAGTCCACAGTCCTTCATAATAAACATTGCTCAACATCATGTCTGAAGAATAAAAGCAGGAGAGACATCCTGAAACGGGGTAGTCACGGACAAGAAGAGTACACAGCCAAGCGAGAAGGTAAAAAATACTACTTATAGCTTTCAATTAATTTAATTAATCAAGTTGGGTCATTTACTACTTATGTGTCATTAACTATTTAATCCTTAGATTTGATGTCAGATTTTAAAATAACCTGTTTTAGTTGGTAAATATGTCTAAATGTTCTTGCTTAGATCTCGCAGATAATGGTGATTAATTATTTTCATTGATACTAAAACATTGACTTGTTGAAATCTTAGATGGAGAAACTCATGCTTTTGATGGTGATCTTTGGAACATGTTGTGCAGCACCCCAAGGTTTGTAAACTTCGACCGACAACATTGCAGAGAAGTTTGTTTATGGAGAAGCATTTGAATACGATCGCTTTAATACTTTTGTTTCTAAACATTTTAGTTAACGATATTTTGTTTGCTCTCCTTCCGTAAAAATAATGTTGTTTTCCACCTGTGCAGATCTTTCAGGTAAAGTGTTTGTCTTTCCCAAGGAGACCAACACTGATCGTGTAGTACTCATGACACCTAAAAACAGATTCAACTCTGTGACCACCTGTCTCAGGTAACTGGTGTTGTAATCAGAAAGCTTCATTATTTGTGGTTAAGTTTGAAGAACGGTTTGTCAGATTTTCTCAATGCCTACACATCTTTTCAGATATCAATCAGATCTCAGCAGGACATATGGAATCTTCTCTTTGGCTACACCCAGTTTCAACAATGACTTTCTCATCTACAAGAGCAATGCAGAGAGTGACATCGAACTGAGTGCTCGGGATGGGAAAGCAGACTTCACGTCACTGAAACTTGATGCCAATACCTGGCACTCTATGTGCGTTACCTGGGACTCCTCCACTGGGTTGGCTCAGCTGTGGGTGGACGGCAAGGCGAGCACCAAGAAATTTGTCCATACTGGGGCCATCACTGGAGCTCCCATCGCCATCCTGGGCCAAGAGCAGGACACCTATGGCGGAGGCTTCGATGCGAAGCAATCATTCATAGGTATGATTAGTGACTTCCACATGTGGGACACTGTCATCCCCACCTGTGAGATCAGACGCTATATGGAAGATAAGCACTTCAGCCAAGGCAATGTGTTCAGCTGGAAAGCCCTGGACTTTCAAGTCAAAGGGCAGGTTTTGATGGAACTGGCATCTGAAGTTATGTAACATGGTGTATAACTGAATAAATCACAAGTAAAACAAATGTTTGATTCTCTCAAGAAGATTAAAGTATCTTCAGAGAATTACATGATGGCAGTGCTCTTTTCCCTTATTTTGCATACACTATTTTCAAAAGCAACTATGAACATGTAGATAATGAAGAAAGGGACCAAAACCAAGATTTAGAAAATATTTTTAATCCTTTAAAATCAGACATGAAAACATCACCACCACATAACTGAAACATGGCAGGAAGGACAGGCAGCACATATTGCATGAGAAGGCATTTCTGTGACTCCTATGTACATATACACATTTGTATACACAGTAAAAAATATAGTAATTGAAGCAACAACCAGCAACGTTGGCTCGCACACCGTGTGAAACATTCATGTAGAAAAAGCACGGGCGATCAACAACCCAGAATCATGGAGCTAATACATCCATCATAGCACAATCTAAACATGAAGTATAAAATTGTCAAATAGCCCCCCTTCAAAGGCAATACACGCTATAAAG
This sequence comes from Notothenia rossii, assembly GCF_949606895.1. Classification (NCBI taxonomy): domain Eukaryota; kingdom Metazoa; phylum Chordata; class Actinopteri; order Perciformes; family Nototheniidae; genus Notothenia; species Notothenia rossii. Next base: position 18,425,281 of record NC_136905.1, read on the forward strand.
TTTCAGACATCCTTCTGTCAGTATACGTACAATCTAAAAGTTACAATACACAACTTTTATCATTTCAGCCTGCAGCAATCAACCATGTCAATAAATATATTTCTTAGAGCTGAAAGGTGGCAGAAATTGTGGTTCATATTGCATTAATTCAAATAACCTGTAGTGTCTACAATGAGTACACCGCCCTTTAGGAAGGAGGATCATGTTCGTCTTGTGCCATGGTGTAGAACATGCATCCAGCAACACAGTGCCAGTCAAGTCAAAACCCAGGTGTGACAAAACATAATCTGGATTTCCTGTGAGAAACATTTTCGGAGTGTTTTCTTTGTTGGCCGTTTGACTCCAACTGAATACAATTTTAAACTGATCTTTTGGAAATAATCAATATCTTACATGTTTAGCATATGAAACATGATTGATTTCAAGAACATTATCCTTACTATGTAAAGGTGTTAAATAATGGTGTCTAAGAGCTACCACAATTGTACTTAATTTAACAGGAATGTGGAGGTTGCATCTTGAAATATCTCAGGCCACAAAGTAATCTAAATCTTTGATAAACAATACATGTATGTCAGATACATCTTATCAGACATTAAGTTATTTAGCAAAAAAAAACAAATATCCAGTTCCAGTAATAACAGATCCTTAAAACACAGGTTAACCCAGTGTTATTACCATGTACAAAATATCAGTCCATGCAGGTAATGAGGAGCGTCTGATTTCATTTTCATGATAACGGTACTGGATCCTGAACATTTGCAGGAACTCCCCCTTCTCCTCTCTTTGGTGCCGCGACTGGCTTAAACAACAAAAGACTCAGTCCTAAATCTTCAACTGTGCATTGATGAACAGAAAGTAGTTTTCTTTTCTTCCATATTCACAAATCACATTTCCCCTTCTCCCTCTCCCTCTCTGCTTCATAGACCAAATGTGCCTACCAAACACACACAGTAACTCCTTCAGTGAGATGTCTAAGATCTTGAGTGGTGCTACAGCAACTATGTAGCTATTCACATTTCTGTATCAGAAACATCTCTTGGTGGTACAAAGCTCAACAACATAAACACAATATATTAAGTGAAAACAAAGCATATGTTTTTAGATCAACAGCCACATCAAATCTGAGTAAGACTACATATTAAAACAACTAATATTAGTTAAACACATGGTTATTAATATTGGTCCAAGAGTGGATGTGGGCATGGGTCATTTCTGTAACCAGCAGGAATGAAAAATAGAAGATATTCTAACTTAAAAGGATTAGATTAACCACTCTAATGTGATTAGACTTATCACATAATAAAAGAGGGATTGTACTAGTGGTTGCAATACAATCTGAAATTATTTGATGCCCTGTTTGTTGGTCCAGACATACAAATGGCAGTTTGACGACCTTAGTTGTAGTGATAAGGCAGGTTTTTCCAACACTAACCTGTAAGAAATGTGAGTTATATATCACATGTCCAGGAGGGGGATACATGTAAAGGCACAGACAGATGGAGGACAGTAGCTGGGAATTATGACTCTTCTACTAGCTCAATACCATGACTACATGTAACAGCAATGCTACAGTATTCTCTCTGCAGCAGCTATTTTCTCTTCATGAGCACATATGGTCACTTCAGAGAGGGAGATTTCAGGGTTGTACAAATGTGGTCTGCCATGTTAATAAGACACATTCTATGTAAGAAAAACATTGTAATGTACATTCAGCAGTGGCAAGATCTAGCTGGACCTCTGCATCACCACCGTGGCCTCCAGCAGAATAACTTAGAACAAAACGTGAAACAAAATGACCCCTTTAGGTTCAAACCCATTGATCCAAAATCCAAATTCAAACAAATAATGTACATCGACAATCGATTAAAAGAAATGCATTCATGTTTACAGAGTCAACAGCAGCACATGTTGATTAAAAAAAGGAGTGTTAATTGCTCAGAGTGCACCTGGTCATGATGATTTATAAAAGGGGGTATGGATGTGCGGTAATGGAACACTTAGGTGTGAACCATGGAAATGTGAATCCAGACTCTGCAGGAAACATTCACTCTTACAAATGCAGGCTTTGCCCTTGATGTGCATGTTCCTGCTGAAAGGCTGTTGGTGCCATCTCAAAGAACCACGACTGTCTCTTCATGGGAAATGTAACTGCCCTCACCATCCACTGGTGACTGGGGCATGGACTTTTAGCAATGTACAACTAATCGTTTAGTTTATGATGTCATTGAAGCTTCCTTCATGTTGTGAGCATGACAGAAAATCTTTGTTCAAACAATGTCATTCTGACAATTTCAGGGTCATACACCTTTTTCTTCCAGGTGTAAATCAAAGTCAATTGGGCTTTGGGAGGCTGAAGACTGGGAAGGGTAAAACCTACCGCTCACCGGCTTCTTCTTGAACTTTCCACCATTGCTATTTCATTGTCACAACCTCCACTGCACCTCACTGCTTCATCCAGCGATCCCTGTATACTCGGTACGGTTGATAAGAACTGAGGTGCAATGGAGGGTCCGTGGAGGATGGATGACTTTCACTCTCTTTAATCTTCCACCCACATAACCTCGCTCAGAAACACGTCATCCTCAGATGTCTGTTATCTACTGGGAAGATGAAATGAATGTCAATCGAGAAATGTAAGACTATAACCACGTCAACGATACAATTATAAATAATATTTTATTACCAAGTATAATGCCATTTTTTAGACTTACAAAGCAGATGTTGGTCTCCGGGACGATGTCTGAGAGTGAAATCACATCTTCATTCCCAGACATGTTGCCTGAATTATCCATAGCCCCTTCGTCCCCAAAACTGGAACAGAGATAAGATTTAATTAGGAAACACCTAAGACAATAAATAAACAAAAAACATGTATCATTGCCTTCTGTACCTGTGATGGTCCAGGTCTGTGTTGGCTGATTTGTGCACTTCGACCCCTACAGACCTACGGATAAAGGTAAACACGAAATACATTAACCGAGTAGGAAGGTGAGGTGTGAGAATAAAGGTAATAAATGATCTTTGATAGGCTTTACCGTAGTGGTGGAGAGGTGGAAGCAAGTCCTGTGCTGCCGAGTGAAGAGGTGGACAGGTTGGCCTCGTAGTCCGCAGGGTTTTCTCCAAGCGGAGGCGTCCTCGGAACAAGATCTGGTCTGCCGAACAGCACGCCTGTAAACAAAGTATCATTAAGAAACCAGATCTCAACAACACTTTCTCCAATCAGAGCACAGACGTGACAATTATATATCTGCCTCATTCACCAACATCTTCAAGTTCAAACAAAAATGTGTTCTTGTAAAAGGTCTTAAGAAAGGTCTACATCAGATTCATGATGTGTACTTAAACCACATAATTGCTCTTAACTCTGTCTTTATAAAGAAGCCAAAAGAAATAGAAAGTCACGACAGTAATTCTGCAATTGAATATTTAAATGTCTGCAGAGACTGAAGGGCCATGAGCACACACAGTAGTTCAAATACATTTGAAAGGATTGAGTTAAGGATGCTAGTGTGTAGTTTACCGTTTCATTGGGTTATAATTGAATCAATTGTTTTAATAATAAAAATATATCATGTAATTCAAATCTTTTTACATAAAACTGTAGAATTGGACAATAACGTCAGCACTCAATCGTGTCCTAGCACGCCCTTGAGTCAGCATTGATTTGTTTTTTTAATACCCAATCCAAAGTAAATATAAGATCAAATCCTTAAAAAGGAAACATTATTCAAACTGTAAGTGTGTTTAAGAAGAGAGCTGTTTGTAAGAGTGGTTGTAGAATAATGTCCACACTGCTCGTGAGGTGTCAGTCTCACCGCTGTCGGCCTCTGAGTCGGTGCTCTTGAAGTGGCTGTGGTAGACCAGTCTGGAGTCGACTGCTGACTGTCCCGTAGCGTTGGAGAGCGGGGGGGGAGCGCCCAGGGTGGGGGCCCTCCGGAGGCCGCCCTGACCCCCACCACGACTCTTCTTAGAAGGTGAAAGTTTTACTGGTAAAGATGGAGGATATAAAAGAGCATATGGTCACTAAGGGAACCAAGACAAGTCACCCATGGGATTTCTGAATAAATGCATATTTATGCTTACGTGGAATTTTCTTGAACACTGTGTTGCACATGAATTGCTGGAAACGATCTGCATAGAAGCCAGGTCTGTGAACTGAAACTGTGTCCTAAAGTATCAAAAACAAAAACAGAGCCATTTAATACTTTCTGTTCAGAATGATCCATTTATTAACAACTATCTATAAATCTGCCATTTAGTAATCAATTTAAAACTAGTGAAACCAATTTTTCTTTGAGCCCAAGATTACATCTATAAAGGGTCTTGGTTTCTCAATTTTCTATTATAAAAACTGTGTCCGCTCCAGATGAGGCTTTGTTTAGCTCTCCAGAACATTCAGTGTGTAAGCTCTTACCCCATCATGGACCAAGGCCTTCCAGGAATGCTCCAACTTCTTAATAAACCTAAATAATAAGACATAATTAAACAATTTACTGGAAGTTAAATAAATGAGTTATGTAGGAATGAAGCTTTCTCATGAATTCAAAGCTTTCAGTGAAGGACTCGGAGCATAGGGATTGTCTCCCAGGCCACACACAGGACTAATAAGCACTAAACTGCCTGGTTGGTTGGCCCGGCTACCCAAACAAAACACAAAGAGGGAAACGGACTGTATTCTATGATCAGGATGAGATTACTCAAATGTATGGCTTCAAGGCAAACTGCTGCTGAACAAACCTGTAGGACTGCAGAATGTCGATGATGCCGATGTAGATCAGCAACCTCTCTCCTTTACTATTACGAGATGGAATACCGCCCATGCTGGAGAGACAGAGTAACAACAACATATCATTGTCATGTCCCAGTCACAGATTAAATGATAATCAAACATATGTTCACATTGAGCAATAAGACTCACTGGTCCTCTGAATCCAAAGCACCCTTCCCTCGGGCCTCCCCCTGAATGGACTCCATGGCCGTACAGTAAAGACTTTTCTGAATTTGTGGCCGGCGCTGATCTGGGGTCACTGCTCCCTCCGACCCCCCACTGTCACCAGAGTTGCCCCCGCTACGCTCCCGGTCCCGACTGGCCTGGTCCATGTTGTGGATGCCCATCAACAGACTGTAATCCATGATCTTAAAACTCTGCAAGAGCTTCACGACACAGAGAAATACAATTAACATGAGCATCAATCAGTCCTGCTGTTTTCATGTTCACACGTGCACTCTCATAGGCAACACTCCACATGCTCAGGACAACCCTGCAGTTATTGGGGCTGGACGTAATCAAATCATCGTTATTATGAAAAAAATGCAACTTAATCCTTCTTATATTTGTCTTTTTTAACCAGTTTTACTATTACTTATTAATCTGTTATGTTTTTATACCTTTTTTTATTTTAGTTTTCTGTAAACCGTATTGATAAGATTAGAGGAAAAAAGGAAAAATAGCAGTCAGAAATGATGTATAATGTACTGTATAAATTGCTGGAACAAAATTAAAATATACTTAAACAACAATTTATACAATAAAATTAAGGTGAGTAACATACAGCATCAACAGCAAATCCAACGGCAACAATAAACAATAAACACAGCAGTGTATACACAATGGAAAAAACCAATTGAAAGATATGGTCATGGCGATTGAGAAACCATCGTAAACAATAAATGTGTAGTGAGAAGTTGATTTCTACCACTGGAACATACATTTAAGTGGGCATGAGAAGCTAAGTAGCCGTGACCACAAAGCAACCACAGAGTTATTTTGATGAATAAATGATGTGAGCCTTTGTTTTATAACTCGTTTGGCTTTCTCAAGTCAGACAAGCCAACATTATACATCACAAAATGACATCCTGTATTATCTGGAACAATAATGCCACCTGTCTCTTTCATCTTTTAAAAAGGAATCGTCCCTCAAAGTAAACAAAGTATTAGATTGCAATGTCATGCAAGCTTGAATCATTTCTGCAACACTAGACTGTTGGGGATGTCAGCGGTGGAGAGGCTCGACACTAAGAGACAAACAACACTGAATGACTGCCTTGAGAGAAAGTATAGATGTCTCTGTAAATAACATTGAGTTGAACGTAAAAAAAAAAGAAATTCTCCTCAAATGCTATCGAACATGCTGCTTATTGTGTCTAGACAATCACAGAAATGTAATCATTCTACTTGTTGGTGCCTCACAGAACTAAAAATATCCACTAAATTATTAATACAAAAGTATATATACACATATATAAAAAATCTGATTCCCAAATTAAAGGTCTCCTATCATGCTATTGTTAGGCATAGATTTCAGATATATACAAATATATGAAAAACATGTCTATGAAGTGTTTTGCTCAAAATACCAAACAAATCACCCATTCTAGCCGTGCCTCATAGCCCTCTATTTCACTTCCTGTTTGAAAAGTGCTGATTTGGGAAGTAAAGCTTTGCGGGAGAATCTACCGGCAGATACTGCGGTGATGAAACGCCATATCCTGGATTATCAAGGATTTTTTCTGAAACAGTATGGAGCTCAAAGGCTTTCTCTCTTGCCGGTTATACCACAAGGTGAGTTCCTTTTTATTTCCTGCTTCTTCACACACATGCTCTCCAGTACAGGTCAGCTCTGAGTGTTAGCGATGCTAATGTAAACATGCACCGACCATATTACGTCCAAAACAGTCGGGCATTGTTTCTGATAGCAACGTTTCTGATAGGGCTGTGGGTGTAAAGCCAGCCTACATTTCCGATATTACGTCATATCGGACGCAAATCTGGATCAGCTCCGTTGTAGCCCCGTTTTTAGAGATTTGGGTAAGGCAAGGCAAGGCAAATTTATTTGTATAGCAAAATTCATACAGTGATGCAATTCAAAGTGCTTTACAGGATCAAACAGAGAAAACACAATACATTGAGAAGAAATACAAAATAATTAATTAAAAGAAAAAGAACCATGTTTAACAGTTCGAAAATTAGAACATTTAAATTTGAAAAGCCATATTAAAAAGAAATGTTTTTAGACCTGTTTTAAATGATTCTAAAGTGCTAGCCATTCTCAGATGTTCTGGGAGTTTGTTCCATGCATTAGGAGCATAGACGCAGAAGGCTGCTTTCCCACGCTTTGATCTCACAAATGGAACAGTGAGCTGGCCTGCGCCTGAAGACCTAAGGGGTCTGCTGGGTTCGTACCACTGAAGGAGGTCCTTGATATATTTGGGTCCTAGCCCGTTTAGTGCTTTATATGTGTGCACTAAAATCTTAAAGTAAATTCTCTCACTAACTGGAAGCCAATGCAGCGATCTCAGCACTGGAGTGATGTGATCCGTTTTCTTTGTCCGGGTTAAGACTCTGGCAGCAGTATTTTGAATTAGTTGGAGTTTACGGAGCGATTTTTTTGTGAGGCCTGTGAAGATGCTGTTGCAGTAGTCAAGCTTGCTAAAAACAAATGCATGGACAAGTTTTTCAAGGTCTTCCTTGGACATAAGGTCTTTAATACGCGAGATATTTTTTAGATGGTAGTAGGCTGATCTGTTGATTGCCCTGATGTGGCTGTTAAAATTGAGGTCAGAGTCTAAAATTATACCTAAGTTTCTTGCTTGACTTTTCGGTTCGAGTAATAGTGATTCCAGGTGTGCAGAGACTTTAATTCTTTCTTCTTTGGTTCCAAAAACAATTACTTCAGTTTTTTTGTGTTGAGCTGTAAGAAATTACGGCACATCCAGTCATGTATTTGTTTAAGACATGGGATCAATAAATCAGTAGGACCGTATTCATCTATGGAAAGTGATATGTAGATTTGGGTGTCATCCGCGTAATTATGATAAGAAATGTTGTTATTTCTAATTATTTGAGCAAGTGGCAGCATGTACAGATTGAATAGAAGGGGCCCGAGGATCGACCCCTGGGGGAACTCCACATGTCATTTTGGTTCTGTCCGATGTACAGCTACCAATTGAAACAAAATACTCTCGGTTTTCAACATAGGATGTAAACCATTTTAGGACAGTGCCAGACAGATCCACCCATTTCTCTAGTCTTTCTATTAAAATGTTGTGATCTACGGTGTCAAACGCCGCACTGAGGTCTAATAGAACTAAAACTGTGGATTTCCCACAGTCGGTATTACAATGAATGTCATTTAAAATCTTTAATAAAACCGTCTCTGTGCTATGATGAGACCTAAAACCAGATTGGAAGGTGTCTAAAATGTTATTGGAGGTCAAAAGCTGTTAAGTTGAAGGTAGACAACCTTTTCAATTATTTTGCTTAAAAATGGTAAATTTGAAATTGGCCTGTAATTACTGATTGTCAGTGTATCGAGGGTGTTCTTTTTTAGCAGTGGCTTAATAACTGCAGTTTTCAAGCCCTTAGGGAAGTAACCTGAATGGAGCGACATGTTCACAATCTGAAGTACATCTGAGGCAATATAGCAATAGAAATGTTTAAAGAAGTTTGTCGGAAGACTATCAAGACTACATGTAGTTGTTTTTAGATGGAATATAACGTCTTCAAGTGTTTTATGGCTGACTGGATACGGAGGAAACAGAGGGTTTTATTTTCTGACGCTGCGTGAGTTCCCCGACACACTGGAGACACATATTTATGCATAAAAGACATCAACAAGTGCATTTTGCATGATAGGTCCCCTTTAACTTTGGTTTTAAATCTCAATATTTTTGAAAAGATAATTCAAACTTGGATTTTTAAGTCATATTAAATGCACGTATTTTGAAGAAAATGCAGTATGGTTTATGTAAGGGCAAGATGATAATGTATTCAGCTGGCGTATATATCATGAGTTTGATTAGGTACTTTAATAAACTTATATGTAATGTAACAGATGTGTCCTGTACTCCCATGTAGGCTGAAAAGCTTGAGTAAAAATGAATGGACCAATTAAAAACCAGTCTGTGACTCACCAGGCAGTCCCTCTGTATAGTCTTGCACATGGCATTGAAATTGTCGGCTTCCAGCAGCAGCCCGTCCGGCAAGTCCTGGATGAAGTCCAGGTCTTTGTGAATGGGAACGGCCTTCTCCCTCTCTTTAGGGGACGCTCGCCTCTTATAGGTGGAGCCCTTCAGGTCGTATTTAAGGTGCATGGGGATGATCCGAGGAAGAAGATTGTTCATCACAACAATACGGATGTTTTTTCCTCCTGCCTGAACGCAATACAGCCCGTAGAACTTGGGTAGCAAGGTGCGCTTGTTTTGGTTAATGTTCTGTAAGGAAAGAGGGTAATGAAAAAGAGATATATGGCACACTTTATTTTAGAGAGACTTCATTAGCGCTTGCTCTCATTTAAGCCTCATACTCTCACAGTTACTGAAATCTCTTATATGGAACAGCCTCCCACTTCCTGTTGTATGTATTTGTCAGGCTCACCATGAAGTATCCAGGCAGGAGTTTCTGTAGGAACTCTGCCTCTTTGTGTTGAACAGTCTTGATGATGAACTCGTCATCACTGGAGACATAGAAGAGGGATCCGCTGGCTCCGGGGTTAGACAGCTCGATCAGACCATCATTACACAGAGAATACTACAGAGGAAGAGGAGTCTGCATCAGTGACCAATTGAAACAAGGCAAACACGTTGGCATTTCCAAAAATCTTATCAACTAAAACAGTGTTTTTATTTTTTTTATTTAAAAAAACAGCTAGTAGAAAAATAATTTAGTTGTGACAAAAACATAAAAGCACGAAATATGATTAAAATAAAAGTGACCACAGTGTCCACACACAAATTATTGTAGAAACAGTCTGCAGTTTTTGGTTGTCTTGTTTGTTGATTGGTTAAAACATTCAGCTTTGAAAAGATATGTTAAGGTTTATTATCTCTCATTGGAACTGAGTCTCATAATTTGTCTTCAACAAGGGGCACAGGTTAAAACCACTGAATACAAGGGCAGTGGCCGTTTCTCAATCGCGAGGATGCTTGCTTGGTAGCACATGTCTTTCGAGTCACTTCCTTCAGAAGCTAGGCAAGAATCCTTCCTGGCATTCGGAAACGAAGAGTGGAACAGGCTTGCAAGTGTGCAGGTATGCGTCAAATCTGTGCCTTACATTTTCGGCACAGATTTGGGGAAATTGGTCCGTGCGCAAAGCATTGTGGGGATTTGAAGGACGCGAAGTCTACCCATGTGCAGCCTTGAAATTACCCCCAAACTAAGGACGCAGCCTCTGTGGAATTCCAAGTATGCTGGAGATTGGAACAGTCCTTCGGCGGCACTCGATGACGTAGTATCCTTGAAATATTGGCTTGGAAGCCAGTTTCCTCGCGTTTGAGAAACGGCCAGTGACTAAAGCTATCAGCAGAGCAGTTCCTGTAAACATGGAAGTGTGTGTTTGTGCAAGTACTGACCAGGTAGTCATCTGGTCGAATGCCAAAGAGTTCCCTGAAATAACGAAAGGCAATTGGAGCGTAGGTCTTAAAGCGAAAGTCACTATAGTGATGAGCAGGAGTCAGGTTACTGCCTTCACTGAAAACACATCAAAGAGAGGAGAGCACAAATTCACAATTAAACATTCACAAAATATTCAGTGAATGATTTTCCCTGCCAAAATAATGATATAATAACAATATTATCGCAATATCAATAGAACATTTTAAATACAAACAAACACTAGTAAAGCTTTTTAATACAAACAAATACATTTTAAATACAAACAAATACCAGTAAAGCTAAATTAAATGTATCTTTATCTTAGAATATACTGGATTTCTACTGAAAGGTGCTCTCTTTTACAAATGAATTACACTTCAAATATGGGTGCACGGAATTGGAGAGAGAGTCCGTAACAATAACTTTACAAAAGTTTACTAAATGTAATTTAATTGATGATTTTAAAGTCAATCAACATGATATTACCAAATCAATACTCATTATTAACGTCTAATTGTTCACTGTTATTTTCAAAGGTTATTCAACAACAACAACTTCGGTTATCAACCTGGGGAAGAAGATGCTTTCGACCACAACAAAGTCCTGCATGAGAACGTCCCTCTCCGCCTTCTGGCTTAAGCTGCCAACGGTGTGAGTGATGCCCAACTGGATGGCACCTTTCAGGGCAGATGACGTAGTCTAGAGGGGTCGGAGAGGGAAAGATAGTAAACCCCAGAACAAACTAAATATTCCCCCATGACTCACTCGTCCCTATTCTTGGTACATCTAATGAGAGAAAGTCCCAAACTAATTTGAAAGTATGACCACCTTTTACACTTTTCAACTCTGCTACATGTAATAAAACAACCCACTGGTGTGGCCAACCCCCACCCTGTTCTGACCTTTTTATAGGTGGTCTCTCCGGTGGTGGTCTCCACCCCCCGGTGTCCGATGGTCTTCTTCATACTCTGAGTTGTGCCAGGCAACTGATGAGAGGGGCAGAGAGGAAAACATTTAAATATAGTCTGGTGAGTGTGTTAGTGAACACAGAAGATCGAGCTGAATCCGATATGTAGATGGGTTTGCTGGATCAACATTTACTTGACTTCGGATGGTACATAATAGAGAAGCAAATTATTAACACATTCTTTGACATCCATACCTCTGAAGGGGCCATTTTTCGGATGCCACTGGTCCCTAAGGACACAAAAAGGTTCAATTAGGAGTTACAGTGGGACAAAGACACAAACACTTGAGAACAAAATGTGAAAAGGCAGTAAAACCTTTAGGGGCGGCTAGTCCCCTTGTTTAGACTCAACCTAAAGGGAAAGTTAGGTTGTTTTGTATGAAATACTCTGTCCATAGTCAGTTTATCATCTAGAGTAAATGGAGGTTTGCACGCCCCCAGTTTGGAGAATCAGAATGACGCACACAAGCAAAGCACTGTACTGCTGTGGACACAGGAAGAAGCAAAACGTTATTTTGTCACCTTTCTATTTTATGCTCTTTTATACCTCTTTACATCACCTCTACAGTCCTTTCCGACTGTGAACTGAAGCAGTTATCTAGGCTCTCTTCAAACTCAAACTCCTTACATTTTATTTTAAAGTGCAGAACATCGGAGTTGCTTTTCTACTCAAGGGGTCTTTCTTGAAGGTGAATAACCATCCCTTCAATGCAACTCTTGTAAATGTCAACCAGTACGGTCAGTGTAAATGTGATGCTTTTTAAAAAGAGTTTGTTAAAGACTGTTTTAAGAAACCCTCTGCTGGTTAATTAGGAGGGCTATTTCCAGCAGCGGCGGACGGCTATGAGGCCAATGATGAGCCCAGGCCTAAATGTGGCTGCAGTCACGCTGCCCTCGATACCTCCGCTCAATGTGAACTGGAACTACTTCTCCCCTGAGCTGGCTGCTCCAGATTCATCTGCTCCCTGAAGAGGTATATCTACAGTCACAGCCTCCTTTCAAAAAATCTGCCATTCCTAGCTCTTTCTGCAACAGCCTACTTTGCTTCTGACTTTAACTTTGCATTTCTTATTTTTGATTAATGCCGTCGTAACTATTGTTTGTTGAATTGAGCTATTGCGCGTACTGATAGCAGAGGATTAGTATCGTTAAGGTACAGTAAAACACATATTGAGAGTTATAGACCTCAAGAAGCAAAATGTAAGGTAGGTTAAAAACATGCCCCAAACAAATAAACATATCCTCCTGGATAAGCATGGTAACAATCACAGCACATAACAGTTTTGTAAGATATGTCCAGTAGAAACAAAGAAATACATGATTTCCTATGTCCTTACGTAAACTTGCTGTCCGAACCTACTTCTCACCCACTTTGCAAGCACCTCTAGCCTGTAACCAATGGCAATATGTACTTCAATGCTGCAGTGCCACAGGTCAATATATACAGAGGATGTTGGGTAGATTAAACAACCTTTCCTGTGTGTGAAAATGCATCTACGCCCAGCATGAATCCAGGAGATGCACAGTAAGTGGACACTGCAACCCAGGAAAGGTAGGTGTGTTAATAATAAGGCAGACTCACTGAATGCCATGCACGTCTTCTCAGTTAACAAGGAGGGACACACTGCAATCCACCGGGAAACAATCAGCATCATTCTGCACACATTCCCAACTCTCATTATGTAACACAACCACACACTATATCTTCATCACTACTCGTGCAGTTTCTGATCACGCACACCCATGCCGCGAGTACCTCGCTGAAATGCTCTCCTCCAGAACTGAGTCCTAATATCTGTGGAGCAGGACAGAGGCAGCCTTAAAAGCTTAACCCAGAAACGGAGCTGCACTGAACAACACATGTACTGACCGTGTTTAGGTACGAGGAAATGTACCATGTAAAGCTGGAATGATTACTCAATTTAATACGAATATTAGTGCTAAGTAATATCTCTGGGTATTGGACTGATAGTTGGAAAATGATCTGGAAAATCATAATGAGTACTTTAATTATTTTCCACCCATCTTATACACAGAATAGCTTATTTATTGATTCATTAATTTGGAATAATTAGCAGCAAAATGTATTAGGAACATACATAACCATCAACTACCCTAACTTTATCACATTGCAATGTTTTCAAGAGTTAATATGAAACTGGCCCTGGTAATAACACACACTGCAGTAATCAATTATTAGATCAATAGAAAAATAATAACCAACTCTTTTATAACCAATTCATTGTAAAAGTACATTTACATGTACAAAAAAGTACTGTTTTCAGCCTATAAAATATGAACATGCCCTACATTTTCCTGCATTACCTTATATTTAACAGAATGGACTCTTTATATAAACCAGTTGGTCTTTATCGAAACTGTGATGGACATTTAACACATGTTTTTTTTTTTTTGACATACCAAAGAAACAATGAAACTAGATTATAATCATTACATTAATGAAAATACCTTTTAGTTGCAGCCAGACACCGATAAAAACCGACACTGAGCATAAGATTCAGGGTAGTAATTACCCACCCCAACTCAACCCAATTACTTAAGAATGACTTTAGCTCTTCAGTTAGAGGCCTTACGACAATAAGCAAACCATCTGTTCCTCTCTGTATACTAAACAACTCCCTGCCAGCCTTGTTCACATGTAGCCCGCAGCATACACAAAGCAATAATATGGGACACGCACAGTTTCCTAACATAATTGTCTTCTTATCATAGCTACATGAATCTACAGGATCTTGCCCTGATGAGGAAACAAGGCAAATCAAGGCTCCTACACTGGATATTACATGATGTTACTGTCACTCAAATGTCTGTGAGTGTGTATTTCACAGATTGCTGTGTCTTGTATTTGTGAATGTCTATGCTCTCAGCCATGTGGGAGCCACAAGAGTCATTTGAAGGCACTATTTTTATTCACTGATTCAGACTGGGTGGTTACCACAGCAAAAGCAACTCCTCTCTAGACAGGAAAGATAATAAGTGACACACTAAACTAAATGGATTAGCAAGATGCAACCTCCCCATCATCTGTCCTGTCTAGAGAATAAGACCCATATGTTTCTTTGTGGTCACTGAAAACTGAGAAAGACCAATTCATGAGCGATTCATCATACAAAAATGTGAAATCAAGAGAGATGGACAAACATTTCATACACTTAACAGGGACATGACTGTTCATTATCTGGGTTAGCATGACAAACTTGTAGGAAATCAATAAGATCAATATTTTTTCCGATAATATATCACTATGAATCTTTGGACACTAACGCTAACTGACAGGGGGCTGGTGTTGAGTGAAATAAATGACAAATGGATCTGTTGCTACTCTGCTCCTGTAGTAAACATCTATATTTCTGTTGGCCTTTTATAGAACATTTAAATGTATCCAGAAATGTTATATTGTGTATCATTTGTGATAAATGTATTTTCTACTGTAGATATGTTAATATTTGCTGTTTATTTTTTTATCACGTTTGTAGTTTAATCCACCTTTTGAATATGTGTATATTTGAATGCCTGAATATACTGCTGCTATAACAAAAGGATTTCCCAATTTGGGATGAATTATCTGTATACCACAGACCCTGACAGATAGAGGAAAGGGAGGGGTGTAACGGGCTATAACAGGGTAGTTTCCCATGGATGGACAGACCCTATTCAAACAGCAGCTTCTTATACATTTACAAAATAAGTGTAATAAACCTTGCAATTATCCTCCTGCTTCCAGCTAACTCATTAGCATTCAAACAGCGTTAACAAATCACCGGCTTGATAACAAAACAGACCACTTGAGCCAACGTGGTCCAGGGAATTATTTTTTTAATGCATCCTAATAGACAATTATATATAAATACTGTCCGCTCGCTGGCTAAAGCTTATTAGCACCAGACTGGGGTTTATCTAAGGCAGTTTAACAGGCTACACATTGCTTGTTTCATTTGTTAGGTTGAGAGCCTCGATGCTAACTGGCTAAGTGGCTAACCGGGACGTGAGAAAGCCACAGTCCCCGAGTCCCACGGTTAATATCGCTATAAAATGACACACGGTTATGTTTTTATGTTCGTTTGAAGACGACAAAAGGAGGAGTATTTATACACTAGATACCTGTCGGGGCTGTTGATCCCGAGTCTGCCGTCCCAGCAGTCGCCATTACGGTCTGCCTGTTCTCATCCCAGACTGTAGAGCCGACACAGAGGGCTCTGATGCTCGGCTCGCAGCTGCGCCACAGCGCCGCCAGCAGACCGAAGAGGAACCGCTTCACTTTCACTTTTACTCCACTTCATATTCATGTACCTCAAGTTTAAAAGTTTAGAATAACCTTGGTGTTCACTAACTAAGTACATTTACTCAAGTACTGTACTTGACTGAAATTTTGAGGTACTTTACTCGAGTATTTCCATTTATGCTACTTCTATTCAGAGGTAAATATTACATTACATTGCATTTAGCTGACGCTTTTATCCAAAGCGACTTAAAATAAGTGCATTCGACCAGGAAGATACAACCTTGAAGAAAACAGAATCATATAACTACATCAGGTTTCATAGAGCCAAACATTTAAAGTGCTACTCAACTGGCTTTAGATAAGCCAGCCCTTTATTAGTATATAAGTGCTTTGTTAGTAATTCAATCGCTCGAAGTGGAGTCTAAAGAGATGAGTTTTCAGTCTGCGCCGGAAGATGTGTAAGCTTTCTGCTGTCCTGATTTCAATGGGGAGCTCATTCCACCATTTTGGAGCCAGGATAGCAAACCCACGAGTTTTTGCTGATGGGAACTTGGGTCCCCCTCGCAGTGCGGTTGCACGTGCTGGGGTGTACAGTTTAACCATGTCCTGGATGTAGGAGGGGCCAGACCCATTCGCAGCATGGTACGCAATTACCAGTGTCTTGAAGTGGATTCTAGCATTTACTGGAAGGCAGTGAAATATTGTACTTGTACTCCACTACATTTATGCAGTAGCCTACCTTTAGTTACTTTGCAATTCGAGGTAAATGTTAAACAATAGGATTAACCCTCAATACTTTAGACATAGGCTACCTGGTTTAAATTCACAATTAGTTTAAACAATATCTATCTAGCTTGATCAATACCTCAATAATTATCACCAAAACATATATATGAGTACTTTTACTCTTGGTACTTTAGTATAATTCAACTGCTGAGAGTATATCAGACATAGTTTCCAAATTAACTAAATATGTGCAATGTTGTTGAAATATTTTTACATTCATAAAGGGCTGATTTTGTGTTTATCATGCCTCAACACCTTCTTTGAGTCACATGTTATTTAATGTTTGTTTCATTATGTCTTAAGTCTTTGCAAGTTCTTCTCTTATGTTTGTGTGTGTCATTAGTGACAAAGTAAAATATAATTGAACTACATATAACTAGATTACTTTTACAAGGGTTTGTAACAGGTGAAAAGCAGTTCAAACTATTCAATTGACAAGCGTTGTTATTACTGCCAATTTAAATCTAGTTTAGCCAGGCAGACATTTACAAGTAAGGCAAGACAAAGGACCCACACAACCTAACCTTGCATGTAAGAAGACAGTAGACCACACAAATGGTACATTTCAATACGTTTTTATTATAACTGTTGTAGATATGATCTCTACACACAAAACAAGGATGAAAACTGATTTTGCATTTCCAAATCAATCAATAAAATGCATCCATAATCAAATATGTAAAGCGTAGCCATAAAAAATAGTTGTACAGTAAAACAAGAATTAAACAATGTTGTATGTTTCTTTTTAAATGTATTCTTGTGATAACAAAGCTTCTAATTTGATCTCAGATAAAAAGATGAAAAGAAAACTGGCAGAAGCTAGAATGTGGTCCACATTCCCTTACAGACTTCAAATATGTCCTGTTTATGATCAGAGGTCATCTCAGCTGCTAGCTTGATGTTTCCCTGAATGGTCCAGTGCCATAGGATCAGCAGCCAAAGGTCATCAGAGTATAGAGTGGAGAGGGCACTTTTTCTTTTCACTCGAGGCTTTGGTTGCTTTGGTGATGGCATTCACAAGAATTTTGGAGATACACTGCGGCCGCTCGTGTGAAGACATGCGGCAACAATCACGGAGAGATGGAGGAGAATTCCAACATTGCTTTGTTACTGCGATGAGCTGTTTTGATGGAGAGTACAAGATCAGACAAATGATAAAAAGCCAATTGAAAATCTGACATTTTGTTTAATAGCTCCAAAACTTTTGTTTTCAAATGTTTCATTTACATTTTCACTGCTCAGGCTTTGTCATCTGATTTTTTTTTGCTAGATTTTGTACTGACACCCTTCCTTGTTTGACTCACCTCCTGCGCAAAACAAAGGACCCTCTCTTCTTCAGACAGGGGGCAGCATTGGTTCACAAAGCTCTTGAGAGGAAAACCAACAGGGAACCTAAAACACAATGAAGCTATTACTTTGTTTCTGTACATAATGCAGACACACCAAAAACATACTGTAGATAGGTGGTATTAGCACATTTCAACATCAAATATATTTTAGCAGATGAGGCTGCTTGGTACCAATGTATTTTCTTTGACAAGAAATGACCAAAAGCATCAAAAGAAACTGAAAGAAAGGAACTACCATTGCCACAAAAAAAAAGCACCATGAAAGAGGATGATAAAGAAGACAAAGATAATAACAGATCCAAGGCCAGATGTAGGAAGAATGTTCTTACTTCTTAGTGATGATCTGGTGAGTGTCACAGAGGTTGTGAAGGGAGAGCTCTTTAGCAGCGGAGGTCAGATTATAATATGGGTCAGGAGAAATGTTTTTGAAACAGGTGTATCGGCTATCTTCCACGTTGTCAAAACAACACTCGAAATCCACTGGTTCACCGTTCTTGTTCAAGCAAAACTTGCTAAGCTCCTCACGCCACTTAAACACAAATAGAGAAAGGTCATGAGAAGGCAGGAACATTACTAAATTAAGGAAAATATTTATGTTTGTAGGTTTTTTGGTTTACCTTCTGGTCAGCACACTCGAGCACACCCTGCTTCTTTTTGCAGCACTGTTTGAATCCCTTCTCTACACGATTAATGGTCTTTGCCTGACGGGACATCAATTCATAGCCTGAATTTCGGAGGCAATTGACTTTGTAGAGGGGGCGTAGTTTCTGGTCGCGACACAGTGATTCAATGTTGTCAGCAGAGGGTCGTCCGGGAGGAAAGTTGAAGTCTTTTTTAGGAGATTGTATAACATTTGTTTGTCCTCTGGGTGCTCTGGGAACGTGCGGACTCTGTATTTTCCTGTAAAGTATGAGGCACATGGTCAGAGTGAAACCGGACCTCCTTCTACCTCTAGGGTGTATTTATCCAAACTAAGTGTGTTTTGCAATGAAACAATTCATTTGTATTGAAATTCCATAAAAAGATTCAAACAAATGTGTTAGGCTGCTTTCAGAGTGAGTTAAGCCTTGTAGTAAAATAGCCACCCTGTCATTCATAAGAATGGGACCAGTCCACTCATGCAGCGTGGGTTTTATACAGATGGCTCAGGCTAAATAGACAGAGGGTTGTTCAGCAAAAACAATAAAACCTAGCTCAACTGCTAGATCAAAATGAAGCATTCTCGGACAAAGCCCTGCATTGTTCAAGGAACTATACCGCCAAGTGTACAATGTAAAATGATTGCCGTAAACATAACTTTCCAGAGCAGTAAAATCCTTCCTCATACTAGGCCTATTATAAAACAATTTGATGTGTTTTGGCGTCTGAAGAGCCTATTTAATATAAGTTATATAAATAGTTTTATAGACAGAAATGTGTCCAAATGTGTGTCTTTTCATGGGATGTAAATTATTTAGAAAATATTGAGAAATGTTTTCACAACATTGTAAAAGCTGAAACTGATTTCTGATTTGATCCTATGCATAGGAGCATACATGATGTTTAAGAAGGTTTAACTTGTTAACATTCAAAATCAACTGTTTACTGGTGGTTATTTTATCAAATTCGATTCATACCGCGGACAATCCATGGGGGTAAAGTAAAAGGTTTCAGTGGAGGGAATCCGTGGCACCGGCAGCTCCTGTGTCGCCGTGTAGTTTGGGTTCGGAGCCTGGTTATGGAAGCACTTTAGCCTGTCGCTGCCCCTCGGCCTGCAGCATTCAGATTGATGGTCCTTTATGGTTGCGTCCTCCTCACAGTAGGAATCTATTGCAAACTTCCACTGTAGTTGGAACAAAACCACAGACAGTTCATTCTGCATTCGTCTTTTAATAGTGACATGAAGTCTGCATGCGACTGTATTTTAAGTGAATGGGCCAGCTGCAATATATAGAGTATCTTTTAAGACACAATTACACAAATCTCAAAAACAAATATTAGGCGAAAAGATTAAGAAAAGGCTTTTTTCACTAAAGAATTGGAGGCATGTTTGTTGCTTGGCCTTCAGACCGATCCTCTGGTTCTCATGCCAAGGCTTGTCTGTTATGCCAGGCTGGGCTGCATATAATGGGCTTATCAACTGAAAACACCCAAGGCCTTTATCCTCGTTCCAAAAAGCAAGTACCATCATCTCAGCAATGTGAAGAATGTGTTGTGCCCTTTTTCTGTCCAGGGTAGAACAAAAACACGCACAAAAATGTGTTTGGAGTACTATACGCTATAGAAATGATAAAACAAAGGTTCAGAAACTAAGGTAATATAAATATAAAGTTACTGAAGTTGGCAATTAAGATCATATTTATGAGAGCATTCCTCCACATAAAGTATTAAGTGGATAACATTAAAATGATCTTGTTTTTTTATTATAAATCAACACGAATTGGGATCAAGCTTCGGTTGATCCCAATATCTTGAGTCTAATGACAAGATAATGCAAAAACATTATCAACAAGGTGGAGTACAAAAATTGTAGCACAATTAAAGTTAAAAGATGCAGGATATCCTATAATGTCACTTTTATACTGAGTTGAAGAAATTGCTGAATTGGCTGAAGGTGACTCACCGCCCTTGAGGCGCAACACAACGTCACCTCTGTCCCCCACGTGTGGTTGCTTCCGCAGCATGCATTTAAGAGGTACTCTAACTCGTTGACAGAACTGGCCATTCGCTTCAACTTCCCATAACCACTGACAGGAAAGTACGAGTCTGGGTAGCGGGGACGATGGTCTCCATTGATACAGATGGCTTGGATATTGTCGAAAGTCGGTTGGCCGAGGGGGAACTCAACAGGATATTCCAGCCGTGGAGGACCACCAGCGGAACGGGGCCCAAAACTTGGTTGACCTTAGTGGAAAAGACAGGAATTACTGTTATTTGATACAAATACAGCGACAGGTGAATTCAATTAAAAGTCAAGGGAGGAAAATACATACGAACCTCCTCTAGATGTCAAGCCTAGCTCCTTGACCTGCCAGGTATTTGAGGAACTGTGATGTTGCATTTCTGAAAGACAAAACGATTTTAAAACAAGTATTTACAAAATATATACAGTATATATATATTTGCCAGTGTCAACCTATATTAGGGCACCAGAGGGACAGAAATAATGATGTGGTATATGATTTATGTTTTAAAGAGCTGGAAAAAATCCGCTCTGAACATCTAAGATTATTTTGATTAGATAGATACTGCACTAGTATTGTGAACTCGCACCCTGCATGAATTCGTCAATGTCGAAGGTGACCTCGCGTTGCTCGAAGTCTTTCTCTTCTGGAACTTGTAAACACAAAGAGAAGGAGAGAAAGAGGGAAAGGGAGAGAGGGAAAGAGAAAGAGGCAGAAAGCCAAAAGTTATGCAACCGTTATTGCACAAATTATACTGAGAACCAGTGGTGACCATTATATTCAAAAGTCTTTCAAATGTTACTAAAGTAAAGTTTTGTATGTAACATCAGAGACATGTACTGAATCATTGACAATGTGATGAGTAATGTTAATTACAACACTTTATTTAGTCAGTGACTCATCATTTAATATTGACACTGAATAAATTAGAATTGCCATTTATAATATTCAAGTTGCACTAAAGTGCTTGGACTACGTTTTACTGGTGGGAAGTAACTAAGTACATTTACTCAAGTACTGTACTTAAGTAAAAATGTTAGGTACTTGTACTTATACTTGAGTATTTCCATTGTATGCTACTTTGTACTTATACTCCACTAAAACTAAGAGGTAAATGGTGTACTTTTACTCCACCACATTTATTTAATATGAGTTATACTTTACAGATTTTGATTAATGATGTGAAATATAATCAACACTTAAATTAGACTTTAGTTACACCTGGAGTAAATTCACAAACTGCCCTGCAGTATACACAGTCATTAAAGCTAGCTGCACCTTTACAAGCTTTTATAACACTTTAATGCATCAATAATTATCAAAACATACAATATTATTCTGAAATGGACCTTTCTGCATAATGACTTATTTTACTTTTGTTAGCCTACTTAAGTATATTTTTATGCTAAAACGTTTGCACTATTTTACTTTAATAAAATGTTTGATTGCAGGACTTAGTAACCGAGTATTCCTACACACTGGTACTTTCAAGTACAAGGTCTGAGTACTTTTGCCAGCTCTGCGTGTAGGCTACTGTGATATACAAGTCCTTATTGCGACAGGAGGATTAATGTCAGCTGGTCTGCGAAATGAACGCAGAGCAGCTTAGACGAACAAAAATGGAGTCAAGATGCAACTTCTATCAACTATCAACTATGAAAACAACAACAATAACAACAACAACAACAACAACAAGAAACGGGGAAGTAACAGTACCAACCCTCGGATGCTGAGCTCAGTAGCACCAAGACCAATGCTGTGCAGCAGGCTAGAGCCGCAGGAGACCCCATGGCGCAGAGTATAGCGTCGTGAACGATTTGTCCCGCAGATACTGTTTGTCTGTCCTCGCGCAGAGAGAGAGTAAGGCCGCCCAGAGACACACACACACCGGCCGGTAATTGGTTGAACAGAGACGTCCCTGCTGTCTGTCAGACCGTAAACGCGCAACCGTACAAACAGATTTTATAGTTGTGGGGTTTCAGGGGGGCGAGAAGGGGTGAGGAAGAAAAGAGGGAGGGAAGGAAGTTTTTACAACATGACTCATAGGTAGGCCTACTCAGTTGAAATCCTGGGTACGTCTTTGTTGGACGTGATGTGAACATGAACTAATTTGGAGATAGGCCTACTTTACTTAAGTATTTGATGCTACTTTGCACGTCTACCCAACTACGATGTAGAAGTAAATACTAAGTGTACTCCACTACATTTATTTAATAACTTTAGTTACTTTGCAGGTTTGGATTAATGATGTGAAATATAATCAACTCTTAAATCAGACTTTAGTTACACCTGGAGTAAATTCACATACCCTGCAGTATAAAGTTATTTAATATAGGCCTAGCTGCACCTTTACCAGCTTTGATGAAGACATCAATGCATTATTATAATAAAAACATGTAATATATTCTTCTGAAATGGGCCAATCTGCATGATGAGTAGGCTACTTTTACTTTTTAGTACTTCGTTAAGTATATTTTGATGCTAATACTTATTTGCTTTTATTTAAGTAACATTTTGATTGCAGAACCAGGACTTACTTTTAACTGACTATTCCTACACTCTGGTACTTTTATTTTACTTTAGTACAACATCTGAGTACTTCTCCAAACTCTGATGAGCACATGTGTTAATGACTTCTTCTTTTTTTAACACTGGCGTTTCGCCAATGTTTAAGACTTATTGCCCTGCCATAAGGCCCAGCTAATTATCCTCTTGGCTATTGACAATGAATGAACAAATTCTAATATTTTATATTATTTATTTAATTTATAGAAATATCATAAATATTCAATGATTGTAGGGAGTACTTTTAAAAATGTACATTTTATTCCAAATGGTTGGATTCCTATTTGACTAAAAATCCAGTTGTATACTCTGCCTAAGTGGTTAATGCCTTTGTGTAACGCCAACCGATAAAAAAAAAAAAAAAGATAAATTGAATAAAACTGATACCATTCACCATAAAACAGATACAGACAGTTAACTTGGCATTGATGTCCAACATATGGATTTAGACACACATCTATATTTTCGTTAGACACACTTCTAAAGAAAATATAGATCCCATTCTCTGTCTGAGTGTGATACCTTAAAGCAGGGGTGGGGAACCTTTTTCCTCTCAAGGGCCATTTCAATTTGTACAACATCCTTCGAGGGCCGTACAAATTATTGAACTCAACGTCTGCTTAAAAAACTCAAATCACAGCCCATTCATTTCGCGTTTCTTTCATGCTGTGCAAAGAAAAAGCAACCTCTTAATCCAGATATTTGACCATGACCCGCGCATTCATGTACCGTGGCATGACCACCAAAACAGAAAGATATGGACACAAGATGTGTGCAAATGTATTTAGTTTCATATCCATGTGGACATGATTTAAGTGGGGTGGGGGTGGGCGGACCTAACCTCATCTAGGGGGGTTTGGGGGCATGCACCACCATGAAGATTTTTTTTTAAATGTTGAAGTTAAAAGCATCAATCTGGTGCACTTTGAGAGCAACATGAAGAGATCTATGGATACATCTCTCAACACCCATATGAAACAGAACTGTAAGCAGATTTGTTTCTTTATGGATATTTTACAAATCAATTCCCTTTTAAACTGTATTCTTGTTTATTAATAACAACTTTTTTTTACTGTCATATTAGTATTGTATAACTGTTTACTTTATTCTCTTATTTTTCTATAACTATAATGATCATATAAAGATGTGCCTTTACCTCACTGGTTGGAGAAAAAGCTTCTTATATTCGTTAGCATAGCTAGCTAACCAGATGCTAATAACAACAACGTTATTGACTGTATGATCAGTATGACAGATCGCCACTGGGCTTTCAACTAAAGACAAAGCCACGCAAAAACTGCGGCATGTGTACAGCTCCTTATGGGTATTGCAATTTGTGAAGTCCCGGCCCGAAGCCGCATTCTGGTGCTCTCCGTTAGAACTACACTCCAGTCTAGTGATGTGTCGGTCGCGAACGAGCCGATTCTTTTGAACGGCTCTTTGGTATGAACGAGGGGAACCGAGTCGTACTTGGTGAGAGCCGTTCTTGTTATCGTTCAATTGTTAGTCCGCACTCACTGCCTGCCAAAATCCACTCGCCTGTTAAAAAGCTTGATTTTGTTCCCCAAACGTATTCTGTGAAGACCCGCCCCTACTCTGATTAGTAGGTTTCAGCAGGAGGAGTGAGATGGGGTGGGTCTTAACGGAATACGCGAGAGAGAGAAGTCATAACAAGTGGTAGGCTACAGGACAGGTAGACGACGTGTTTTTCGGATGGAAAATGAGCCAAACGCGAAAACGCAGCAGCATTTTGATGCACTTCAACCAAAAAAGCGCACCATTTGTAAAGGCAAAATATCCTTTAAAGCAGGGCCAACAAATGATCTCCATCGCCACTTAAAAACACAGTATCTATATTAAGAGTTGCGTGAATTTCATTCAAGGCAAGGCAACTTTATTTACTTAACACATACGGAGGGTAAATTCAAAGTAGTACATTCACGGACATGAATGACATGGATATGGCGCCACCTTGTGTCGTGTTTACAAAGCAGATTATTGACATTAGGTCTGGCAATACAGTCAATCATTATCCTGGTGATTATTTCACAGACAAACCAAGTAACCCCGCCAAAAAAAACGGCTCTTTTGAACGGCTCTTTGAAAGGAACGGAGCCATAAGCTCCGGCTCCCTTCAAAGAGCCATAAATCCCATCACTACTCCAGTCAGACGAGACATATACCACGTGATGACACGTTAGGCTCATGTTGTGTTCAAGGACCCTGACCTTGGCCAGGAAAAACAAGCTTGTTTAATTATTTTGCGGTCTAGATTTCTTGAATGTTTTTCTTTTTTGCGTGTGTTTATAAATTACCCCGAGGGCCGTACCAAATGGTCTCGCGGGCCGTATACGGCCCGGAGGCCGGAGGTTCCCCACCCCTGCCTTAAAGGGTGTGTTGACATTTTTTAATTGCACAGTAAGATTCAAAAATATAATTCTAATCAAAGCCTCAAATTCTTATATAATAATTCAAGTAAAGGCTGCGGGGGGAACTTCTGTGTAGCAATGCAGGAGGAGTCACCGACTCAAAGGAGACACGGGGAGAGCTGGAGCTTTGATGGCAAACGCTGATGGGTTTATTTGGAGCTTCGGCCGGAGAATTCACAAAACAAGAGTCAGAGGTTCTGACTTCACGACAGAGTTGCCACGTCAATTATGAAGAACTCTACCCCAGACCCATGTATTTAGTCCAGAGAGAATAATCAACATTGTGCATAACAAGATAGAATGATAACACCTCAATCAGCTGACGCCAACAGGCAGGAACAGGGAGACAAAACACTGAGAGCACATCAGCCAAGGTTACAGGTGCGTGTGATCAGTCAGGAGTATGACATGGGTCAAAGTTATGGGCCTTGGAAAATATTTCCCCAACAAAGACCACGGAAGAAAAAAAACAGGAGCCTACATTTTCCACAATTCAAAAATGTATGTCTTTTAAACTCTACACCTAATGATTGTAACACATCATTATTTTGCGAATGTCAAAAATATTCAACAGGATGAATAAAGGATACGATTTAAAAGCATTTAATAATGTATAGCTAGGGCTGTATTTTGTCCATCCCACCAACCCTGTTTTTGAGTCATTGTTTGCTTTTCGAGAGAGATATCAAAGGCCTTAAACTCTTCTTTCTCGCACACAGAGTTTGAGTCCAGGGTTATTGTGACCTTACAGATTCCGGTCAGGAAGACTCAGTCCCTCCCGCCATGTTCTCGTCAACAACAAAAAACTAAACAAATTAGAACAACCCCATCTGCAGCTGTCCTTTAATGAGTTTCCACAGTTTACTCTCTACAGGTCACAGCTTAAACTGGAAAGATTATCTTGCCTTTGCTGCTCTGGCAGCAGATCTTTCCCACCATAAACAGCAGATATCACAACATTTTGGAGGGTGCAGTTGAGGGACGGGAGCCGGAAACTGTATACAGAAGTGTTTGTCCCGATTCGAAATTCCCTTGAGAGGTCAGAGAGCAAAAACAGACTCACACAGGGCTGCAATACTGTCTCTCTCACACTGGAAAAAGAAACATGTGGTATTGAGGCAATTGTATCCAACAAATGCAACTTTATTTAAGGCTGCTGAAAACTGTTTCTGTTTGAAAGTTTGTAGGCTATTTTCCTTCACTTTGAAGAGTAAATAAGATAGTTTATTTGAATTGCTCAATTATACTTTACAGGTCCAGAACAGCACAAGACAAGTATGTTAGAATCCACACGAGATTAAATCAAAAAAGTTTGTGCTGGTGTTGTCCTCTATTCAACATGAGAATATCTCAATAAGAATTGCTTACTCAGTCTTTTCAAACTGAAATATAAAAACAAAAATCATTGCATGTTGCTGTAGTAATTATCTATTTTAGCAGACACACACAAGATAAAAGCAGCTTTAAAATGTGACTACTGTAGGTACATTTGACAAAGAAATGTTTTTGAAGGAAAATTTCATAATTACGACATTCAATTGACTCAGAGTCTTTTAATTCACCTTCTTTCAACTTCGTTAGCAACTGTTTTTTGTCCATGACAACCTAATAACTTTCCACTAACCCACAATGACTAATATTTCCTGTGTGTTGAGTGCTGCCGCAGCAACTCCCAAGAACATGACGACAATGCCTGTGCTGCTGAGATCATGCTAATCACTTCAGAGCTAAGATGCATGCAAACCGTGTGTGTGAGTGTGTGTGTGTGTGTGTGTGTGTGTGTGTGTGTGTGTGTGTGTGGTGCATCTTTTTCTTGCATAAGTCTAAGACTGTTTTTATTACACCACTAAAAGACAAATGAAGTTACCACATCTGTCTCATTTACATGGAATTAGCCTAATTTTAAACTCAGTCGTTCCAGGAAAGGCAGTTCCCCTTTCCTGGAACCACATCTGGTCATACAATATTTAATGATGAAACCTCTCATAATTTCCTCTTTAGTCATGGCTTTATTTATGTAAACAAATCATATACAAGTTCTGAGAAAAAAAGCAAAAGTTTGAACACTACTTTATCTCTCACATTTTAATGTAATGTATACAGTTAATGCAACATCTTTTTCCAAGCTTGAAAAAAACAACAGCCTGTTAGGATTTGTTCAAACACAAAGGGTGACATTTAAGAGGTACGGCTGCTTTGCAGGACTTCTGAACCTGAAGAGGAGAGACATCTCTCGACAGAAGCAAGGCAGGTTGTCTCTGTTTTCTGGGTGTATTTAACACTCTGTATGTAATTGTCACACACCAATATTTCATTATTTGTAGGGCTAGTTGTTACGCACTATATTAACCTTCAAATGTGTGTGTGGTATGTGAAGGAAGGTTTTTTACAGGCTCATGAAAGACTGAGAGAGTACCTCTGGCCAATTAGAAACTGGTTGTCACTTCTGAACATCAGAGAAAATTGAAAAACATAAACCTTCATCAGCTTCCTTGCCTTGTGTCTCTGTTCGGACATATTTAGCACATACATAAACAGTCGTACTTTCAATCTTCTGAACTAGCATTTGAAACTTCAGTTGACAATGAAAGGTGTTCTGCTTTTTAAAATGTCTGTATCCAGATGCACTGTAACTCATGGTAGCAGAGAAAATTAATTCTGGACCCCTCTGACCATGTACCGTCAAACAACAATAAAACGCATGTGTCCCTGTGATAATAAAATACTTTTAAACTATGAAAATATTGATATTTCTATCTGATGCAATCTATCAAAAAAAACTCTGCAGGAATTCATAAAATACAGTACTAAACAAGTTAAGATTACGGTGCTTTTTTTCATTTATTTTAATTATTAGAAAAATAGATTCTGTCAGGAAGTAAAGAAGAAACTTCCAATAAGTGTGTGTCTTTGCATGATCGAGTGAATCATCAGTGAGTGGTTCCCGGCAGTAGCTCGGCCTCACAGGCGAACAGCTCCTTGTAGAGAGGAGGGAACAGAGAGTGAGCGGTGAGTGGGTAACGCTGAGTGAACCAGCGCAGCTTCTCCATGTGCAGACTGCACAGTGAACGCAGCACTGCCATCCTCTGGTACAGCTGCAGGGAGGACACACACACACAATCAGATTTCTATTACAGTGAGGAACACTCAGGAAGAAGAATAGGAGAAAGAGAACTCAGCCCGGTACTGAGGCATGTACCTTGTGCATTAGACTTTCTTGGTTGTCTCGGTGAAGAATGTGTGTCAGTCCAAACTCCACGCTTCTTTGCACTCGCAGAACTCTGCTTCTGTCCTCCAGACACGGACGCTCTGCACAGAAAGACGAAAAAAATTGTTTTCGTTTTTTAAACCCTTAACATACATTAAAATGGACCTACATACATATATTACTGGTTCCCAATGTTGCCTGTTATTATTACCATGTCCATTTAAAGCCACTAGGGGGCAGAGAGGCCGATTGTATGGGAATGAATGAAGGCGAAAACACATGTGGTGGATAAAGGCTAAAAGGTTTATTTCTGATGTAGTTTTTTTTAATTAAACCTGAATGCTGAGAAGCTTCTTTAACAATTGGATTATACTTGGCAAGAATACATTTCATTTAATTTCATACAAAACACATTTTCTGCAATATTGATAAAAATGGTGTCTGTTATTAGATAGATTTAGACTAAAATCAATAAATTACATTCTGAACAATCTCAAAAATATGACCCCAACATTGAATCATCAAGGACCATCCATGTTAATCTGAAAACATAGAGAAGGATACATGTTGCCAGATGTTGCCTGTTGGTAACCAACTGTAGGTTCTGTATTGTCTTCCCATTTTTCTATGTTTCAGATCTGAGGGAATAACAATCTACATAATTGAAAGACAGGGGAGTTGGTCTTACCTGTGTTGATCAGCACCAGAGCACTGAAGAGAGCGATCTGCTGCTCAGTGAGCTTTAGAGCACACATATCATGAGCGAAGTCAAACACTGCTGTGATTAAATCACCACATGCTGCAAGATAAGAAACCACAGAGCATGATAAATCACCAAATATTTATATTTTCTGTTCAGTGCACATTTGGTTTCAGAACTGCCTTTGTGCTTCAGGTTTGAGCAGCGTGTAAGGAACTACTCACCCAGAGACTTGAAGACTTCAAGTCCAGCAAATTTCCCATCGAAAAAGACGGTGTTGTTCTCTGTGTTGAAGTAGCGACACATCCGGACTAGAACCACCTCCATGGAGCCTGATTGAAGAGAGAAGAAAAGAGAAGTTAAATCTATTTCTGATATTGATGAAGGTGAAGGTGACTTCTTGTTTGTGTCAGGGAAACTCACCGGTCTTCAGGAGAGCAATCTGGTCGTTCTGGCTGAGCATACGAAAACCTGGGATGTGTTTTGCAAACTCCACCACGTACTGCACGGCATCGGTCAGTCGGATGGCACAGTACTGCCACATCTCATCCACCGACTGGGAGTGGGGATAATAAATCAAATAAAATGTTGGTTCAATATTTAAGGGTACGTTTATTTCAAGATAAAAATTCAAATCAATCTAAAGAAAAAGTGACTCAGATTTGAACTCATCCTAAATGTTAATGTCCTTTGATCTGATCAAGCATAGCAAGTTTCAGTATTTTTACTCTGTATTTGTTAAATATGATACAAAATGTGCTTAAAAGACAATAAAGTAATTAACATTAAATTGAACATACTACTCCTGTGTGATCAAAGAGGGAGGAATGGTACAAGTTTTCTCAGTTTTCTGTTTGATGAATCAAAGGTAGCTTTAACCTCAAGCCTTCTTAAATGGCATGTTTTGTTCTGAGATACGAGAGTCAGAACTGAGAATTGTAAAACAGTCATCAGGCTGGTTTACTTTGCTCTGGTAGACTTGGATCTCCTCTCTGCTGAGCACTTTCCATCTGAGAGCCTGCAGCTCCTCCAACCTGAACTGAGTGGTCTCTCTGTGGGAGCGCACGATGCTGGCACACAGCTCATCTGAAAATCAAAGAAAGAAGCTCCTAATAAATATAAAAACTCAATACAGTCAACACACATTAGCCCACTGTGCTGTTTGCTCACCGCCGTTTCTCAGAGAGTGAGGATAGATGCTGTAAGGATCCTCCAGAGGGCTGTAGGGGTGAATCGCCACCAGATCATGAGGCGGCTGTCTGGAGTCAAATCCTGACATGAGAAAGGAAAAGACAAACGAGGAATAAGCACAGGAGGATGAAGGGATCGGAACACAGAGACATTGGTACACACAAGTGTCTCACCTCTTATCTCAGGGTGTCCGCTGTTGTCTCCCCTCCCCTGGGATCTCAAGGTGGGGGACACAGCGGAGCCTCGGTAGATCATAGCAGACACCTGGGACTCGTTGGGTGGGCACATCAGGTAAGGGTGGACATCAGCGGTGTAGGACAGCAGCTCGGAATCCCCGCTGAAGGAGTAGGCGGAGGCCATGGGCTGAAGGAGCTGCGCTGAGCGGTCTGGACGGGCCTTGGTGGCGAAGGACAAGAGAGACGGGGCGTCTTCCTGGAGCTGCTGCTGCTGCTGCTGCTGCCGGTGCCGCTCCACTTCAGCTATCAGAGAGTCCCGCTGACGTTTGGACATCCGCCCGAATTTCACAGCTGAGGAGGACAAACACATGAACACATTGAAATAAAAAAAATGCTGTGAGTGAAGAAGATAGTTTGTCCATTTGTGTGTCTCACCATCTCTGCTCATGCCCTGTGCCAAGCACTTCTGCAGGCGGCAGTGTTGGCAGCGGTTGCGGCTGGCCCGGTCGATCTGACAGTTGTTCTGCCTGGAGCAGGAGTAGGAGACAGTGGGCAGCTGGCTGCGCCGGAAGAACCCCTGAGGAGGGAACCAGGTACCAAGTCGTTAACAGAGCCCAACAGAAACTTTGATGCAGATACAAATATTGATAATCATGATTTACAAAAATATGATATATCAGCCAACAGTTTTTCACCTCCGCAAAACATTATAAAAAATGATCCCTTTATAAAAATAAAAAAAAGTACTTTCTGATGAAGAAACCGTTAAACATTACTGTGTTTCTAAATAACATCAAACTCATTTTGGACATTTCTTTACTCACTTTTCTTGTTTGTTATCATCCCAAATATACTATGCAGAATTAAAAAACATCACCAAATAATATTAGCCGATACGCCAGGCTAGCTCGAACGATTCATTTTCAAAGAATAAATCAATTTGGCAAGTAGACTTTTTTTCTGTATTTTTGAAAGTTAAATAAAAAGATTGATACGACTCTCATCTGTCAATGTCAACATCCTAAAGTCTAAAGGAGGAAATAGCAAACCCCGATCTGGCAATCAGCAGGACTCCAAGATGTAACTGCCCTGGGTTAAGTAATAGTACGACACATAAACCTTTGTAAAATCATATGGCGTTGTTTTCAGACTTCAGGTGTGTGTACAGATTAACCTAAGGAGCTGGTGTGTTCGAGGTATTCGAGGTGTTGACAGGTGAATTGTTGTAAGGTTAGCTGTTTCATCCACAGTTGTTATGGTAAAATAATCCAACTTCATATCCAACAGAAAAACATGGTTTTTAATGGCCTCATCTAATTCTCTAGACTGTTGTTCCTAGTATGTCAAATGTATGTGTGTTTGTGTGTTTACAGTAGCTATGTTGTTCATCTCACCTTGCAGCCCTCACAAGTGATGACTCCATAATGGACTCCAGAGGACTTATCCCCACAGATCTTACAGGGAATAATTTCAATCTGGGCTGAAACACAGAAGAAAAAGCATTTACTGTATGTCAACATTTTAAAGTTCAGCCACCTCACACCCACATTACATTTTAATCAGCAGCTTAACATTTTGAAAAAAGCTTAAAATGTCTCAATAAAATTAAACAACACAAAAGCTTGTTCTTTAAAATAATATTGAAAATGATCGTTTTCTGATTCAAAGATAATTTGAAAACCCACATATCACCAATCTTATCTTATCACACAGCTTCTAAAGAGGTGAAATATGCCAATAAACATCATAATGCTTCATTTTTGTACCCAAAGTGGTCCATTGCAAAGCGATTCCTACCGTGAGAACTTAAGTGAGGCTGTACTTCCCCTTAAACATCTATCAACTGTTGTGGGCCCAACGAGAACCAAAGGTATTTTCCTCTTAAACACCTCCTGTCTTAATTAATAATAATGAACAAAATAACATCAAATACGGCGAGCATTTTTCTGAGGACGTGGAATATTTGCAAGTGGAGAAAGACGGAGAAGACGAAGGTGTCAACCTCAGAGTCCTTTCAAGTGGTTGACTGGCTTCTTTTTCACTCTGACTGTCCCTCTTTCATGTCTTTCACTGTCTTTCAAAAATCCTTCTCTATCTCGCTCATAAGTTACAGCTGCCAGTAATGAACTCTCTCTGCCTTCATCACTGCCAGTAACGGCCCTCCCTCCTCTCCCCCCTGCCCCTGATCTATGCAACTCTCACGCCCATCAGTCTCTTGCTTAGTGGCGATTTTTGTCATAATCGGATGTCCTTTGATTCATTAAAGAATCACACATGTCTAGACACCATTGTTGGGGGCAGGTGTGAACAGTTTTTTTTTAGTATATCCTGACAATCATATGTCCAATTCAAGTAATAAGGACTGTGTATTTGCAATATACAACACATTTAACATTATATGGGGACACATCAAACAGTATTTTCATTTTTTTTTTTTAAATAATCTCCTTTTATCTATTCCTGTCACTCTTCCTTCCCCAAAAGCACTGAAGGTGTGATTATTTTCTAGGACACAAACTCTCTGATGCTTTTACGGTACGTAGTAGTATTTTTGTTTCCGTGCATAACTGTGTCAGATTTTCTCACGAGTGTGTGTTAGTGTGTCAGTGTGTGCCCTCTTTATCTGGTGCCACAGGGATCACCTGAAGGCTCCAGGAGGACAGCCAGTCTGGGGTGAAATACACTTTTTAAATATCACGTAGAGTTCACACATGTGTGATGAAGCAGAAATGACAATTGAGATTTTGAGATTGCTGCTGCAAACAGAGCTGATTAATTGACCTCAAGATTCACCATGATAAGGATTACAGTATTTCACAAATTCAACTGTCAGTAATCGTGACTGGATCATTTGGGTAAAAGAAACTCAGCTGAAAGACTTCCTGCAATCTTAATATCATAAAAATCAGATATCAAATAAAGTCATGCGATAAAAGTAGCTGACTTGTGATTATGATTGCGTGCAGGGGAGCATGAGTGGTCTCTGCAGGGTTTTTTTTCTCGCAATTTCAGTTCTGATTGTCAACCTCAAAAAAACAGGAAATCCACAGTGACCCACAACCTTTCACTGATCGCACACGTACTCACACAAAAAACAACAACACACACACACAGCAATCACATACATTTCTCATTCATGGACTTTGCATAGCTCTTAAATATGAAATATATGACAACCCAACCACACACAGCACAGTATGTAAAGCAGCATCAGATTTACAAATGACACACACAGGGAATCTGCCTTTTATTGGCCTGTGAGAATCAAGACACCTTTATCTAGAAAGTAAGTGGAAATGAACAAAACTTCTTTGGGCTTTTTTTTCATGGTCTCACCTTGTTATCTCCAGCCACAGACTCAGACCAATCAAAGCCAACATCTCTTAGTGTGTGAGTGTAGTGATGAAATACTGAAAAATAACTAAACCACCCTTACTTCTTCTGATAGCGGGTTCTTTTTGTGACAAAGAATGGGGTTATTGTGTGTTTCAGACAATATGACTGAAAAACGGTGCACTATTTTACAATTACATGCAAGTTTAATTTCTTTTTTCACCAAAATTGCGAATGCACTAAATGGTTTATGTTGATTTACCATCATGTGGTAAACCCAGCATTAACTAATTATTGAAGTAAAAATAGGTTTTTCTGTAGATTGTATTTACTCAAACAATATTGAAGATTCATTTAGCTACCAATGTCCAAGCAACACTTTTAGTTTCAGTGGCATTATGTCATGTTTTACAATATCTCTTGTTAAACCCTCAACATTTTATATTTCCGCTCTGTTTCAGTAACGCTCTTTCTACAGTATGAAACCAACCATGAACATGCCACACTAATCTGTATTAACATCTACTAAATTCTGCAATGAGATTTCAACGAAACAACCAATCCAATCAATTTCAGGGTTCGTAAAATCGACATTGTTAAGAAGAGAAGATGATTGATTACAGTAGGTGTGCGGTGGTGGAAATGTTCTGGTTTGATGTCAAAATAAAAGAGTGCCCTCCCACGCTTCCGCATGCAAAGTGTAGCAAGACTCTGCTACACAGAGACGGACCGATTTACGTGTTTTGATGAGCATTTAGTTTAGTTTTTGGGTTATCAATGACTTGAAAAGGACACTCGTTTAGTCGTAGTACAAACAGCAGAAGCTTTTGTGTATTACAGCAAATATAGATAATGAAAGAATCACAGGTCACTCTTGAACAACTTCCTGCTGGACAATCGCTTTGGCTCCCAATTTTTGTAATTCTCAAGCACTTCAATGAGACGATAAAGTATGACAAATCGCACCAAATAAAACTGAAATGCAATACAAATCTATATGCCGCATACCTCTAATATATAGGGCAATCATAAGAGAAAAAAGATAAACAAAGAAAAAGGTTTGATGTCTGGATTTTATCCTAGAAAGCGTGTGTGAGTACATGCTTTTGAGTTTGTGTGAGTTGGTGTGTGTGTGTGTGTGTGTGTGTGTGTGTGTGTGTGTGTGTGTGTGTGTGTGTGTATGTGTATGTGTATGTGTATGTGTGTGTGTGTGTGTGTGTGTGTGTGTGTGTGTGTGTGTGTGTGTGTGAGTTGGTGTGTGTGTGTGTATGTGTGTGTGTGTATGTGTGTGTGTGTTGGTGTGTGTGTGGGGGTGTGTGTGTGTGTGTGTGTGTGTGTGTGTGTGTGGGGGGGGGGTTATAGATTGCTTATCTCAACTCTTCATTCTCTGCAAAAATCAACTCGTCAGCAGTTCTTTGCACTGTAAACGAACAAAAAAAAAAAAAATGTTCCTCTGATGGAAACTTTCATTTGGTAAATACGCAAACAAACTTTGTAAACACACATCACATCCTCAGACACGCACGCACGTACGCAGGCACTTTGTTATTTATACGTTTTATGGGCTACTTTAATTCATATAAATTACAATTTTAAGATTTTTGTTAAGTATCTTGCTGTGGCATTTTAATATAAAAGGTATACATTTGACTAATACATCAAACGCATGCTTTTAACATTTAAAAATATAGCAGATTATAGTTACATTTTGTATCAAATCTTTACATTTAAATGAATTGGTTCTGAAGTGGAAAAGGGAAAATGATATGTAAAATCTTTCAAATGAACCCTGACTTAATTAATCAACTTTTTAATATTTCTGGCAGAATAATTTTTCCTTAAAGGGAAAACCTTAATATAAGAAATATCTTAACCAATGGCAAAAAGTACAAAAGGATCTTTGACAAAACAACTTTTTATCAGAAGATATACATTATTTTTTCTAAAAGGGTATTTTTTTATTTAAAGTATTTCTTGAAAATCTCCTGTATTTAATATTTAGCTACTTTATATTTCATGTTGCATCACAACGGTGACTGCAGATATACGGGTGATAAATATCTTTAGGTTGTTATCAAACTGGGCTGGTTGTCATATAAACTCATTCACTACTGAGTTTCTTTCATGATTTGACAACAACAAAGAGAGCATCTTCCTACAGAATCTGAAAGAAGGGGATTTATAATCTTAACACCAATTTGCATCAGACTTACCATGTCTAACTTTGAAGTGCAGGCTGAACATGGGGCTGTTAAAAGGAGACACACGTATGAATCAGCTCATGTTGTATTTCTTTAACCATATTTTGGGGGGAATGTGTCACCTGCGATTTTAATGTAAGCTTTGATCTCAAGCCAACCGCTTCTGCTTTGGAAGTGCAGAGGAACAAGGAAATCCTCTCAGATTAAGAAACTGTAAGAATCCCCCGAACTCAACAACAAAGCCATATGAAAAGTGTGTGTGCGTAAATTGTGACGGCGTCAAGCCCACTGTGAGTGTGTAACATTTACATAATGAAATGTTTGCTGTTGAAGAGAAGACACAGAAGTTAAAATGTGTCTGCGATGGGAGCCTCTCTTTCACACACTATTCACACACAGCTGCAGGGCTGAGATATGCTATATCTAGACGCCATCTAAAAAGCAGCTGCGGATCAGTGTGTGCTTCTGTATCTATACGTGTGTGTGTGTGTGTGTGTGTGTGTGTGTGTGTGTGTTCGCATGTTGCAAGACAGAAAGAGTGTATCATTGTTTGTTTCCTTATCTTCTCTACCTGTTTTTGTTTTTTTAAATGACTATGAATAAAAAATCATTGCAAAAGAAATCATTCTAAATGTTTGACAATAATATGAGCATTTCCTCTGCATCCTGTATGTTTCTGAGGTCAGTCCATTCAAACTGACACACTGCAGTCATGAAGCATCCTGCTTTCCTGTTTCTTTCGGTTGCACTTTGGTAAGATTTCAGTATTCGCTATAGAGTTTGCAACATTTAACAAACCTTAACTTGAATTTTAATTTGTGTAATTTTTCAATTATACCACTTATGATGGATATATGATGACTCTAAACAAAAGTTGTTTTGCACATCAATA
The DNA here is from genome assembly GCF_949606895.1 of Notothenia rossii. Classification (NCBI taxonomy): domain Eukaryota; kingdom Metazoa; phylum Chordata; class Actinopteri; order Perciformes; family Nototheniidae; genus Notothenia; species Notothenia rossii. Next base: position 18,462,361 of record NC_136905.1, read on the forward strand.
TAAAAAGTATATACATTTGAACTTAATGCACTTATTACACTTGTCTCTTAACATATAGAGGCAGCTCAGCTTCTTGCCCTTGCTGTATGTGGGAGGCAGAGGGAAGAAATATCTGAGACATGATTCAAATCTATATCCATCAAAGGGTTTGAGTCATGTTACCAAACCATAAAACTGAAACACGTATTGATGTGAACGCATCAAGAACTTTGGAGATTCAGTTAAGTTTCAAAACAAATAAAAACATCGGCCTTCATAAGGTGAAAATTGAACTGATTGCAAAAGCATGTGTGTATTTTAAGTAATATGACACAGAACTAATACAAAACATGTCTGATTAATCAATAAAAAATGAATAAAAACAAAGCAGAGAGGGCTGAATATATGTAAAAATGTGTGAACATTTGAATGAAGTTCAACCCAGGGATAAATTAAATGAAAAGCGTAAGCCATAATTAAAATGCTTAATCCCACGTCCATGCAAAGTGAAACAAAGACATTAAAAGAGGTCAACATGTTCGAAGTGCAAGATTACCCAGTTATTTCAGAGATTTGATAAAAGCACAAAAGATAAGCGGATTCAACTTTAAGGTGAAACTATAAAACATATAAAGCATCTTCATAACAATATGGTGCATTAGAAGCATCAGTTATACAATCACGTTTGATAAACTAGGAAATGAGGATGGGTAGATGAGAAACTTTGACCTAAAAACATAAATAATAAAATATATTGATTGGACGGCCACACACACACACAAACACACACATACACACACACACACACACGTACACACACACACACACACACAGACAACAAGCCAAAGAACTTCATCCCTACCTCGCATCATCCTCACTCCTCCACTTGTTCAGACGTTTGTCCCACTTTCACAACTCACTTGTCCTCTCACTTTGTCTAACAATACTTGACACACTTTTTTCCACGCAACTTATTCCCTCAGTATTTCTTCTCTTTGTCGTTCGTCCTTTTGCGAGTCAGGTTGGGTGCTGTGCTCACTGCAGCTTCAGCACACACATTCAGACTTTTGAGTGTCTGTCACCGCCTCACCTTCCTTGTGATGCGTGTGTGTGTGTGTGTGTGTGTGTGTGTGTGTGTGTGTGTGTGTGTGTGTGTGTGTGTGTGTGTGTGTGTGTGTGTGTGTGTGTGTGTGTGTGTGTGTGTGTGTGTGTGTGTGTGTGTGTCATGAGAGAAAGAAGAGATAAAAGACAAAGAAAGGGGGGACTGTCCCTTACCCTTGCTTTTTTTTTTTCTCAAGGTACTTTTTCCTTATACCTTTGTTGTTATCCTTCACCCCCTCAGTCTTTACCACATATTTTAAAAAAAAATCCACTTCATGATGTCTGACTGCTTTAAGAATCTCCCTGAGAATTGAAATCTAACCATTTTCAAAAGGATAAACTGGGGACCGGGTAAAACATGTAAGTAAAAGACTTGGAGCTCATTATAACTACTTTTTATGTTCAGCTAGGTAGTTTATAATACTAATTTAACATATTTTTTGAGAGGGTTATGTTTTGTATGTTACATTGTTTAAGTAATGAGAGAAATGCAGACACATGTTTCCCTGATGAATGCAGTGAAGTAAAAGGTAGCAGAAAAGTTAAAACTCTGATACTTGTAGGTGCCTACTCTCACTCTATCATCGCTCCATCTACAGCAGCTGACTGAATGACACAAGGCCAACCTGGCTGTGTATCTCACACCACTTCTTAACTGCTATCCTAGAAACAAAATCCAAAACGATTTATCAAATACTCTAACTCACAAGCAACAATCAATAAAGTCATCATAATTTGTGCTTATTTTTTTAGTATCATCACACCAGCTAACATGAAGGTTGGTGGTGTGTTACGCTCAGCGTCTCCACCCTTGATAACACAGCCAGGTGTGCTAAAGTTGTGGCAGAAAGTGTTAAACCAAAGAAGTTAAAAACAGACAAGATGTTATCGCTGTCATCTGCATTCGGATGCCAATATGCCAAAGCCATAGAAGTTGGTGTTCTTACCGGTGTGTGCGGTATATAGGTGTGTGTGTGTGTGTGTGTGTGTGTGTGTGTGTGTGTGTGTGTGTGTGTGTGTGTGGGGGGGGGGGGGGGGGGGGGGGGGGGGGCAACACAGGTGCAACACACAGCACACACACTATGCTGCTAATGGCCCAACTCCAGCGACACCACAGTGCGTCTATTTGCTGTACAGGTGCAACATGTTGTATGTTCAGTAACTACGAAGTTAACCACAAATGCATGCACAAATATCTAGCACAAACACAAGCAATGTCACTATCACACACACACGATAACAAAAAATGTATAGAGAACTTACTCAAATGAGTCTTCTTGGACACGGCTCCTTCTGAGGGAGAAACATCTCAGTTAGTAACTTTAAAACTACACGACACTTACTGTAAATGTAAGTATAACTACAAGCTGAGCATCCAGTAGAGTAATTGACACACAAAAACACAACATGCAGTGTACTTATGAGCTTTACAGATTACACTTTAAATTCAGGCTAACCCCCAAACTGGGCTCAATGGCACACATGTTCATAAAGAGGGTTCAATCTGTCCATGTTACAAAGAAGCAAGGTTTATATACTGAAGTACTTGCTATATTTATTTAAAAAAGTGTTTTGCTACTTTGCATTTCACTACACTATTTCACAACATTTCAGGAAGAAATGAATACCCAAAACTCCAAATCTAAAGCATAAAAGTAGTGCCTACACAATAGTTGTTTGATAATATAATATTACAATAACAGGGGGTGTTTCGATAATACCATTTATTCTGAAGTGTGTATTGTTGCCAAAACCTCTGCTACTATTTTAGAATATGATACTTTTACATTTTTGGAGTTTGTTCATAATCTTTTGTTATTTTGTATTAATATTTGTTTCTGCATTTTCTGAATACTTCTCTCCCACTAAATCATGCACTGTAGCATGGTTAGCTTGGCATCACATCATCATGTTTACAATAGTTTAAATTATTGTGATTTTAGAATAAATTAAAACCTATTACATTTGCAAATGAGTATCTAAATCCTGAAATACACTGATTTAGATTTGAATCAAGGGACTAAATTAGCTATGAAAAGTGTTTTGACACAACTGCTTCAACATACATATATAAACTCCTCACTAAATGCTTGATGGCAGTTTGGCTCAGGGTTTTAAGAATGCATTACTTTCTTTGTATTTGTTTCCAATGTAAAAAAAACCTGTGGACAGATAAGAAGCCCTACTGATAACATAGAGGTTCAATTAAAGAATTCCTTTTCACAATGAAAAGTGTGACTCTTTGGCAACCACACACACACACACACACACACACACACACACACACACACACACACACACACACACACACACACACACACACACACACACACACACACACACACACACACACACACACACACACACACACACACACACACACACACACACACACACACACACACACACACACACACACACACACACACACACACACACACACACACACACACACACACACACACAGGAGATAAAGGCAGAGGAAAGTGGGTGTCTGTGAAGCAATATGTGCTCTTTTTTTGTCTACCTGTTTGACCACAATTGTGAGAAAGTCTGAATTGCAGTGAGTGTGAGTAAACTTGCAGAGGGGCAATTCTGAGCTATGGGGTTTATTTCAGGAGTTGTGTGTGCGCGTCTGCGTGTGTGTGAGACAGAGATGTTTGAAGGCAGTGGAGATAAGTATCAATGGAAGACGTAGAGCTAGCCGGTCTTTGTCTGGTGTCACATCAGGCCCTCTGTGGTTTCCACTGTTTTCCTTCCCTCATCAAATCAGTTTTGCTTCATAAGCAGAAAGCAAGGAAAGAAAGCAGAGCAGTGCACGCACACACACACGGAAAAAAGTAAATAAATGTTAAGCCCAAGTGAGGGTTTGATAAGTAAAAAGATTTATGTTGGATGAAATCGTACTCTAATTATTATTTTCTTTTAATCCAATAATTTTTTTTAACCTTTCAAAAGGTATTATTTTAAACAGTTTCAAAGGCCTTGCATCCATATAGTTGTGTTAGTCAGTTATGTAAATGCACAACTGCATGCATAGGCATTTACTGTGGTAAGTTACACACTTACTAAAAATAATTAAAAGTAATCCGCAGCACACTGAATTTTGGCCAATGCTCATTTCTGAAATGTGGTGTTAATGATTTCTAGTTATTAAAGTTGATGGTAATGGAACAGAAAAAGGTTAGCGGTCGGTGGCTAGAGGTGAGGGGGAAAACATATGCAATCAGCAGCATCGGCTTTTAAACAAACTAACTAAATGTGACATAGCATGCACACGTGACAAGACACACCTGTCAGCCAAGCCGTCAACCCCACACAGTTTTAACAAACAAACACACACATAAACACGCACGCACGCACGCACGCACGCACGCACACAAATACTCACTGTAAACGACTGTGCTGATTACAGAGCCACAAACATCAACTCCACTCATCAGTCAGAAACTCACTCTCTTCTCTACACTCTAACATCTAAGCTGACTGCTGAAGTGACAGTTGCTGCGTTACATAACAGCGCTGAAGACCACTGAACCCTGAGAGCAGGCCGACAGCTTGGCCTTATTATAAACCATGACATACAGCACAGAACAATACAATATTATAATATAAACAATATTTAAAAAATCCTATAAATACTCTCCAACTTCATGCCAGTGTAACATAAGTAGTGTAGAAGAAGTCAAAGCTATAACAAGGTTAATAATAAATGTTTATAAAAACAACAAACGGAATACATAAAAAAGACATCAATATAAACTATGTTTAGGGCAAGCCTTATAAAAAAGGTAGGGTGATGACCAAAAGAGAAACTAACCTCAAATCTATGGCACTAACAAAGCTGTCTGAGGGTGTTGAATCATTAAGAAGCCAGAAATGTAGCTCAGAACTAACTACTTACAAATGAAGAAAAGCCACCATAAAACGTTAAAGCACACTGCTCCAGGTGCGAAGAAATACAAGCCGGATTCATCGTTTTAAAATGAATAGAAATAGATGTTGTGGAATGTCTTGCAGAAAACATTACACCGTTTATTGGCCTAAAAATGACTGACCGTTCGATAAAACATCTATACCAATTAATTTGAAAGGAAATCATGATTGTGAATGATAAATAAGTATTTTTAGAGAGGCTAGAGGCTGGATATCACAACGAACACGGATATTAAGTTTACAAATCACTGCAGAATAAAAGAGGAAAAGACCTAGGATAGATCCCTGAGGGACACCAGAGACAGTTGGAATCCAATAATGAACGGAAGCATGTTTACTCTACAGACAGGAGGAAATGCAATGTGGAGCAGTGCCAGAGATTCAAACCCAGCGCTCGAGAAAAATGAGCAGACACCCACAACAGCCACTAAAACCAAGAATCACCTTAAGAAGAGCCATCTCAGCTAAATGGAAAACTGTGCAACCACACTGAAACTTCACTTTAACCAGATTGAAACGCCATTACAGCAATTCCAGTATCTGATAAATTAGCTGATGCTGTTCTTTTACAAATATCTTCAACCTCCTGTGTAGCTCTAAGGTTGTTCAAATGTTTTTTTCCGTAGTATCGGGTCAGTATCCTGTATAACGTGGTTCCAGCTCCGGATGTCTTATACATGATTTAAAATCAAATGGCCAAGAAATATTTGACATTTGACATATTTGGTACAACCGGAATTCCTTACATCTCATCTTCATAATTTAAAATAAAATGATCTTGGCTTGAACAAAAAAAAAAGCACTTACAAAGGTTTGGCTTTGAGATAATGCAGTAGAACTTAATCTGGTTGGGTTTAGATAGGAAATGTACCTGCAGGATTCTTGCTTTTGAGTTGGTTTCTTCATGGATGAATCTACTTATTGTCAGCTAAATTAATGTAATGCAATGACATCACTCACCCATGGCAGGGCAGTTAAGTTTAAGGAGTTTAAAAGCAATTTAGGTATGATATAAAAACAAACCTGTGTTTACCTCTAGTACAATTGAGTATCTAACCACATTTTAATAAAAAATGTAAAATCTCTACCACTTGACAAGATAAAAAAAATGCTTTGGACTATAGTAGGAGTGTTGCAATATAGCGGCATTGACAATAACCATTATAATAAACATTTTAATATTTGTCATGTTAATAATACACATGATAAAATCGTGTAAATAATCCAGCTCTTATTCATTTATGTTTCCCTTCGCTCATGCTTTGTCTTTCTCCCCCACATACAAATAAGAAGAAACACGTTTTTTTCAAAAGTTGTTTTTGTTATTATTTTGGCCATAATGATTGTGCAGTGAAAATCCAAGATTGTGAAATCATTACTTTGGACAATATTAATGAATATTCCTTATGGTTTGCATGCGTTCATATTTTTTTACTCTGGTTCTCTCTGTTAACCTCAATCTTTTGTCTCTTTATCTATATATTTTGGTACTATAGTGTCACCAAATCACTATATTAATGTCAAAATAAATGACTTTTTATGAACAAACGAAGCTGGAAAATTAGCGTAATTGCTGGTGTGCACTGTCGAATGAATAACATCTAGAATGCGGGACGATTTAATTGAGTGTGATCCTGCTATCTTAACTCAAGCTAGATGTTGCTACTACACTGTAAAAAAAAGTACACTTTATTTTTCTTCAATGTGCCTTTCTCATCCATTGGTGAAGCTCTGCAGGTAAACTCTAGCAAATGCTTGAGATTATAATAGGAAAGGTGTTCAATGGGCTTCTGGAAGAGGGACAATGTGTCTTGATCAAGTGACTGCAAGTTTGATTTTAGCCGAGGAGAGGCTTTGAATAGTAATGCATTGACCAAAAACAGAAGCAAAAATAAGAAGTAATCCCTAAGGATTACTCCGGCTTACTGCCATTCTTACCCACTCGCAGCACCTTAACCACACTGCAGTGAGAGGGATGAGGAGGGTTAAACAGGTGAAGATGAATGTGAGTGGAGAGAAAGTGAACAATGAGACATGGGACGACCAGCCAGTTTAGGAAAAGGTAAGCAAAGTGAGATACAGAAGGAGGAGATAAATGTGGGTGGGAGTGGACAAAGCATGGCATGCTGGGAGATAAGGCTTGCTTTATGTCAAAGAGAGAGGACATGAAGACACAATGTAACACTGCAGTGTAAATATAAAAGAAGAAATCAGCTATTAGCCGCTAAAACACCATATGCTACATCCAGGGGCAAAACAGTTCACAAAGCCCAGACATGCTGCAGAATAAACCTCTGTGATGGATCCCCGGCCTTACCTCTTTTGATGGGGTTGTCAGTGGGGGGCACGTCGAGCTCCTCATATTCCATAACTCTCCTGTCAAAACACTGGGTGGTCCTACACACTCTCCTCTCTCACAGACACACACACAAACCCCTGGCAAGTCAGTTTATTTTTGAACACCCACTGCCGCCATTAGACTAAGACGGTAACGTGACAAAACTCGAGCTCATACTACCTGTTGGTTGCTCTAGCGCCCGGGCCGGCGCAGGCATTTGAAAACATGCACTGCCATCTCGCCTCCTTCCTGTCCTTACAGTGGGACCCAGAACTCGGTCGTCATCTTGTTACCCCTCTCTGTCAGCCTCCCTTTTTGCTCGAAAGTACACCTCCTCATGTGTGGTTATTTTTGAAATAATCTAATTCCCCCCGAGGCAGCAGCAGCAGAGGGGAGAGTGCAGCTGGACCGGCCGGCCGTTCACAAGCCGCGCGCCCCGGCCTCCCCCTCCCCGCGCGCTCCGTGTGCCCTGACCGTCCCGGGCTGGAGAGAGTTATGTCACCGGTTGTTACGTAATAGCAGCGGATCGGGTTTTGCTCTGTTGTGCTCAGTGGAGAAATATAATCCCATGGTGCTGCCACACATTTCCGCCACACTAATCGAAAAAAAGTACAATGCATAGAGAAGACACTTGAATGCACGTCTGGCCTTTTACTTCAATGTTCACAGTAACAGCAACATGAAAAACAAAAAACACATTTATATCCCTCTTCCTATGCTGGATAGACCAAGTGGAAGCACCTGCAGGACTCTTTACAAGTACCACTTGTAGTATGCAGAGAGACTACTTTAATTGCAATAGGCTACTTGATTTTATCTGAAGTAGGAGAATAACTTCAGACACAAAGAAAACGATGAATAATCGATATGTCTTCTCAGTTTACATCATTGTGGTAAATGTTCCTCCATCACGTGACGCTTACAGAATCACATGCTGGATGGACTGTGCCAATGGTGGAATGGGATAAGATATTTTACTCGTGTAATATTTTTTGTTGTTTTTATTTTTATTAAATTGCATTTATCTGACAGCTGGAGCAATTTACTTTTGAGATTAGTGTTTACAGACAAATCCTCTTAAAAGTTTTTTCAAATCTGTTCCACATCAACATGCCACATTAAAATGCTGTTGTTTATGTATTAATCACATATGACATCTATTTAATCCCTTCTGATACTGATATGGGATTTAAATTATAAATATACCACGTGGCATTGTTTACTTAAGTTATTTGATCCTTAAGTAAAGGATCAAAAAATTATACTTCTTTCAGCTCAGCACATTTAAAAAATATATATTAAACCTTTATTTAACCAGGCGGTCCCATTGAAATCCTCGATCTCTTTTTCAAGGGAGACCTTTCCAAGCATCAATACAACATGCATGTCTGTTGAAATCTGTTGATAACCATATAGGTCCCACATAAATCCAGTTTAGACTAATGATTTATTCAAGTTACTAATCAATATTAACTGTAAAACCCACTTAAAGAACAACACAAGTAGTAGCCTGCACGTTACCAGAGCCCATTCCTTACCAAATCCATAGGAGAGAGGCTGTAAATGAGAAATTGGTGTTATCTTTACTTGGTTCACATGCACAGCTGTCTTTGATACATTCTCTTCTAAATGATTAAGTAACAGCTTGACATCCTATATTAGTCCTATTTTGCTTAAGAAATCTACCCACACTAACACTTAAAGATGACAATTGGTAGAAAAAATAAGTCCTTAAAAATAACGGTTCATTTTCATGTAAGTGAAATATACCGCCATTCTGTCAGATGCTTCCACGTTGAGCCCTTCTTTGATTCTTTCTTTAAGGATTACAGGTCAAATGAACCTTTCAAAGTCGAAGATACACTTTAGGGTAACATATCTAAAGTAAAAATCAGTCTTTGGAAGTGCTACATTGGGCAGAGCTTGTTGCAGGTGGTTTTAACTGAAAGTTAAAAACAACTACCCCCACTCTGCCCCCACCCGTTTCCTCAAACCCAACTTGACCACATGACTCTTCAGGGGAGAAGAAAAAACTGTTAATTTGTCCTGCATCCACCAACTAACACACGTTTTTAGAAACTTAGGTATAGCATTTCCATCTGCACTTGTACTGAGGTTAAAGATGTGAGGGGCCCTCAGAAGACCACCAGGCCTCTGAGCCCAGACACTCAAAAACCACACGTCAGACCAAACTGTGAGAACTGAAGCTAAATGTGTGCAAGGTTTGTATACTCTTAACCAATATTTTACTTCATAAAAACAAAAAGAACCTTCAGAGTAGAACCTGCTAATATAAGCCACTCCTGTATTTGTATTTTAAATGGACGAAATAGTCATTTTATTCTAATTGTCACATTTATTTCAAGGGTATTCAGAGCTGGTTGGCTGTGAAGAAAAATAAATATATACAAGATACAGTAGGCCTATATATAAAGAAAAACGAGGATGCTAATACAACAAAAAAAGGAAGCATTAATGGATACAAATATTAGCTCCTTTTTTAAATGTTCCAGCTGAAATAATTGCGATGTTTCATGAACATCAACATAAGATGTCACTTATAGTTTGGGTAAAATAAAGAGCAGAAGGGCTTTGTTCTCAGTGAGTAGTTACATACAAGTAACGCCTGGTTATCAACATGTCAAGTACAATGTAAACACTACTAGTATAGTAGTATACTAGTGTGAGATATTGACATTTAATTCAGATGTTTCATAGCTTCATTTACAAATCAAAGGATGCAATGCCTTCAACCCACATTCAGTACAGTACATAACCCAAAATAGCTCTCTTTATAGTCTCAGGTCTCTCACTGCACTTTTTCAGCCTCGTGGGCTGCAGCAGCTGCAGGAGCAGCACAGGTCTCTGTGATGTGGACAGTGTTACTAATTATGGCGTATCGTGGCACGCTCAGTCATTTTTGACTGTAGAAACACATTCAGTATCAGCATGATTGAGTAAAACCAGCCAATGAACAAGATGATTTTGAGTTTGATCCCCTTGTTCCCCATTGAAGTCATTATAATCTCATGGCTGCAAATCTACACCTCATACTCAAATATCAGAATTTATTTATACTGTATATAAATCCTTAATCCTTTTATGGCAAACAGACAAGAGCACACGACACTCTCTATTCTGGCTTTTTAACAAAAAAAACCTGAATGTCATTAAACCTTATAATATACGTTATATTATGTTAAGTTATAATGGCAGTTAAAACTGTTGCCCTGTTGTAAACAACTTCACTTGTTGACAAACGAATAAACACATGGTTTTCCTCGTTCATATAGTACCATTAGGTAAGGCTTTATTGGAGGAAAGAAAATCTTCATAATCACTATGTTTTGAGCAATAATATCACTTTCAAAGGCTTCATTGTCAGATAAAATCATAATCAATACTGTAAAAGTTACTGTAAGGCTTCATTGTCAGATAAAATCATAATCAATACTGTAAAAGTTACAATAAATAGCCCCTAACACAATCAGTTCAATAAATAATGTTTAGATATGTACTCTGGAGGTCTAAAGGTATTTTTCATGAAGCTGCACAGCTTGTTTATAAATACATACTGACCAGTGGAGATGTATGAATATAAAGATATAATAACAGTTCAACAATATCATATGTAGAGAAGCTATTTCTTAAATAACTGGCAAGTAAGTACACATTCCCCAAAAATACTCCAAACCAATGACACACGTACAGACACACGCACTCACCCACTAACGCATTCACACACACACACACACGCGCGCTCGTTGTGTCCTCAGTGTTAGGATCTGTGGTAGGCCGGTGTGTTTGTGTCAGCCTCCCAGTAGATGGCTGGCAGTGATTGACAGGAACAGTGCTGCACGAGGAAACAGGACAGAAAACAGGACAGTGGCGTTAAAAAAGGAGGAAGAGCAGAGGTGTTACCAACCACAAACTTTAATACGACGTCCCGTTGTGATTATAAAAAATGTACATTACCTGATGTTTCTGTGTGAAGTTTGGAACCGTCTGTGCTTGTCACTCTACATGTAATAAATGTTTTTCGGCCTTCCTTCTTTTCCAGAGAGGATTCAAGCAACACTGTGCCTCCCAGTGGGATGGGCCTGGGGACAACACAAGGGTTTGTCAGGAAGAAACTGACCATGAAGGATGAATAGCCATATAGTATGGAGATGTTAGTTTGTCTATCATCATACAAGCCGATTAAAAATAAGCATTTCCAGGCTGTAATTTCTCACTGGTGAAGATTTAAATAAAGCTTCAATTAGTCATTCAGTTGGGCTATGGACGCCAAAAAACTAAATCTTTTGACATCCAATCAACTGTTGCATGTCTATAAAATGATGTTCTTCTTGTACCTGCGGTAGTTGATGTTGAGATTGGCAGTCATAACAGGTCCAGAGAGGAAGGTAGCATGAGTCCCTGTGACAGTATCAATCATAGTGGCTATTGCCCCCCCATGGACATGTCTGGAAACACACAAACACGTATATTAGACATCAAACAAAAAGTTTAAAAAGGGCAGTTTTCCAAAGTTCGAAGATATACAAATAGACTTTCTTCTTTTGATTTGTTTATGGAATTTAGCTTTTGCTGGTAATATAGAGGCAGACAGGAAATGTGGGCAGGGAGTAAGGGGTATGACCTGCAACCAGATCTGTGGCTGAAATCCAATACTAAGGTGCACCGTACTAGCAAAATTCCGACCAAAAAAAGATAAAATATTCAAAACCATAAAGTGTGCAAATGTGTTTAACATGTTGATGTTAGTGTGGAGTAGTAAAAGCATGTACACATTTTTACACACACATTTGCAACATTAACATTTCCTCACCCTGGTGGCCCCTCCAAAAGGTGTCCAGCTTGGAGTATGCACACACACTTCTGCTCTTCTTTGTTCATAAACAAAACATACTCAAATGCTGCCCCCGGGTTTCTGATGTTCCGCGTAAACAGGCGAGCCTTTGACTGGATCATCTTACTAAGATATACTCCACCTGATGGAAAAACACACATGTTAACTTTTAGCAGCTAACATGGCATCTTTGGGAAATAAAACATAATACATAATATATTTGTTCAAAAACAAGCAGAGAGACAAACACTTTACCTGTAGCATATTTGAGGAGGCGATTGTAGCTTGGCAGTCTCCGCCACGGCCCTTTCTGTTTCTGTCCTCCCTCCGTCTCCACCTCACACTGGCTTTCATAATGCTCGTACATGCGCGTCATTTCTGAGCCCCATGAGGGGTTAGGCAGGCTGAAGTCCCGGGGCTGGGGGAATAGGAATGACGGCAGTGTCTGCAAAACAGGCAAATTATTTAAACCGTTGGTGGGTGTGTTAAGACTGTCCTGCAGAATTAACAGACCGACAACTCACCATTTTTCGTGTGTTAAAAATATGCCTGCATGTACAGTATGTAAATTGATGAATCACAGTTATAGTAAATCCTTTATTGAATAACCCACATAGAGCATTGAACTGTTCTGATGCGAGATAATTAACAGACTGACCACTTCTGAAGATTATAAGACCTTTGTGTGCCTACATTTCTTGTGGTGTGCATGTTTAAAGAAAATGACCTACACATCCCTCTTTAAGACCTTGTTGTCCTGGGTATATCCGGCCTAATATTTGTGCCTCTGCAGACCCAAACAATGAAGTGTGAGTGTGTCATTTGGAGCAGCCCTGAGCAAAATCGAATTCTAACATTATATCTCATGATAGGGTTTTGCTTGCTGGCACAAGTGCTGTAGTAAATACATGTAATTGACATCTGAGACAGAACAGGGATGTTTTACTGTGTTGAGTTTGAATTGGTGTTGCAATGGACTACATGATATCAACATTTGTTTTTAATATTCTTGCCCCTCATGTCAATAAATTGGTTGGGCAAAATAATAGAAATACCTCTCAATATAATGCAGTCCAGCTCTGCAAACAACAACCCAAATAAAAAACCTAAAAAGGGGTAGAATTTGTAGTCTAGTGTTTTGTATTGGATTGTAATAAGTGTGTTACAGGTTTACCCAATAAACACATTTTGCAATATAAACGGCATATGCTGTTAAACAGAGTTGGGTAAATGTTACCCACTTCTTTCACTTAGTGATTAAAATATACAGTTATGATATCTTCCTCTAACGTCCCCAGTGTTTGTACATGAATGACGTTAACACACCATCGAATCACAGCAGCTAACTGGGCTGAGAATCATCTGGAAGGAGTGAGAGGAGTTCCCGTGGCGCACAGAGGAAACCCCAAACTGTCATTTATTTTTCAAGCACTTTAGTAAATACAGTGAGATTATTATACATACCACTATGGTCCGTACAGTCCCAACTGGAACTCTGGTAAATGGGACGAGTTGAGTCTGTTTAGAGAGTAAGCCTAGGCGTTGAAAGCTCTTACATATTCGACCGACGCTCCTTGCCATTTGTAGACTGTTTTCTGTATTTTGAGGCAACGTTAGATAATAGACGCAGTGACGATAGGCAGTTGCTAACGTAAGCTAGCAACGTATCTAAGGATAGTCGTGTTAGTAAACAGTGATAAACCGTATAATATAAAACATACCGTAAGCATTTTTAACTGTAATTCATGTTTCTGTTGTATAGAGTTTTCGAAAAATAAAAATGCGCCCTCTGTGCTCGTATACCGGTGACTTTCTTGTGTGATCACATTAGTGCCTGTGTGAACTTCCGACATGAGGGAGTCAAATCCTCCAATCGACAGCGTCAGTGACATCATGTGGTTTACACCTTGCATTGTGATTGGCTGTTCCAAAAGGCGAAACCCTGTTCCATACACACACACACACACACACACACACACACACACACACACACACACACACACACACACACACACACACACACACACACACACACACACACACACAAAGTGATTATTGTTTTTGTACTATATTCGGAATAAAGCTTTTTTTATTTTTATTTTATAATTGTGATGTATTATCTTCTAAGCTCCCCTATCCATGTTAATATTGTATATGTAATTGTACCGTGTATACTGGTGTTCATATTGGCCAACATTATGTATTTGTATTTTCATCATATGTGTTGGGGACAGTGGCGAGCCTCTGCTTCGTGTGACTTTTTCTTTAAAATATTTGTTTAGTTATATTTTTCATTAGTTTTACCAAACATAATTTGATTTGATAGTATTTAAAATAAGATTTCCAAAGAAATAAATCCTTCGAATGTGCCTGTTCAGTTTCTGTTGGAATGTGAAGGGTTAAATGAAAGAAGCTCGTCCGGCCCTCTCTGCGAGTTACTGTCCTGCTGTAAATTCACAGAGGGCCCGCTGTAGTAACTCAATGAGAGAGTAATGTCAAATGACAGTACAATTGACCAATCATATCTTCCCTCTAAATGGGTAGGCTTTATTTTCGCGGACTTTATGATAAATTCCGCCCGCTGTGAAGTTTATGCATGGCGCTTTTCCACAGCAGGGCCTCGCTCTGCTTTATATGGTATGGCTAGGCCTCGTTAGACCTTGATAGGCCAGGCTCACTTTAATCATGCTGCGTTTCCATTACAGTTTAGGAACTGGGGTAGCTATAGTAACGCAGTGTAGGCGGAGCCGTGACGTCATCTTCAATGAGAACCCCAGAAAAACAACATCAGCCGTTAGCTGTTAGCCCTCAGAGGTCACAGCTCCTCATATCTGTTCAGAAACTTGACAAAAGTTAAACAAGTACAAACCACAGACTGTCTGTGTTGTCATGGTGAATACAGTCGCTGGTTTATTTATGTCTGTTTCGGCCGTTGTAGTGAGTGTGGACGGTCAGAGCATACTGCATTAGCTTAGCCAATCTCCATTCAGAAAACACGCATTTTATAAGTTTTTTCGCCTGCCGTCTTGTCTGCAGACTTGTCAAAGCATTAATTCATGGTTTTTACTAATCGGTATCAGTATGTTGTTACTTCGGCATCATTTTGAAACGTGTATTACAATTAAATCACGGTAAAATATGTTCATTTTGTTGTAGTTGCCAGTGATTCTCTCACTAGTTTAGCATACTCAGCCCGGTTGTTGGCCCGGAAAGACCCTCGATTTTGGAGAGCCAGAAAACTGTGAAAAAGTACCCGCTAGCCGGAACTACGCCTAGTGGAAATGCAACCAAAAACGGGCCGGGCACGGCAAGGCACGCTTAAACTGCGCTCCGCACTGTTGTGGAAATGCGCCATAATAGTGGTGCAGTTCTAAAACCCGGAAGTAAGCTGCGCTTGGGTTCCCTCGACAAAAAGGCAATGGGATTTCGCCATAGGGTTTGGAGAAATAGCTCAAAATAAGGTCTTTGGAAAACGAACCTGTTAGATCAGGCATGGGCAAACTAAGGCCCGCGGGCCATATACGGCCCATTGGGCTTTTGAATCCGGTCCGCCGAATATTGGTACAAAATTGTCCAAATTATAGTAAAGACCGCATTCATTTTGCCTTTTTCCTGCAATACCCGCCATTTTAGTTGATCCCACTAGATGGCGCACTCTAGACACAATTTACCTTTGCTGGAGTCTGGTCTATTCTCTCAGCTGGCCCCACTCGGAAACCCGGCAAGATCGGCGAATACAAGTTGTAACAAGCAGTAGCGCTGAGCAAAGTGACTAGAACGCGACCACACATTTATAACAACACTTATATAAAGTCAGGCAACACTAACCAGGCTGAGTGTGATTCTGTTTATTTGACCTTACTTTAATAACCATCCGTTCACTGTTATTGACCATTGTGAAGAGGCAGACGTTTTCCTTTTGTTTTGTATTATTGCAACTATTGGATGGAATCAATACATGGGCTACATGTGGCCATCACAAGTAAAATCATAACGAAACTACGCCGGTAAAATATGCGCGTAGAAAACGGCTTATGCCACAATATGATAACAAAAAGTAGTCAAGATAGTCTAATTAGCTAACATCACCTGTAGAATGCCAGAGAAACTTTCATAACAGCGTTGTGATGCCAAACAGCTTTCAGACTAAAACACATTCACTTATGGGGATGGGGGATATTTATCAGCTGCTTGTGTGACAGTCAGACAATGAAAACTTTACAGCGCGGCCGCTGCCGCGAGTTAATGGGAGAATAAACTCCGGTAGACGAGCAGCTATGAAGGTAGATATGGTGCAAAATGCGAGAGTGTGTAAAACCTGATGTGAGCACTTGCAGAAAAAACAATCTGAGCTTGTGTTCATACATTTACACTTGTATAAAATATCCACGTAACTTGAACCAAATATGAAGTCACAGAAGAAAAAAAAAAGTTGTGTAGCTTGTAGAAACGATGACTTCTCAGGTGACTGGCCGGTGTATCTGGGCCTTTAGCCCCGCAGTCTCCAGTCACCCGAGCCTCGTCGTTCTGATAGCTCCGCCCCTTCGCTCCAACCCCCCTCCCTCCCCCCAAATCTACAGGTGAAAATTACTTTTGCGACACATTTATCGCAAGAAGTGTAGCATAAATCAAGACCGCAGATTCGTCGATTTATACTGCCACAGAGCAGATTCGTCAAGTTGTAATGACTGATTTGAGAGGTTGTAATAACCAAGTTGCAGTTGTAATGGAAAATATATTTTAAAAATATGTATTTTTCCACAAGAGGAAATTTCATCACTAAGTTCATTTTTTTCTACAAGCTACACAACTTTTTTTTTTCTTTTGTGACTTCAAATTTGATTCACAGTTATGTGGATATTTTATACAAGTGTAAATGTATGCACACAAGCTCAGAATTTTTTTCTGCAAGTGCTCACATCAGGTTTTACACGCTCTCGCATTTTCCACCATATCTACCTTCATAGCAGCACTGCAGCGGGCGGTAATGCAGCTGAACCACATTAATAAACAATGCACCACGGCACTCTGGAGAAAGGTATAAGGTTGGCGAAGTAGTTATTTAATTAAATCTGGCTTCGTATAATTAAAAACTACCTGACGCAGTTCTCTATTGATGTTGTTGTGAGCGGTGTTGCGGAGAAAATCAGCGATGTAAAACGCTGTGTGTGTCATAAGAAGGCACGTAAACGGTTACGTCATGACGCAAACGATGACGCAATGACGCAATAATTCACCTTTGAAACTAATTCACCTTTGAACCTGCATCTGTGACAATGAGTGGACCAAAGAAAGAAAAGTCATGTGCCTAGTGTATAATGAGGAGTGGACAGCTAAATATTTTTTTACCGATCTGCTACTGGCCCGGCCCGCCTGTCAAATTTAAAACTCATAGTGGCCCCCAAGCCAAAAAGTTTGCCCACCCCTGTGTTAGATAAATGCACCGTTTGGTTCAGCCAGATAATATCCGCATGTCTACCCTACTTTTATAATTTTCTAATCATAAATCTAATCGATAGATTTATGATCGATAGAGTTATGATTAGCATAAGTTCGTTCATGATGGCTCATATCAGTGATAGTGATGAGATCGTTGCGAAATTATTAACCGAGTCATTTTCAAGATTGACTTACAATGATAAATTGGAGTGGCAAAGAATCAGCTGCATGACCCTCCATCAAGTACGTCACCCAAAAGGACAGGAGGATGGGCTTTGTGTTTAAGTGATTTGATCATCAAAGGTAGGCCTAAGTCATTTTCAATGTGGGCCGCCGTGCCGACTTAATTCATTTTTAATTCTTACTTTGCTGTGGGTGCCCTGTCATGATAGGTGTTTATATAAATGCTGTTGTTTTGTGTGGTAGAGGGTCGCTGTCATTGATGGGTTAGTCAAGGGGGGGTTGGGTCAGAGGGCCTAGGTATAAAAGTCACGGCTCGCCACCGGTTGGGGAAATATTTTCCTAGCTAGGCCCATATCTTTGAACAGTGGCAGCGCTAGGGGGTGGCTACTTGGGCTCAAGCCCCGGATATTTTCTGAAAGCCCCGGATGTTTCACTTAAACATCCAAGACATTTTTTTGAAAACGTCTCGGGAGTAATGTGCAGTACCGGAGTCCACCAGAGAGGCAGCCGCTGCGGGACAGTAGCCTGTGTAATGCGTAGCCTTCCCTGCCCTGAAGAAGAAGTGATCCTTCCGTGCATGACGAGTTTTAAGCTAATAGCCTATAAAGTTATTGATATTAGAAAGTTATTTTCATCGAAGCAGGCGGCACAAGCTGCAGCAGCAGCAGTATCAGCAGCTGACAACAATGTCATCACCAGCAGTGAAGAAATGGATGATGTTTCAGGTTTGTGAATCTAATGGTGATATCTGCACTCTGGCTGACTGAGTAAGAAGTGAAAAAGAGTGATGTAACATTAATGTTATAGCTAGTAAACATGGAGTAACCACACTAAGTATACCCTTATATGTTAGTATGTATACAGAACATGACTAAAAATTATCCTAAGATGTAACTTTAACCCTTCATACCTCAGTCTACTTTTAAGACACTAAAATAACGTATTCCAATTTTTATTTTGTTTTCGCGCGTGGAATTATACCGGCTCTCGTTTCAGTACACATAACAACGGAACCATAGCAACAGAACTGACAGGCAACGGAACTGACAGGCAACCCTCTGAATCAGACTCCGATTGGCTGTTACTGCATCCAGTGTCCGATTCAGAAACTCTTGTGTGACTCTTACACTCTTTACGTCACAAACAAAGATCGTGGATGAGAATAGATCTATAAAACGATAAGCAATGCGCCAGAATCAAGGTGAGACTATCCGCATCCTTTAAAACTCTACGCACATTCGTTTCACCGAAATAAGTAAACGACTGTATTTGAGTGAGTTAAGGCATTATGCTGCGTTCACATCGGACGCGATGCAATATTTGGGGGCGGCATGTAAAGGCAATGCAGAGACGCGGACAGACGCAAATTCACTCCGACGGCGAGCATGAAGCGGTGGACGTGGCGAAGGGGACCGCGTCAAACGCGAGAGTTCAATTTTTTCAACTCGAGCGTCAAATTCACATGGTGCGTTCCAATCAGCGTTGGGATTCCCTCTGACGTCCCTCTGACGTCCTGTTGTTGATCAGTTGTAAAGATGGAAGAGATGATCGTTGTGGCTGTGAGTGGGTTCCCTATGAGTGGGTTCCACAGAAGGTACAAAGCAGCAATAGTTGTTCCTCCATAGTCAAGGACAGAAATAACCAAAACGATCTTGCATCGAATTCTCCGGCCGAAGCTCCAAATAAACCATCAGTGTTTGCCATCAGAGTTCCTGCTCTCCCCGTGTCTCTCTGAGTCCTGTCTCTATTGCTTCAGAAGTTTCCATCACAATATTATGTATATTTTCAACCCATATCTTTACCCCTAGCACTTTTCAACTTGCTGTTGTATTGTTCTTGATATGGACGTTGTGCCTCTCCACCGCTGTTCCTTACTTCTTACTTGCTACCCCTTTCCCTCAACCTATCCTAAGGGAGTCCATGTACGTACTAGACACGTTAGTTGCTGCTATAGGCTTAGATTGTTGGGGGACATCTTACTTCTTCCTTCTGTCTGTCTGTACGTACTCTCATGTTCCGAATAACCCAGCTTCCCCCAAATTTCTTTTTGGTGTCTATCTACGCCGGGATCCTGAGTCGTGGCTGATCCTGTTGCTGCGGTCTTGTGTCCTGGATCCTGAGTCATGTGTCCTGGATCCTGCATCCTGAGTCCTGGATCCGGAGTCCTGCATCCTGAGTCCTGGATCCTGTGTCCTGGATCCTCTATCCCAGGGGTCGGCAACCTTTTTGATATGAAGTGCCATTTTAAAAAATAATTGTTATCAGCGTGCCAACGATCGAGAACTATCAGCAGGAGGGCGGGGGAGCCTCGCTGCGGGGAAGCAGTGTGTGTGGACCTGTCAGCGCAACTCACGTGATACCGAATTTAACAAACACATTTAAATAATTGGTTTAAACGGCATAATAATAAGGACGATCGTCCGTTCTGTGATTCTCCAGAGCACACATGCTATGATATTAGGGTCATGCAGAGTGAGATGAGATCGCTGTCCCTTTAAGAGAGAGAGAGAGAGAGAGGGGTGTGGCTTGTGCATGCGTGTTTGTGGATGGTAGAGCGACAGTGAGAAAACCTATAGAGAGAACGTGTGTATGTTTCTGGAAGTGAAACGAGGAAGCAAAAAAACAGAGGTCTGTGATGTATTTTGTGAAACAGAAAAACAGCTAAATAAATACAACGGCCTCCCAAGAAGAGCTCGCCTCTCTCTAAAGTGGGTTATTGAACCTAAAGCTTGTTGCTTCTGCCCTCCTCGACTACGGTCTGGGAGCCGACAGGAAAGTTCAACACACAGATGGCCAGTCCGCCCCTTTGTAGCATATTATCTCGATGAGAGATGAGCAGATCACCACTGGGCTTTCAACTAAATACACAGCCACGCAAAAACTGCGGCATTTGTACAGCTCCTTATGGGTACTGCAATTAGTGAAGTTTTTTCCTCCGTGGTGAAGCGATCAGCAATGCACCACGGAGGAAAGCGGCAGAATGTCACCTGGAGATAAAGAGAGCGGGGCTGCGTTGCGTGCATGGCTTCCTTCTGCAGGTAACGGGGAGACGCGCTCTGGCGGCGGTCTCGTTCAGGATCCGAAAATACAATTTAAATATTTTTGCACACTTATTCCACTTATTCCTAGTGTGCCACTGGTTACGGTGCCGCGTGCCAATGCTGGCACGTGTGCCAGGGGTTGCCGACCCCTGCTCTATCCTGAGTCCTGTATTTGAGTCCTGGACTTCGAGTCGTGGCTGAACCTGTCACTGCGGACTCTCATCATACTACTTCCCTGATGGCTCCCACAGAATTGTTGACATCCTCGTGGATTCATCTTCTTATTATAGACACATGCATTTACAAACATTTGGTCTACCTATGCTGTCAAATGTATTATCTCTTCGATTTACACACGGCATGTATTGCACGTCTGTCCGTCCTGGGAGAGGGATCCCTCCTCTGTTGCTCTCCCTGAGGTTTCTCCCATTTCCCCCTTTAAACTGTGGGGTTTTTCCTTCTTTGGAAGTTTTTCCTTGTACGATGTGAGGGTCTAAGGACAGAGGGTGTCGTATTGTCATACTGATATTCTGTACAAACTGTGAAGTCCACTGAGACAAATGTAACATATTGGGCTCTATAAATAAACATTGATTGATTGAAACATTGATTGATTGATTGATTGATTGATTGATTGATTGATAGATAGATATCCAGGTTCTCATGACAACATAAAATAACTGTCTTTATTCCTATCAAAGCATTTATATATGTTTTAACGTAATCAGAGTTTACTTCACACAGTCAGCACAATAGCAGTAAATGATGACTCCATAGTTTATAACAAGCCCACACTTCAGCATACAATGCATTCAATTATTTAAAATGACTGAAGAAACACTTTCATTCAACTCCATTTAGATTGTATATGACCGTGGAAGACATAACCACATATTTTTTTTAACAGTGAACTTCAGCAGATAGGACTTGGAGTTGTTAAATTGATTAAGACAGATTATCTTGGTTTAAACTTTGCCAGAGGTAAAACAAATTACAAAAACTACACCTTTTAGGGATTAGACTCTAACCAGACTACAAATATTGCATGAAGACCATCAGTATATTATCTTTGTTCTGCACTAGGGGGAGGTAGAGGAACATGCCATTCACATTGTGTTATTTATCATATTAGTTCTGTTAAATATAAGATATAAAACCTATGTATAAAACGTAATAATGTGTCATGATGAATATGTGCACATTTGGTTTATTTCCAAGTTAAGGTGGTGCTTATGGCCCTGCATTATCCCTTTGAAGAAAATATGTCATCATGTAAAAAAGAAAAAAAAGAAATTGGGAAATATGAGATCATTGTGACTTTAATGATTCTAAAATGTGTATTTGCATGTCATGACATTAATCTTGATTGAGCCTTCAATCACCTGACCCTTTTTGCACTCCAACATTGTCATTGATGGGATATATCTCCATATATATTAAGTGTGGAGGAAACTTCTGAGGCAATTGGAAACAGGACTCAGAGAGACACGAGGAGAGCTGGAGCTTTGATGGCAAACACTGACGGTTTATTTGGAGCTTCAGCCGGAGAATTCACAAGTCATGTCATGGGCCACGATCTGACCACACGGTTGAGATGCCAAACCAATTCTGAAGAACTCTCCTGTAGTTTCAGGCAGGGGCGCCGTAATGGGGTGAAACGTTAGGACGATTCTAAGGGCCCGTGACTGACAGGGGCTCAAACTATTTTAGAACATTAAGAAAAAAACGTTTAAGTAACCTTTCATCATTCATCAATAATTAACATTAAAGGTCGGGTAGGTAATTTTGAAAAAAATCGCACACATGACCAATGAGGGCACGAGATAAGTTTGTGCACAGATGGAAGGCTGACAGGCAGGTAGGCTATCCAGTTGTTTTAGCCGGGCCGGCTCAGATGATTGGTCGTGCTTTTTACAGTACTACGGCTTCCACAGATTACATTTTTGTATGGATTTTTTGTCAAAGCACTTAAGATATTCATTGCTATCGGGATGTTAAGAGCATTCCATGGATCAGTCATTAGCCCGCATGGTTTTTCATACCACTGCTACGCTGATGACACCCAACTAATTCGGTCCTTTCCCCGCTCAGAGACCCAGGTCGTCGCACGCATCTCTGCTTGTCTAGCTGACATCTCTCAGTGGATGTCTGCTCACCACCTCAAGCTCAACCCTGACAAAACTGAACTGCTTTTCCTTCCGGGAAAAGATTGTCCCACTCTTGACCTAACAATCAACATCGGCACCTCTGTTGTTTCCCCGACTCAGACTGCAAGGAATCTGGGTGTGATCCTAGATAACAAACTGTCCTTCACTGCAAACATCGCTGCTACAACCCGCTGCTGCAGATACACTCTTTACAACATCAGGAGGATACGTCCCCAGCTGACCCAGAAAACAGCGCAGGTTCTGGTCCAGGCTCTCGTCATCTCAATCCAAGACTACTGCAACTCCCTCCTGGCTGCTCTACCTGCATGTGCCATCCGACCTCTGCAGCTCATCCAGAATGCAGCGGCTCGTCTGGTCTTCAACCTTCCAAAATGTTTCCACACCACTCCGCTCCTCCGCTCACTTCACTGGCTTCCGGTAATTGCTAGAATCCACTTCAAAACAATGGTACTTGCATACCATGCTGCGAATGGATCTGGCCCTTCTTACATCCAGGACATGGTTAAACTGTACACCCCAGCGCGTGCACTTCGCTCTGCATCAGCCAAACGGCTCGCTGCACCCTCGCTGCGAGGGGGACCCAAGTTCCCATCAGCAAAAACACGTGAGTTTGCTATCCTGGCTCCAAAATGGTGGAATGAGCTCCCCATTGAAATCAGGACAGCAGATAGCCGGCACATCTTCCGGCGCAGACTGAAAACTCATCTCTTTCGACTCCACTTCGAGCGATAGAATTACTAACAAAGAACTGCTAACAGAGCACTTATATACTAATAAAGGACTTGCTTATCTAAACCCAGTTGAGTAGCACTTGAAATGTTTGGCTCTAGGAAACCTGATGTACTTATATGATTCTGTTTTCTTCAAGGTTGTATCTTCCTGGTCGAATGTACTTATTGTAAGTTGCTTCGGATAAAAGCGTCAGCTAAATGCAATGTAATGTAATATAACAAAAAGTGTATCTCGAGCCGGTTTCTCAAACTTACCTACCCCACCTTTAATAGAACGCTATATTGATAATGTACTCACTAAACTTATAATTCATTTAACTTATTTTCTTCCAAAAGTTAATTATCCAAAGCCTCTGTACTCCCCCCTCTATTTACATTTAATGGCCTGGTCCTGCCTCCAACCGCGGAGCAGCACCGGCACTTTCTAGCAGAGAGTGAGATCATGTGAGGAGGGATGCTACTTATGTGCATGTCTCAACGACTAACAAAGTCAGGCTTTCAAAAAAGAAAAGAGAGAGAAAGACAAGAGAGAGCTACTAAAGGGCAACAGTATGTCACCCAGTTTTTCAAAAGAAAAGGTGGGTGTCCATGAGTGGTGGAAATTAGTCTGTTAGCTAAGCGTAGTCCATTTTACATAATAATTTATTAAGCTGACATTAAGTACTGTTAATATCACAGAAACTTCAGAAGTTTTTCATTTCACTGCTCTTTTAGCTGACATTTTATAAATGCAGCTACATTTTTAGCAGCTATTCATACTAAATCAGTTGTCCCTGCCAGGACCAACGTATCTAGCCTCAGCAGCCCTGTCCCCCCATAATGCTGAACCTGAACCAGCTTTTCTCCCAATTGAAGGAGGTGAGCAGCATTGTGTTGAATGACATGCCACTTAACATATCTGAAGGGAGACTGGAATATACATATCAAAACAAAAAGCTAACATCTAATTTCAATTATACATTTCAAACACAGTATTTTTCCACATATTTAAGTTATATTTATTTTGATTTATGCATTCATGTTGAGAATGTTCCATTAAAAATCTTATTATTAAAAAAGCATTTACACCATAAAAGAGGACTATTGAGATCTATTGTCAGGAATGTTAGTCTTATATCAAATAGTGAATTCTACTGCAGCAGAATGTTGCGCGTCTGCACAGTGTTATATTTTCACAGCTCAGTGTCAGTAAATATTGTGCAGTTAGTATTGGACTACAAGATAGATGCAAGCCTGTACAGGTAGAGTTATTTAAAGCATAAATGAGTCGGTTGGGTTCTGGAGGTGTAGTTACAGCAATTGTGCTTGGTTGGCGTGGCCTGTGCCTGGTGGTGGGGCCCAATGGGGCTTTTCATGGGGCCCAAAATCCCTGGTGGCAGCGCCCCTGGTTCCAGGTTTTAACTAGTTTGGAGTGTAATAATCAACATTCTTCAATAGATAGACTAAACAGCTGAGGACACTGAATCACATTTGTTGTCGCTTATGGCTGGGAGTCATCTACACCGCAAGAAGGATGTGTTCCAGGTGTCCCACAACAATAACTATCTCTGACCGAGAGTTGCCCGGTGGTAAACTGGTAACATCAACAATATGCTAGGGCAGCCCCTCCTTAAGGGAGATAGCGGCTGCCCAAGGTTGGGCATCTGCATCAGAGGGCGAAGCAGGACATGCAAGGCAAATTATTCCCTGACATTAAGGCCTTTTGTTCAACTTGGTGCAGAACATTTAGATAACAAATTCTTCACAGGCACACAAGGGCCTCAGAGACCAATCAAAACGTGTTCTTTTATGGCTCCGGACAGTCACTCATAAGTCATCAGGGGGCAGGGCCACACAAACATAGGCTGTATACCAGCCTGGTTAACGTACAACACAATGTAGCTTTACTGGTTCAATCATGTGAGGCTGACATCTATTTGATACTGAAAATCCTTTATGTGTAACAAATATAATCATAAGCAACAAAGAGGTTAACAGATACAATAGACATGACTAGATCTAATTAAAACAATCATATTACAAAAATGCTACAAAATCATGTAACCAATTTTACCACGATTGTCCAATAATAATAATAATAATAATAGCTTGGATTTATATAGCGCCTTTCAAGGGACCCAAGGTCGACCCAAGGTTGAATGTACCTGTATGTTTGGTGTTGTTTTGTTTTCCTAAATCTACAGTTTTTATTTTCCCATAAGAAACTGAACAGAGCTGTAGAGATATTACAGTCTAATCTTCTTTGCGTGGTCAGCTTCCTTTTTTAAAGAAGTCAAAGTTCAGTGTTTCTGAGTTAACTTTATTTTACAGCTTGAGGCATTCCACACAGCGACCTACAAATTCAAGAAAAAAAAAATGTTAGTTTAGTCAATAGACTCATGATGAGATAATGTTGTAGTTCTACTCAACACACACACACTTTTTCTGAAGATAAAAGTACTTAGTCGGATTTTACCTCGCTTCGTCTTTGGTTGTATCTGCAAAGACACAAATAGCGTTGTCTCTGTCCAAAATCTGTTGTTTCAACGCCTGAATTTCTAGTGCTGCCTTCTGTTTAGCCTCTCCATGACCCGCTGAGGAGAAGACAGAGTAGAGGGATACACATTTTATGAATGTCCTTATTTAATACACAATAAATAAGTGAAATGGGAGATGCAACTGTGCTAGGATTTTTTGGATTTTTTTCTAGCTCAGATGAGAGAATGAAACCAATTATATGATAATGATAGTGTATCTGCAGGCATTGCTGGCACATCTGGTTCACCTGGTTTATCATAGTGTGGTTTCATGATGCAAGACATGCTGATATACCAGCTCTAATCCAGTCTGTGGCTGTAGTCCAATAGTCGAAAAACAAACTTCCTTACTACTTTTCTTTGAACTCGTTGGAAAACGCAACAATGACAAAAAAAGAAATAAAAGATCATTCATAAAGGCTTAAAAAAAGACATCGTCCGGGGCAGGAAAATCCCACTGCACTCTTGACTAAAAGCAATGTAATAAGGAATATGGTAAAGTGACTAAACTAAACGCCTTGTAATTCAAGCAAAATTCCTGTCCAAAACCAAATGACACCCCCTTAGAAGGATGTTTTCAATTATGCATTGTGTCAAATCTCCTTCCCTTTGGTAAAGGATGATCCAGTGTACCCTATATTAAAGAAGATAAGAAAGGAAGTACTTTTCTTTCACCTTTTAGAAATTCGACCAGCTCTTATCACAGCTTCCTCTGAATAGGCTATACTTTTTGGTAATTTCACTCCTTCAAAGAGGGTATTCAACTGCAGCATTAGTATTTCTCCAGAACTCCACCTTTAAAGGGTGTAGGTCCTCATTATGGATAGTCTTGTTCTCTTACTGTATATTGATCAGTTTGGGATTGACCAATATTAATGCACATAATCACACTTTTAACATATCAGCTGCCTTACCTTTAAGGCCTTCAATAGCAGCTTCCGTTTCTGTCTTCTTGTTCTCGGCTCCTACCTAATAAAGGCAAAGTTTGTCAGCAGTTGAATACAAATATGAGAAACAAAATAAGGTTAAATAGAAAAGGGCTGCCCTTCACCAAATAAATGCTTTCAAAAAAATGAATTGACCTACATAGAATCATGCAAAAGCACCACTTTAAGTATTGTGTCTGCCAGAGACCTGCTCATAGATGGTTTGAAAAAACATCAAATTGACTAAAGAAATGTTAGTTGTGTAGAGGGTCTCTTACACAAGAATAAATGAAAAACTTGGATGTGACCAAATAATGAGGATCCTGTCATGCGAACTTCCCAATGTCAATATTACACTTGTGTGCATCCTGGAGAGTGGTAGGCTCCTTCCCTGTTAAAGTTGGTATGATTTAAAATGTAAAAAGACAGCAAACCTACAAATGCGTGTTTGTGTGTGCCTTACCTTCTCACTGTTACAGCTCTTAACACTTTGGGTGAAGTCCTGTGTTAATTTTTCAGTGTCTCCCTTCTGCTTCCTCATATTTAGTATGTTGGTGTTCATTGGCAACACCGTTTGCTTCAGCTGCTCGATCTCGGTTTTCAGCACGACGATGGCATGCTCTTCCCTCACCGTCTCCGCCTCGCTGTCCACCATGCGGGCTCTGAAATTAATCAGTTTCATCTCCTGGTGTCCGGCTTGGAAAAGCACGACCGACATGACACCCACAGCCAGCAAGAGCAAAACGTACGCGATCTTCATCTTGACGGCGAAATAAGTAAATTAGCGGTGTATACAGCTGCTGGTCCCTTTGTTGGTCATTCCAGGTAATTCTTCCACCGTGCAGCAGTGTTTCCACCTGCTCTCTCACCTCAGTACGACCTGTCTGTTTACTGTACCTGTTCTACCTGCTCAACAGGCTGGGCGTGACAGTCCTAATTATGTCCTCCTGTGACTCGCCCTCTCCTGCGGCGGCCAAACAAACACTTTGGATGGTTAGGCATTATATTATATTATACTTCCGGATTGCAACAATACTGATTTTAAAATGTGCCACATGGATCATAGGCCTTTATGATTGTAAAAAAAGCTATTTTCCAAAATGTCAGAATAAATATTCTTGTTATTCGTTGGTTAAAATGTAATGAACACAACCTCCTCCTTAAATACATATTTATGATAGTTTTGATTGTCACTGTCCTGTTGAATCAAGTTTGGGACTTATATGTATTCAATAATGCTTTAGAAATAACAGAGGCTTTTGATACTTTGTGTGCCTTCTGTACTCCAATTTAAACATTTTACTTTTGTTGTTTGTTACAAAGAAAAATACAGAGCAAATGTATTGTGGCCTTGGGATTTTTTTTTAAATAAGATAAAATGTTTACCATGAATCCTAATTTTAAGTAGAACACATTTCAGGGAGTGTCAGTCATTTGAAAGGATAGACACATATTTCCAAATAGCTGTGTCTATTTTTTTGTTTTACACAACAATAAGTGTAACTTTCTTAAAATGGTGGTAAAAATACATTTCCCCCTACAATGGTTTAAGAAATAACATTTTGCTGTAATAATTTATTCTTGGGGTGCCTTGGTAGCCCATACAGGCCTATAGCCCAGGTTATATGTGGGTTAAGGGTTAAGAAGATGTGTAAATATCAGTCTATTCATCACTGTCTCTAGATATAATGTAGCATTAGAATCAGGCTTTATATTGAAAAAGATAGGCAATTCTCTCGTGAGTCAAAGTACGTTGTTGTATTCAACGAGATTATAACACTATGCAAATAATTAGTCCTGTGAGCTCCACTTTGCCCTCTCTGCCAACAGAGACAAAGTGATAGTAAAAACAGGATGTCTATCTATTTGCATTTTGTTTTTGTTGCAAGGGGAATATTGCAGGACATGGTGCGCAGGACAGGACCGGTGACACCTGTCTCTTCTCAGATCCAGGAAGAAGGCGTGTTTTCTAGTGACAGCTGAGACACAGCGGAGCTCTCACACAGCACACGTTTATATCCAATCAAAGAGTGCAGGTGAGTCAGCCTCCTCCACTCACTGACTTTAATTCTGCCCACAAAGAGAGCTATCACCTGGGCGACACGGAGAGCAGACACCCATCCCCACCGACAAACAGCTCTCTCCAAGAAGTCTCTCAGCTGCCGTGAAACATGAAGGTGATAATCCTGCTACCTGTGACAATAGCCTTGTCTGTGGCCTTGTTGGGCTTCACGAAAATACGGAAAAGGGAGCACGACAGAGAGGAAAAACAGAGCAAGTTTCAGGATGTCAAGCTGAGGGTGACCAACGAAATGCTGCAAGAGTATCAGAGCGAAGTGACCGAGGCGAAAGACTACATGGAGACGACCACAGCTGACTTGAAGGCCCTCACGGAAGAAATTAAAACGCTCCAGTCCAACGCAGATAAAGCGAAGAATGAAGCGGACACCTGCAATGGAGAAAAGGTGGGGAGAAACTGAAAGTTGCAAGCACAGAGAGGAAAGCACCAAGTTATATTGGATTTAGTGTACAGAAGATTGTGTCATACTAAAAGGGGATGAAATGTTTAACTGTTGAAAGAGGAAGTTAAACTTCAGGGGTTAACTATACAAAACAAAATGCTAGCATTTCTTTACAAGCTGTAAATTCAACACCTGGCTCCTTATGGCCATTTGAATAGACTTTGTAATGTAACTCTAATCTTTTTTCTGATTTGACTCGTATCAAGACAAATACCTACAGGGCAAAAAACACACACAACCGGTTTCACCTGCTTAAAGGAAAATCACACTTGCCTTGTTCTTTCAGAGCTTGCTGGTAATCGGCCCAGAGACAAGAGTAGCCTACACTCCTGCAATGGTTTAATTTTTCATACATTAGTGATTTCGTAGGCATGCTTGAAAATGGGTATCACATAGAATAAACACTCAAACTGTTTTGTGCAGATCCAGTTACTTTTATGACAGGAGTTCTCAGAAATGTAATGTGGATGTCAGAAAAAAGTAGCTGCATTAAAGTTAGGCCTAATTGTGTACAAGTTGCAGTCTGTGTGGAGAAGATTTATCCACAAAAAAAACTCACTTGTTTTGTGTCATGGACATTTGCTTTTCCACTTTAGAAAATGGTGGCAGATCAGCTGGTGTCAGTCGAGACGCTATTAAAGAATCTCAAAGGTATGTGCCAATGTATTGGACTAAATGCTGAAAAGTGTAAATGTATAAAATATCAGAACACATGGTCTGCTTTATCTATACAGAATATTGTGTTCAGATTGCTATTACATGCATTTCTCTTTATAGTAAAAATGGATCTTCAAGTAATAGTCATGACCCTGGCTTTATTTATGAACCACAACAAATTCCTCATGTTATTTCATACCTACAGCTGAGCTCAATACGATGCAGACCGGATGGACAGCCGAGGTGGAAACACTCAAACGGCAATTAGCAGCGAAGAGCGCAGTGTGTGACTTTTTGAAAGCAGGATCAGCAGATGCAAGGTAAGGTTACTACTTACCTTATGATAGAGTATATTGGTAAAAATAACACATACCATTTTCTGCACTGGAACATTAATGGTGATAGCTACTGTATTTATATACTGCATTTTATCTTGAAGCAAACTGTGTGGCGAGGAACCAAAGGCAGAGGTCCCTAAACCAGAAGAACCAAAAGCAGAGGCCCCTAAACCAGAAGAACCAAAAGCAGAGGCCCCTAAACCAGAAGAACCAAAAGCAGAGGCCCCTAAACCAGAGGAACCAAAAGCAGAGGCCCCTAAACCAGAAGAACCAAAAGCAGAGGCCCCTAAACCAGAGGAACCAAAAGCAGAGGCCCCTAAACCAGAGGAACCAAAGGCGGTTGCCCCTAAACAATAGGAAGCTAAACCTGTTTTTCCACTCACTCCACTCACTCATTATCTCTATAAGAAAACCAAATCTGTTCTTGATACGTTTCCACGAGATTCCAGCACAGAACGGTGAACTCGTGGTTTTGTTATGAACACATCACCACTGTGCATATTTCAGCCCTTGTGTTTAAGGATAGTTATTAACACTGCTCAAACACACAACAGTCAGGGTATGGGTAATGCTTCACTAAACTGTATCCTGGTTGCACAGGTTTAATGTTTAATGTTGGCAAACTGTGTGGCTGAGACATACGAGACACAGTAAGTAGAAATAATAAGTTGACCACATCCCATGGTGCGGCCAAGTGTCCTTTTTTCATTGAAAACATGCAGGTTTACTTAATTATCAGCCACAAAGCAGCCATTCTTCCTTTTCAAAACCCAATTGATTTTTTAAAATATATATTTATATGCGCTTAAAACAATATGTAATTATGCATCTATATTTATATATGCGATTGGACTGCATGTAAATAGAGGTTGATGAGAAATGCAAAAGAACCAGGAAAAAGGTCTGTTTTTATTTGCACTGTTTCAACGCTGTACTTTATGTTTATTTTGCTTCTGTAAATGATTATTTTTTCTGTTAAGTTTTTTCTCCCTCTGTTAGATAACTCCTTCATGTACAATGTTGAAAACACAGAAATAGGTATTGAATAATCGTTGTTAACCTTGTCTGCCTCTCTGTCTTTTGAGTGACCCTGCCTCAGGGTGTGTATGTGTGTGTGTGACAGAGGGAGAGAAAGAGGGCGAGACCAAAGCACTGACCAAAGCACCGACCAATCAGAGAACAAACAGCCTCGGTCCGTCTCTCTCTATAAGCTTCACTCTGTTAGCCTGATGAGGCTCTGGATGTGCACTCTGTGGTCTCGCTTCAAGCTTCATCATGTATTTCTGTTGGAGATTTTAATAAAATGTTCTGCCTAAACTGTTGTTTACAGAATAATCTTGATAAGAGGAAAAGTACTTTAAGACATTATTTGAATATGTTGTTTAATTGTGCTTTTTGGATTCATATTGTATACTAACAGAAATCAGCTTTGTAAAAAGTTCCTGGTGGATATTTGAGCATATTATTCTGGAACATTTGAACGAAAAGTAACTATAGGGTTAATAAGTTCATCTTAGTTTCTATTGCAGGATGAAGGTTTTGTATTTAGGAGGAGAAGGTGTTTTTACCTGCTTGATGGTCTCAGATTACTTACCAATACATATTGGTCATGATAGTTAGACGGGGCTGCATAGATCAATTTATCTTTATTTTCAATATGTTCATATTATTCTGTTTATAGTTATTTTGTTATGTGATGCAATAGAGTAAAGATCGAATCCCCGGTGCGAACAAGCTGTTGTTCACAAGTCATTTCCCATATTTTAATATTAAAATGTGGATTTGAACATTTTATTTTCTGCGATTTTTTTTTTACACCTTAAACAGCACCTTATTTTATCCCAGATTAGGCAGAAGAACGCAAAAAGGAATAATCCTGGCAATACTTTCATACTTTGATTCAATTCGATTTTTTTGTGCTGTATCCTTACAAGCATTTAAATACATCAGTTGAACTGAAGCTATCAGCAGAATATAGACTAAAATCTGCATGGGTAATATTTGAACCTTTAAAAACCTTTATCTTGGACTTAAAATGACTTAAGTGAATTAGTCTGAATATAGTGGATTCCTTTTTTAATCCACATTTAGTTTCTTTTTGAATCATTCTGCTCTATATCATTATCTCTCACTTTGCCTCACACTTGCCCTCCATCTGTTGGAGATTAAAATACTCCCTCCAGGCTCGCAATTAGGAAATCAGAGGGCTATCATTCCGCCCCAATAGGCTCACAAGGTCAGCCTCGTAACGGCGAGGGTACAGAGACGGGGGGACACTCAGTCTCACTGATGTCACAAGCGAGGGCTGCTGTTCATTAAAGTTACTGTCTAATCATAAAACATAGCATTTATGTTCCACTGTTTTAAAATAGTCTGTTATCTGTCACTGATGACGTTTGATGTTTGTGGATAAAATAAGGACATGACTTTGATATTATATATATATAACAGTCAAATGCTGAATGTTCCTAGGAATAATAAGATGTATTCTGGATTGAAATTCTCACTATCAGCTACACTTGCTGATTTAAAAACAAAAAATATGGCCTCAAACACCAGGTGAAAGTGTTTTTAATCTTTGTAATCCACCATATGTGACAGTTGATGTGAAGTCAACACGTGTTACGACCACTCTGTGTGTTAAGGGGGGGGGGGCCTTAACACACAGATTGAGTGATAATAGCCTCACCAGCCAGAGGTCACCTTGGCAGCAGTGCCCTGATGTTAACATGTATAATTTCCCTACACTTTTAATGGAGTTTCTCAATTTTGTAATTTTCTTCATCTAGTTGGAGACACTGTTTACAGACACAGACACATGTTAATCAACATAACACATACAAAACAAAGAAATAAACGATATGACAGGTACTGACACACATACCAACAACTACTGGTGGAAGAAGTATTGA
Source organism: Notothenia rossii (assembly GCF_949606895.1). NCBI lineage: Eukaryota > Metazoa > Chordata > Actinopteri > Perciformes > Nototheniidae > Notothenia > Notothenia rossii. Next base: position 18,496,000 of record NC_136905.1, read on the forward strand.
GAGTAGAATGTGCCTACATACTGTACGTAATATAGCACCATGCATGTTCTTTGAGGGACAAACGTAACGACTTATTAACAATACATTACCTTACTACTCCGTGATGAATAACATAATTATTAGTTATGATTAGTATTAGTTTCATGACTTTGAAAGACTACTGTAGGTTCTTCTGCATAGTTTTATCAAAAACTGTGGCTTTTAAATGTATTAATAATTATAGCTGCCAAATACATATGGTATAGTAAAACAAAAACACCTTTAATATGGAGGTTGGGAATTGTAAAGTATAGCATAAAAAGGGAAATGTTCAAGTACCTCAATAAAGAATAAATGTTCTTGAGAAAATGTATTTAGTTACTTTCCACCATAAATGACCAAAGTCCCTACCATCTCCTGACGGTCTTCCACTTGCCTCAAAAATTCAGGGAAAGTCTTTCGATTCAAAGAATATATGTTTCCTGTGTAGAGCTAATGTTGGGGTTATCATCCAGATGCAAAACTTGCTGCACTGTGTGAAAATATCAAAACCTATGAATAACGCAGTTTTACAACTCCCTTGAGTAATTGCTTTTGGTGAAGTAGAGAGATATGGCGAAGGAAAATAAGATTTAGGCAAGTCGTAATATTCTCTCAGTTTGTTTATACATTTATTTTTACTTTTCTCTACGTATACATTTAATTAAACATTATTTTAAAGCGCTATTATACAAATTAATATAGTGTTACTATGTTTATTGCATGCGTGCATCCCTATGTGATGGTAGTTTTATTTGAATACAAGTCGTATGATATCTGAATTGTGAGTAACAGGAAACAAACAGGGGCGGTGAAGTGACCGCCATGTCCTACCTACAGGCGATAACTGAGAGTTATTTGACTTTGCATCTGCGGTCGTGTGTGAGGGGGCTCACAGTAGGATGAACATCACATCTATTGATCAGGCTAATGTGGGGAGGAAAGGCTTCAGGCCACAGCAGCTGATCAATATACCTCTAATTACATGGGGCACTGACTGTGTGTATGTTCCCCCCCAAACTCACAGGGTTGTGTATATAAATGCTGTCCCACTGAGGAATAGCTCATACACACAGATCACACCCACATTTAACAATTAGTTGGGAATCACTTTTTTGATTGCTCAGAGTAACAACTTTTTTTTTTTTTACTTGAACCACTTGTTTTACTAGAATTTTCACTGGCAGGACACAGGGACGCTGAGAAGGGATACAAGGAATTGGTAAGTATCCTCATATTTGTTTTGGCTCGTGTTTTCCTCTTTTATGCCTTTGCTGTGTACACGGTTTCCCTTTAACCTGTCTTTCCTGAAGCCAATATATCCACTGATGGGTGAGACGAGATGTTAACAGGATATCTGACTCCCTGTGTGAGTGACTCCCTCCCTCAAGGCCATCAAATCCCAGCTTTTTCACTTATTTGTTCATAGTGTTAAATTATACATATGTAATTCTCTCCTATTATTGTCTGTGGTTTAGATTCTGATCTGAAACGAGCTGACGGACAATGTTTATTTAACTCTGTATCTGTCCTTCCCTTATTTACACAAACTGAATTGTCTCTCTTGTCGACAGGTTTTTCCAGTCTGCCGAGGCTCCAACTGGCTAGAAGCTGTGTGATATGTTTGATATTCGGTTGTTCTTGTGCTTCATTGTGTCAACTAAATATCAGACATATTCCTACAGAGTCTGGCAAAAACTTCTGATCCTTGTACCTCTGATAAAAGACCCCTGAAGTCAGATGTTTGGGTATGGTAACTTTTGCAATCAGAGGATTGTTATCTACTGCTAAATATCATGAAATGTCATTGTTGTGTTCATTTGCATTCTTCAAGTTTTATTGTAGTATCTTATCGTAAACTCAAAAGACTGAATGCCATATTATTCATAGGGACATTCAGTATTTAACTCTGAAGCAGCACCTTTATCATGAAGGTGTGATGATTATTAACATTATCCTTATGTACTAAATTAAAAAGTAAACAATAATGTCATTAAGTATCAAATGTCATTATAGAAATGGTCTTTGACTCTCTCTCTCTCTTAAAGACACCCATACCCATATAGTGAGACAATAATATTTTTTACAGGACTGACAGCTGAGATAACATAGCTTTTGTTTTACCAATGGGATCTAAGTATGCAAGTACTTTCTGTTCCGTGAGCAAACCGGTGTTAAATCCGGCACTATAAACAGGTTTGTGACTTAAAAATGCCAAACCTGATAACAGCCTTTGTCTCAGCAGAGAAGGGTTAGGGTTAGTAACCCTAACTGTACTATTTGTATTCCTTAACTGCACTTGAGGAGGAATGTACAAATAAGCATATTTTTTGTCATCATCTGTGATTTTCTCCATGCAGGATATAAATAAAGCTTGATAGCATGTTAACATCGTCTGCAGTGATTCATTACTCTCTCCACATCTCTGATTCACCTCGTTGCATACAAAAATGGGGAGCAGTATGCTTCAAATACTCATTATACTTGAATGAACTGATTTATCGGCATGGAAAATGCTTTTGGACTTTGTCCTAATGATATGACCGCTCTCTCAGTCAATGAAATCTTCAAAGGGCATTTTACTATTTTATAGTACAAGAAGCGTAATAAAAGGCAGTGTGAGCACTGGCTGGAAATTCCACTCATGTGAGAAATAACAATCAAATGAGTAATTGTTTAACAGTACATGTTATATTCACAGAGCTAAGTAGTGCGGGAAGGATTATCTTGGGAAATTCTAAGAACATTTTTAAAACAATAGTAAACTGGATGGGCCGGTCGGCGTGCATTGAAGTCACCTGACGACACTAGATGTCATAAGGCGCGTTCACACCAAGTACTTTTCCCACAAAGGTTCCTGAGAACAACGATGTAGCATTCACACCTATGGTTCACACCAAAAAGTCCCAGGAACTAAATTAGTTCTAGAGAACCTTTTTTACCCCCTTTTCAGTCCCTGCTAGAGAGCAGAGACTTTCGTGGGAAAGGTTCCAAAAGGTTCCTGTGTCTGATTGGTTGGGCGGAATGCAAACCACGCCCCGTCAAACTCCCAAAAACTTTTGTGAAGCCGCCATTTTATTATCCTCGCATTGCATTATTAGCATTAGCATTAGCCCAGCCCAGAAACGCAGAGAGACTAATTTATGACAACACAAACTAAAACATGGGAGCGGTGGAGATGAGGAGGTGTCGGCGTTCTGGCCGTTTACTCGGAAGGCCTCAGTAGAAGCTGCTGGGAGCCAGTCCCTAACTCCGGGGACTTCCGGCCGGGGATTTTGGGCAGTAGTATACGCCGTGAAATTGTTTGCGGCCTGCCAGTAAATCCAAAGCAGAAGAAGAAGAAGTGACGTCAGCGCCTTAATTTGCCTAATCCACCCCCAGGAACTAATTTCCGGTGTGAACGCGATCTGTACTTAGTTCATGAGAACTAAAAAGTTCTCAGGAACCTTTGTGGGAAAAGTACTTGGTGTGAACGCGCCTAAAGAGGCCATTTGTGTGCGTCTACACAGTATGTCACTCATCTGATCCGTTGCCACATTTAAAGAAAAATGTAGGGTTTATTTTTAGAACCGATTCACTAAGATTAGAGTAAAGTGCGTGTGTGTGTGTGTGTGTGTGTGTGTGTGTGTGTGTGTGTGTGTGTGTGTGTGTGTGTGTGTGTGTGTGGGGGGGGGGTTATAGATTGCTTATCTCAACTCTTCATTCTCTGCCGAAATCAACTCGTCAGCAGTTTGTTCTTTGCACTGTAAACGAAAAAAACAAAACTCAATTGTCCTCTGACGGAAACTTTCATTTGGTACATACATACGCAAACAAACTTTGTGTGTGTGTGTGTGCAATGGTAGGTCTACATACGCGAATGTTATCAAAGGACTCAGGGTGGTTTATTCAAACAACCTACAGCACAAAGATACTGAAGCCCATTCTCCCTACAAGCCCTACAATATCTTGCCAGCTCTCCTGCTCATGATAAAACCTACATTTACCTTTTTTATTTCTAGTTTTAACTATTAGTTTTCTATACACAACATAACAATGGGAAATGAATATACCGTACAATGATTGAAGTATCTCAAAAGACACATCATGATACTATAACGCTGGAAATGAGAAAATCAGCACATCATAGCAGAGTTTTAAAGTTCAAGAAAAAACGATAAATAAATTAAAAAGCAACCTTACTTTCCTTTGCTGACAATTTGAAAAGGCTGTAGAAATAATAGCACATTAGAAGAAAAATAAAAATAGGAAAAAATGCAATTATAAGCTTTGTAAGTTATCTACTTTATATTTTCTATAAGTAAATGTAAAATAGGAACACGTTATGCGACAAATTATGCTTATATTGATAAATAGTGATAGTAGTAGATAAAAAAATATCAAACTAGAAAAATAAGAAAGATAAAAATAGTGAAAAAACTGTTAAAATCAGTTAAATCAAAAGAAAGATAATAATAAGACCATTGACATTGCATTTTTCAAAAGAAAGCATCTGAAGTATTATTTTTATTTGAGGTCACAATAATATACGTTGAGATGCACCTGGACGTTGAGCAGGGGTCAGGGGTCACACAGTGTGTGGAGGACAAAAGGCCACCGGCTGGTTGTCCGAGGGATAGACTCCCACTGAGATCTACTGATAGGCTCAAATGGCAAACCTGAGGCAAATGTTATCTGAAAGCGAGCACACTGTATACTCTAGAGCAATTTCTGTGCAGCATCACAAGAGGGGATGACGAACATTGTAATAATAAAGCTTGTTTGTGTTTGTTTGTGTGGGTCTGCATACTGTATGTGTGCGTGCAGATATCGAAGGTAAGTAATGAGCGTGGAGGGGGGACTACTAGCAGAGAAGAAACTAGAGATAAAGATGAGCTGGTTCAGTATAAATATCTGAGCCCACGGGCAGCGAGAGCATCAGTTCACTGGCGCTGAGGAGGAGACGCAGACGAGACAGACGAAAAATAACAAGAGAGTGAATGACAGCAAGAGGAAAATCCAGACAACAAGAGGAGGTTTTTATAGTAAAAGAGCAAACTTTGCAAGAGGTAAGGCAAAACATCTGGAAATTCTTTCATGTGCTGAGTATGTTCTGCTGTTTCTCTATGTGTACCTGTGCGCTGCTTCTTTTCAGAAATGGCCCTCGCAGCAGGAGCAGTGTTTTTGGCTTTACTGTTGTTCCTGAGTGCCGGTGTGCCATGTTCCTCTGTGTATAACAGTGGAGAGTGCTTCTTCAATACCAAAGGTGCAGGATGTTCACATAAATGTGTCCGGACATATTGTTTCCAACAGTGTAATATTTCTACTTGACCAGTAGAACAAAGTAATTAAATTATGTATATGCGTTACTTGCATTACATTTATGGTATTTTATAACTGTTCAATATATTTAGATTTGTGTACTTTACACCCTGCAAAACATTTTGGTTATAATTTGTAAATGCTAAACATTTTGAATTTTTCAAATCATATCATCCGAATATAAAACGTATACACCTGCTGAAACCATGAAATGCTGGGTAATGCATCACGAATGATAAAAGTATAATATTATATATATAATTAGATAAAAGCGAGGATTATGCGTAATGACCACTCCTCTGTATTTGCATGTACTTAAAAACATTTGAATGCAGGATGTTTACATTAGAGTACATTTCACAAAGTATGTATTCTTTATATGTAATCAACAGCAGGTCTCCCTTGAAAAACAGATCAATTGATCTCAAGGGATTCACCTGGATAAATAAAGGTTTGAAATGAACACTGATTTGTTCTTCTTCTTTTTATATTATTAGCTAGCTGTGAACACATGGGACAGATGTACGGGATAGGAGAGAGCTGGATAACCAGTGACTGTTACCAGTGTGTCTGCATGGAGCCTTTTGGAGTAGGATGCTGTGACCAGTGAGTTTCTTTCTAAATTCACAATCCTCCCCAAGAAGTATTTCACTTATTTGGATGTAGATTAAATCTACTGTTACTGTGATCTTACCCTACAGCGGACCTCAACCTGTGGACTATCCAGACTGGTGTGAGGTCATCCGTAAACCTGACTCATGTATGAGTGTTGCCGTGATGAGAGTCAATCACAAACTACCCTGCCTCTGGGGAAGAGGACGTCTCAGGCCAGATGCACGCAAAACGTGGAATTCTGACAAGGATCCTTTATTTTGAGTTTAAGCAATTAAACTAAAAAAATAAGGATTAAGCAATGTGTGAAGTTTATTTCAGATTTTTACATTATCAAAAAGTTTGTGAGGGTCTAAACTGTACTGAATGATATAACCAAATCTGCAAATAACTCCCACAGATTATCTGTTAACTCTGCATAATTACACACTTTAGACTTGTGTTGTGGATGTATTTTTTTGTTGTCTGAATGTCTTGATTATTTTTGGTTCATATTTTAAAATGAAAATAAATGTATGTCCAATTTCGGGGATTGTCAAATGGGTTATTTTTTATTTTCAAATCTGGTTCACACATTTAATTGTGTTTTTGCTTGCTTGGCAGAAAATATACAGTATTTTGCGCTGTTTCAAAAACAGTTAAAAAAAAATACTGAAAACAAATGTTCAAAGACATGACGGTGAATCTGCAGGGTTATGGGATTATCGAAGTTGCATTAACAGTTTTTGAATGTACTTATATCTTATTTTCAGAAGATGTCCCATTTTTCACAGGTCATGGTTTGTATCCAGAACGCATCAATATTCATATCTAGATAGCAAAACTGAAAGTAAAGTTAATGTTTTGTTTGTTGGTCTATTAATGAACTGACTCGTGCTCCGTGCTAAACTCTCAGCCATCTTTATTAATAATAATCTTTGTTCAGGTATTTTACCTTACATCTGGATTTAACCATAGATCACGACTCTGTAGCGACACCTTGTGGTATGAGTGTGTATCTATCTAATCATCACAGTTATCCCTTGAAAATATACGAGATTTGCCCCTGAATTGTAGGGCAGTCGAAGAATAAAGTAGCAGAAAGTAAAAATACTCATGTAAAGTAAAAGTACCTCAAACTGTCTTTCAGTAGGCTAGTAGTTTGGTAAATCTAGCCTATTATCCCGAACAAGCCTTTTACCATTCCCTTTCTTCAGAAATCAATGACATTACTTAAATAACATAGATTATTTCGAATTTGTGAAAGATGTACTAACCTTTTCACAATGCACATTAGCATTATGGCTGCACTCAAAGGGCCGGTTGTAACTATATAAATGTACATATATAAATATATAATATATAAAATGATGCATTATATTACATTATTTCCTCTGAATTGGATTATTATCGGATAGGGTAATAACTTCATAATGAACTAGCCTACGCCTGAAAGCAGAAGTCTAGGGCAAATAATTGCAAGTCTCTTCAGTGCGCATGTCACAAAATGAGATGCATTGTGGGACATGTAGTTTATGGGCAACGTGCTTCTGTAAAGTGGCATGTAACCGTATAATAAACATATTATATTCTTTGCAAGCTCTTGAGGGCCGCATAAAATGAAGTCGCGGGCCGTATTTGGCGCCCGGGCCTTGAGTTTGACACCCCTTCCTTAGATGAATGAAGGTATCTTGGGAGATACTTTTATTTTGAAAAGAGAGCAGTGGCGCATCTTTGTACGTCACGCGGTGGCGCGCTGGGTATCCGCCTTGTTGATACTTTTGCAGGACTGCTCGTCTTAAAATATTGAAATAAGCTTACTTGTGACTTAATGCAGGTTTGAACATATGAAAAGTCAACAAAAGGCATTAAGATGTGGATACTGACAGCCCTGGAGCCTGGAGGTAACTTTGTCTGTAATGGCCGACAATGATAGCTTAACACACAGCTAACAGCTAAATTAAATTCAGATCTCTGTTCAGTGTAGATACAGTTATGATAAAAACAACTAAAGCTTCTTAACTGACCGAAAGAGAGTGCATATGTTTTTAGAGTAGTATTAAATCCTGGTTAGCCATGTGCCAAGTTGTGCATGAGTTTCGTTTTCATGCAAACCATGTAGTACATGTGCATTTTAAATGTTCTTATGATGTCATTGAATTGGGCCAAGATTGATTCATTAGTTTTGTTGAGTGTCATGCACTAAACATAGGCTTTTATGGCACAGGACAGCAAAAAAAACTGGGCCAATCATAACATATCATTTCACAATATGAAAACGAATATGTTCAATATCATGTAATTCTAATAACAACACAAGTCTTACCATTTGGATGTAGTGGTCGGCCTTAGTTGCCCTGTATTTTCTAAAATCTTGCTAATACTATTTATGTGTCACTCACATTATTTCCTTTGTTTTTTGTCTCTTCTGCATAAACAATTGAGTGTCACCATTTTGGGATCATTTGATATCTTATGACAAATTCATTAATCAACTTACCTTCAGGAAACCACAGACAATTTGGATTCTTCAACTGATTTTCTTCCCCAAACCGTTCGTTCCTCAAGCCACTGAACATAGGGCTATGCAAGGCAAAATGAAAGTCATGAACATGACCAGGATAACAAGAAAAACCCACACAAACACTGCTCTTCAGGAAAAAACATAGTTGCTCAGTACACTCAGTTGCCAGTAGTAAAACATCAGTTCTTAACGGATCTTTTACCACTGCCCTCTCTGTTTAAACAGACATTACATTTTATATAACGTTAAGTTTAGTAATCCTCTTTGATTTGACCATGTTTCTGAGCTTTGCCTTACTCCAAAACATAAGCCTTGTGATCAGGTTATTTTGTTCCCTTTATAATTATATCACACTGCAAATAATTGCTAAAAATAAAACCTAAACTAGTAGGAAACATTGCAGATTGTGTAATGTGTATGTCTTAACAGAACCATCAAGAACAGTTTGAGCTTCGGTATCTTGCATCTTATCTGCTGTAAGAGAACGTCCACGCATTAAAAGTGCACTTTCACAACTTGTCATGGGAGTTTTTAAATCCAGAGTTAGGTTGTCTGTTTCGGATGTTTACCATAACTTGCCTCCTGTCACTCGCAGGTGAGACACACTATCTGCTCTCCACTAAAGAGTATGTCGTAGGACGCAAGAACTGTGACATCCTCCTCCCCAACGACCAGTCCATCAGCCGGGCTCACGCTCATCTCACAGCCACTGACCAGGTGAGAGGGAATTAGAAGACCAAAATATTCATTTGACTATATCATGCATTCCTTCTAACAGTGTAACAGTAGATGATTAGTCTGATTTTATTTGTACAATAGTGTGGTCGCACTTCTACACAGAAGGTGGTGCTATTGCAGAGGTGTAGCATGACGGACAGATTCTCAATTGTGTCACTTACTTTCAAGTGTAACATCAGTCAGTTTTATAAAACTTCTCAGAGATTTGACATATTCTGTATTTAGTACAAATATATAATTTATGTCATGCTCATTCTAGATGCCAGCCTTATTGGTATTGATTTAACTTATAAGAGACCAACAATAGAGTTGCAGTGGTGAAATAACATAGCTTTTTACAAAAAATGACGAATAAAACATGAAATGGTCTCCATCACTCATTTACTGGGTTAAAAACAAACCATGCAGGCTTTGCTGAGTGTTAACACTTACGCAATTAAACATACATGATTGTTATTGTATCAGCACTGATAGCTTGTTTTATATATATATATATATATATATATATATATAAGATATTTACTGATACTGTCCAGGTTTTTGTCTAGGGCTATTCGATAAGCTGAAATACCACAATGCCCTCACAACTGCAAAACAAAGATCTACAGGGTGAGGTTTTGACGTCAGTAAGCACTTACAGACAGAGAGATGTAAAGGCTGATGGAAACATGAGCAGCAGCATTAGTCAACAAGAGACACTTTCACAGAGCTCTGTTGTTTACGAGTGATAGTGCACACATCAGAAAAAGTGACACACTCTCGCCAACATGTCGCAGGCTGATGCTCAACTCAAGTGATTAGTAGTGGTTCCCAAATTCATATACTTCCTGTATTACTCTATTTTTATCAGACTTAACACAATCAAAGTTCATGTGTATTTATTGTCACATTTAAAATACAAAGGTAAATTTTGAGGCAAGTCTTGTTTTTATTTTTGAAGGTATACAGTATGTGGTTAAAAGTGTGTAAAGTACCAGCTCCTACCTTTTTTTGTGTTTTTATGGGGATTATCAACTCACTTCTAGCTCAGATTTATTTTTTCTTCTGTATTTGTCAGAACCTTCTTGGTATGTTATGTTTGATGTGTGCATTTCTATTTGTTCATAATGCTGTTGTACCAATAAAGTTTCTAAAAGTAATTCTCTATCTGTTAAGGAAGTTTCGTAACCGTCTTGGTTACTGCTTTTGGATGTCATTCGTTTAGCATGCAGGCTGTAGTCCTGTGCATTACTTCCTACACTTAACAGTTTTAATTGATTTTGCAAGCCTAAGATACACTTCCAGCTTACGCTTATTTGAAAGGATGGGCTTCTTGTCGAGACATGAATAATTGAACAGACAGTCCAGATGATTTGTTTGACTGATGGACAATTTCATGAGTTGCTTTATTTCTTTATTTCTTAGACCCTGACTGTCAAAGACACCTCCAAGTACGGTTCATTTGTGAACGGCCAGCGCGTGACGGAGAACACAACAATGAACCTGAAGTCAGGAGACAACGTTACATTTGGGGTGTTTCACAGCAAATTCAGGTAAATAACTGTAACAAGACAAGGCTAGTTATTTTTTCATATAACAGAACCATGATCAATAAGTCTGATTTCATCTTGTTTTATTGCACTAGTGTTAATTTTGACTATGAATGTTGATGTAGGTTTAGTCAAAGTCTTTTGAAAAAGTCACATGAATAGTTTTAGTTCAATTTTACTTAACTAAACCTCAAAATATTTTGGTCAATTTAAATCTACAATAGATGTCTTGTTTTATTTTGTGAATGCATTTGTTGACAAACTATGACTTGAAGGAAATAGCCTTGAATTCCTTTCAAGCTTAGTTTTATTTCCTCAACATTTAGAAAGGTCTCAATTCCAAATCTCTTTGCAGTTTGGACCATCAGAAGCCCGTAGTGTGTTCCTCATGTGTGGACAATGATGGCAAGACGTCGCTCTCCCAGGCCCTGGTGGCTGTGGGGGGTAAGCTGGTCAACACCTGGACGCAGGACTGCACCCACCTGGCCATGCCCACTGCTAAGGTCACCATCAAGGTCAGGACCAAACTTGTTTATTCTCAATAGCACATGTGTGTATTTGGCCCCAATTATGTATTTAATGTTTTTCCTGATTTCCTATTCAGACCATCTCTGCTCTGCTGTGCTGCCGTCCCATCGTGAAGCCGGAGTTCTTCTCAGAGCTCAGCAGAGCTGTTCAGCAGAAGTTGCCCCCTCCTAAATCTGAGAGGTACAAAATCAGCCATCTTTATGTATATACTGTACATGCTCACTGAGGATTAACTGACCATCAGACGCCACACTGAACATTATCTCCCTAACTGTGCCGTTCATTGTTTTTAAGTTTCATCCCTGAGATCGATGAGCCCAGCCTGAGTAAAGAGGATGTAAACCTTGGACCGAATCCAGTTCGGAAACGGCTTTTCAACGGAAAGACCTTCATATTCCTCAGTGCCAAACAAGTACGTCCACATTTTCCTTTGTGCTATTCTAGGTCACAGAACAGCAGGGCTGCAGGTGATCAGTTATTATTGCTCTGCAATTATCCTCTTGAGTCAAGGATAACAAAACACATGAGATTTTATAAGAAATGATCTCCGTCGTACCCTGCTTGTTTTTTCTGTCATTAGCTTCGCTAATAATTGGAAGGTTACATGATCTCGTCAGCGTCTTGTTTATCCGCTGAACATCAGTTGGCAGGCAGTGAGCAGCACGGAGATCCTCTGGGAGACCAACTGCTCCAGTGAAGAACTGTAGGCTCCATCTTAGGACCTTTGCTTTTTAATATTTATATGCTACCTCTGGCTGAAATTATTAAAAACAGCGATCTAAGCTATCACATCTATGCAGACGACACCCAGATTTATTTTTAAATTACACAGGGAGACTACTCTCCAATTAGAACACTGAGCAAGTGCATTGAGCACATCACTGACTGGATGAGTCAGAACTTTCTCCAATTGAACAAACAAAAAACTGAGATCATTGTTTTTGGAGCAAAGAAGGACCGATTAAAAGTAATCACAGAGCTTCAGTCGGCAGACTAAGTAACTCACAAAGCAAGACATCTGGGTGTAGTGATGGACTCAGACCTGAGATTTAACAGTCACATTACAACAGTTATTAGGTCTGCATACTACCACCTGAAGAATATATCAACGATTAAAAAACTAATGTCGCAAAAGGATTTAGAAAAACTTGTCCATGCTTTTATTTTCAGTAGACTCGACAACTGCAATAGTGTCTTCACAGGGCTCACTAAAAAGATCTACCAGAAAGCTGCAGCTGATTCAGAACGCTGCTGCTCGAGTCCTCACTGACACTAAGAAAGTGGATCACATCACTCCGGTTCTGAAGTCTTTACACTGGCTTCCAGTCTGCCAAAGAATTGATTTTAAAATACTACTGCTAGTTTTCAAATCACTAAATGGCTTAGGACCGAGGTATATAGACGACCTACTCCATCAGAAGCATCCAGGAGTCTCAGGTCTTCTGGGTCGGGTCTGCTCTCTGTTCCGAGAATAACCACTAAACATGGAAAAGCAGCTTTTAGTTATTATGCCCCAACAATTTGGAACAAATTGCCCAAATCGTGCACGTCCGCTGAAACACTTCCTATTTTTTAATCCAGATTAAAAACGCACCTATTTGCCGCTGCTTTTAATTGAGCTGCTGTGAACTCACAATACAGTATGCCTTTTCTAGTGATGTATTCTGTACCTGCTGTGTTTATTTATTTATTTTATTTCATTATCTTTGCTTTTTATGCCTGTTTTTAAATGCCTTTTTAATAAAGTATTTATGCTGTATTTGTTCTTAAATGTATTTTGCTTTTAATCTGTAAAGCACTTTGAATCGCCACGTTCTGAAAAGTGCTATATAAATCAAATTGCCTTGCCTTGCCTAGTAAAGATGTTCCATGAGATGAGATATTTTCAAGATTAATTAAAAAGATGATAGTTAATCAAATGTAGAACTAATGTTACTATCACTATCATTTCATATGTATCTCCATTTTACATAGTGTCATCAGCAAGCAAATAAGCAACCATTTAATATAAAAAGAAACATCTACATTTGTTATCAAACAATTAAGTGGTAAATTGCTATTAATGGTAATGAATTAATTTACAAATAATTCCAGCATTTTGCTTGCGAGTCATTTCCTACACTCACTTATCTCCTAGTCATTTAAAAAGGGACGATGTTCAAGTCACAAGGACCCTCTCACAGCATAACAGAGAACACATTACATTACATTGCTTTTAGCTGAGGCTTTTATCCTAAGCGACTTACAATAAGTGCGTTCGACCAACAAGATACAACCTTGAAGCAAACAGAATCATATAAGTACATCAGGTTTCATAGAGCCAAACATTTCAAGTGCTACTCAACTGGCTTTAGATAAGCCAGCCCTTTATTAGTATATAAGTGCTTTGTTAGTAATTCTATCGCTCGAAGTGGAGTCTAAAGAGATGAATTTTCAGTCTGCGCCGGAAGATGTGTAAGCTTTCTGCTGTCCTGATTTCAATGGGGAGCTCATTCCACCATTTTGGAACACAGTGCTTAAATACAACCTATACTTTTGTGCTCGACCACAGTATGTATTGCAGGTGTATCGATGATCTCACACAAAAAAATAGCACCCACTCAAGATTCCCTCAACTACATTTACATTCCATGTAAGGTAATATTAAACATTTTGGAATAATCGGCGCAGAGAACCAATTTTCTTTCAACCTGTAAAGCGTTTGCTTCCGTGGTAAGAGCCTATCTGAAATCTGAATTGTCCTCGGCTAATCTGACGTTATGACATTAAAGAATATCCTCTGGAACAAATGCTTTTACAATATCTAAAATATTTATTGATCCCTTAGTGATCTTTTAATCAGACTTATGAGGAGAAATATCAGAAGACATGAACTGTCTGTACTTTCCTGCCTCTCTGGTCACTGTCCAGATAAACAGCCATGGTTTTGCTCTCCATGTTGTTTGCAGCTCAGGCGCCTGAGTGCAGCTGTGAGTTTTGGAGGGGGCCGCAGCCAGATGCTGGAGGCGGGCTCTCTGCCCCGCAGCCTGCTGGAGAGTCCTCACTGCTGTGTGGTGGACGTGACCTCAGGCAGCTCCCAGCCTCTGCTTCCTACTTCTGCTGCAGAGTGGGCAAACTCTGCAAAGAACATTGTCCAAAGGTAAAACACAAGCTGTTTTTTTTAATGAAAAAAATCCCTTTAGTATGTGATTTGGCAATTGAGTTGTCAAAGGGATGATTTGTGAAGACTTTAAAACTCTCTCTCTGACTTTTATCCTTTTTTCGCTGACAGAAAAGGCCTCCGAGTCATCACAGAGTCTGAAATCGGTTTGGCTGCCATCTATGCTTCGTGTGAGAAGTACTGCAATCCATCCTGTCTGACACCAGACTCAGGTGGGGGTTAGATAGAAAAGCACTGATTGCTGCCTCTTTTTTTTTAGGCGTTATACATTTTCTTTGATTTATTTCTGCCTTTGTTTATGTTTCAGAGTCGGCACCCAAAGTGCAACCCAGAATCCCGAGTGCCTCTCTGTCTCAGAGCATGGCGGTGGAGGAGACTGTGTTGCCTGCAGCCTCTCAGAACATCACAGCTTACGCAGTCAACACAGAGACATCACAAGGGTACTGACACACACTCGCAAACACACATCTATTATCATGTGTGAAAGTTGTCCAAACGTTTGGTTCTTCTTCCTGTTCTGGGAAGCCTGTCTGATGTGTGTAATTGTTGTTATTTAACAGGATAACGGTATTTAAAGGAACGGAGCAGATGTTAGTAGTTGAGACTCCTGAGAGGAAGCAAAACCAGAACATCAGTCTGCTCTGTGGATCCAAAGCCGCTCAGAACACCACTCAGTGCATCGTGGCCGACACAATGAGATCATCGTTCAACACTGTAGAGAACACGGCCTCAGAGAGGAAGAAGCCTGAGTCCAAACCTAGAGGTAGCTGCATGAATAAACTAGAGATGCACCAGTCTGTCTTTTTCTTTAAAAAAAAAAAGAATCCTGTACTGCTTTTCAGGTTTTTTTTACTATAAACTATTGATCGTCCACCACCCATCAATCCATGTTTTGCAGATTCAGGTGCAGGCAGTAGTGCCGTTTGGTCCCGGTCTTCCCTTCCCAGGACCAACGTTGGCACGAAGACATTCCAACAGAAGCAATCTCCTCAGAAACAAAAGATCCCTGCACAAGCTTCCCCACAGAAACAATCAAGTCTGACCAGTTTCTTTCAAACTGTCAACAAGAAAAGGTAAACGTTTTTTTTTTAAAGGACCAGATCAGTGTTTCTGCATGTTGGTAGGGATCTGAACATTTACAAATAACTGAATTTGGCAACAATATAAAAGGAAACTCTATGCTTACCCTTCTCTTTGTTTCCTCGTGAAGGCCTTTGGAGGACGAGCTCTCTGCTGCCATGTCAGAGCCAAAGCGCCCTTTACTGGAATCACCCATCAACCTACGGGCAGCAAACACCTCATCTACGTCTAAAGAAACATCCTCCCGTTCAGACAGAGTCCCTTCAGCAACATCCCAGACGCCTCTGGGGTCAGCAGTTGATCTCTTTGGAGGAGGGTCTGGGGCTCAGTCAGAGAGGGTTTCAGACACTGTGCAGGAAGAACCGCGGAACAGAAAGAGGAAGGAGATGGAAGCAGAGATACAGATGGACGAACTGGAGTTTCTTATGTCTGAAGATATGGACTTCTTTGATGAGCAACCCTCAGGGAATCTAGGCCAGCAAGCACAGCCAAAAGTGAGCAGTTCAACCAAACAACAAGGCGTCAATAATGTGGAGGCTTCGTCTTCAAGCAAGAGGCAACGGGTCCAACCGGAAAAAAATGGAAACAAGCCGAGGCCAGAGGTGGGCGTGCAAAAAGAGTCAAGCTCCAATAAGAACCAAACAACTGAGCAGCATGTTGTCTCTATAAAGACAGCGCAGATTCACCCTGTTGAATACAAGGCACCTAGTCATGAGTTCAGCAAACCTCCAAAAGCTTCATCTGCCAGTACACACTTAAAGCCTTCTGATGATTCGGAATTATTCATTGAGGTGAGGATTTACTTAGAGAAACGAAGACTTAAAACTGTTTCATGACATGCTGTTGATTTACATTGTTCACTCGTTTTATGCCAGCAGGATATAGAGCTGCTCAAAGCAGATACTTGTCAGCCAAAAGAAGAAACTAAGAAACCTCCAATCAAACAGGAGGTCCAAGTAAGTTCAGCCAAAAGCTGTGAAAAGAACAACATGTTATATGTTGTGCATTTATGCAAAAGGGAAACGGACATCACTGATTGCATTGCTATCATTGTCTTTAACTCTCAGATATTCATTGTACTGTCACTTTAGGTTTGGTTCCTTATATATTGTTCAACATTTATTTATTCAAGGAAGATTAAAAACTGTTAATCAGAAGTTGATTCACTAATGTGCTGTTTCACAGGAGTCCAACATTGATGAAGATCTTCCCACAAAGTTGGTTTTGGTGGAGTTTAGATCTCTGACTGTGAGCGCGGTTCCCACAACGAAACCACAGAGGGTGCAGAGCTACAGCTGCGCAAAGAACTTCAAAAGTTTCCGCAAGGTTTGTCCACCATGCAACTT
Source organism: Notothenia rossii (assembly GCF_949606895.1). Lineage (NCBI taxonomy): Eukaryota > Metazoa > Chordata > Actinopteri > Perciformes > Nototheniidae > Notothenia > Notothenia rossii. The sequence goes on from NC_136905.1 coordinate 18,512,815, forward strand.
GCGTAACTAAAACAAACATCATACTCCTGTTGGGGAGTTGGGAACAGCGCTGTGAATAACTGCTAGAGAAAGGCTCTGTCTGTAAGATGATATCCAGATATTTAGTCCTCCATTAATTAGACAGAAAAATAATCTAACCCTGAATTGACAACAATTACAATTTCTCTCAATTTCAAAAAAGGAAAAAAGGCCCTCATTCATGGGTAAGGTGTAAAAAATGTTTTAAATATCAAGTGGCAGAAACAATAATATATTTCCCTTCCAAGCACTTAAGTAAGCGATTCCTTTTCTCAGTAAAATGTTCATTATATGTGAGACCGGCGTCCTATTTGTTTGTGAGTTGAAGAGATGATCGTGTATGCCTAACATTGTCTCCATGACAGATTCATACCGTCTGGTCCAAATCTACTTCATTCACCCCCTCAAAGCACAACAAAGGAAATTCCAACAAAGGTTACATCATGTACAGAATCCCATTTTCTTTTTTTTAATCAATGCTCTTGTGTGCACGTGACAGATCTGCCGGGCAGGGGAAGTGAGCGCAGTGGGCCCCGTCATCCGAGGCTCTGATCTGCTGGTTCACAACCGGGGCAAAAACACCGATCTGGATGAGTGGCTGAAAGATGCAGCTGAGGTAATATTATCACTCAGTCTCTCATATCTGTGTGCGTGAACTCTTTGACTTTTGTATTAATGATTTGAGCGTGTGTTTGATTCAGGAGGAGCGTCACAACAAACAGGACGAGAGTGTTGGAGATGACCTCTTTAGGTGAGAAACTGGATTTCTTTTTGTAGTAAATTTCTAACTCTGATTCTAAAAATGATTGTAAGGTTTTGAGTATGAGGAAAAAACAGCCAAACCTTTTGATCTTACCTCTGTTTCTTTTATTACGACGTCATTTAAAAGTTAAACAGTGGCTTGTTATATTCTGTAAAATACTGATTTTATTGAGTTATTTATTTAGTTATTTGAGATTTTCCTGCTGCTTTAGATACTTGTAACTTGTAAATACTTTGTTACCTGTGTCTTGAAAAAGAGTCAACACTTGATGATAATGAATGCCATCACAAATGTAGCAAATTTCATAAATATTATATTTATATACTTAATGAAGTATTTTGTCATTTTAAAATAAGTCATATGTTCACCTCCAGCCACACTGACAATATTCTGTAGCCAAAGAAAGAAAGTAATCTTCTTACCAAATTAATATCTGTGAATGAAATTCATCGCACTAGTCCACCTTCTCCCCCCGCTTTCCACACACATCCAGAAGTGACGACTTTCAAACCTCCATTCAGAAACCTCAATAGAAGCCTTACGTAAAAAAAATATCGGTCCAATCCACTTTTTCTGTTTGCCCTTTACAGAGCCAGGGCTGTGTATTAGCACCAGATGTTTTTTAGTGCACATACAGCTAGTGGTTGGTATATCAACCGTTAACATTATTTTCTTTGTTCAATTCATGTGTTTAATTGAACTTTGTTTTGTGTTTATTGTTTGACCAGGCAGGTGTAAATGTTTCATCTTCGGTTTTTTCATCTCTAGCATCCTTTCTGATTTAGAACTCATAGGAGCCAAAATATTTCCCTGTTGACTTATTAGTCTGTTGCTCTCGGACATTGACGTTCGGCCAAAACCCTTAATGCACATTGTGTCCTGTACTAGACGTGCCTGCTCCTACACTTTGTCACCATGATAGTCAAAGTGGTAAAAATCCACTGAAATGAAGATTCTGTCTGTACAGCCTCTGTCATTATAATCAGGTGCAGACATTATTCATTATATCATTAACTGAGAATTATAGGACCACTGTAGCTTCAGCTTGACCAATCAGAGCTGAGTTACTTTATCGTCACAGCGGTTGCCCAGGTAACAGAGATGATGAAAGCTGCTGTTGCCGTGTTTTCTTTGACTAAGCAAAAAAGACAGTCTGAGATTTATTTTGTGTGTGTGTGTCAAAGCTGATCTGATTGATCACTGCTCAGTCAGTCATGCGTAGCCAGACTTTGCTGCTAAGAAAACAATCCGGTATTCTTTTGGTAGGATGAAACAAATGTTCCAGACACGGTTTATAGGAAGCCTGTTTGCTTTAAACTGTTCAAACACTGTCCTCGTTTTACAGCGCTTAATTTGGGCTGTTTTTATTGTTTGTTCAAAATGCCTCTAAGGACATTGAGGAATGATCCATGACGTGAATGTGATGTTAAAAGCCCATCTTCAAATGGAAAGACCTGTGAGATAAAATACTTTCTGTGTGTTTTAGGTACAACCCCACCAAACTAAGCAGGAGAAGATGAGCTGTTCCATCTTAATGTCCTCCAGAGGGCATTTAAAGGGCACAGGAACTATGTCCAACTCCAGCAATACCATATGAAAAAATACAAAAATAATTCAATCGTTAATTCTTGATTTGTGTGTTTCAACTATAACTTCTTCAGAACTGATCAAATGGATCAGAAAAGTTTGCCAATGTTTGGTATTGTATGTCACTAATGAAACAGCCGACAGAGAGAAATGTAACAAAAGAGTCTCATGTTCAGAGAATTTTTTTCTCAAAGTTTTATTTGTCAATAATAAAAAATGCGATTTACAAAACATTAAAAACTCTTTATTTGTACAAGAGAGCATTACAACTCTACTTGCTGAACACAGCCATCCCTTAGTTTTAGATAAACTAGAAACTTATTATGGATTCAAGCTGCTGTTCCTTAAAGATCTCCGATGAGCCTGCAGGCATTTTTACAGATCTAAAAACTGCAGGTGAGTCCACTTCATGCCAAAACAATGATGGGCCTTTCTGTGCAGACAAAGCCCACCTGTCTATTCATATTCAAGGCAAATGCCACATATGAGTTGAGAATTTACTTTATTTTACTGCAGCAAGGAAATGGGCATCACAGTGCCAAAATCACCCCAAATTACAATAGGATCATCTACTAATTACTTGGTTAATAGAGCAGCTTTTCCTGCTTTCTAAGATTCTTACAAATCTGCATTTAAATGTTAATTATTTGGTTACACACACACACTGCTTGGGGCATTAATCTTTATTAAGCGAGAATATTGCTTTTGGAGAGTACTGTCTAACATTGATTATATTTAATAACAGTAATAAGAGTTAATTCCACTTTTAGTTACCCTGTCCCCGCTGTCCTATGATGTCCTACGCCTGTCCTTACAGCACAGGTCTGTTATCTGTTCAGAGCAGCTGCTGCTAGGCAATCGTTCATGCCTGCATGCATATATTTTATATTCGTATCAAAACAATAGTCAGTAATAAAGCATTAAGGAATAAAATGCCATTTTTAACATAAGTAACAACATGTTCATTAGTTAACTGTTATATGATTACTAAAGCGTTTTCCGTAATGTGTTAAAATATTAACTTTGTTAGTGAAAAAAGTAATGTGACTACAGCAACGTGTATATTAGTAATGCATTAAACCCCCAACACTGACTCTGACTAACATTTTGAATTAAAGGGGGTTGACCAAAAATGTAAATGATCAGATCAGAACAAACAAACCATGAGCATGACCATCACACTCACACATACACATATGTGTTCAATAGAGCACCACACTTTTGCAAACACTATTCAAATGATTTAAAGAAAATAAAAAGCTGTGAATAAAGAATAGATTGCTACTGTCTGCTCATAACCTCTAAAAACAAAAACTGCTCAAAACACAACATGGCTGCTTGCTGTGAAGCTCACTTAGAAAAATGGAAGAAGATTTTTTTTTATTTACACACATATAGTCACTCATAGAGTTGGGCAATATCAATAAACCTAAGCCAAAATAATTGTAAGATATCAATTAAAACTAGAAGTCTTCCTTCTTAAATCCATCATGTGATTTAGGAAATTACCTGCATTGTGTCTTAGAAATATGTATTGGAAGAAGTGTTTAACTATATTCTAGTCATTATGTAAATGGTCCAAGAATACATTCAGATCTGAAAGTGAATTGTTTGCATAGAAAGTAGCACTTAAGCATCATTTCATTTTTATTCAACTTTTCTAACTTTTCAGGTATATGGCTCCAACTACCTACTAACAAAGAATCCTGAAGTTAAATGGCTCAGAATAATCAGGAACATTGAGATTGCTTAGTTCTGAGATAGATTTTTTGTGCGTTTACAATTGCAAAAAACTCAACACTCCAGGTTGTTAACTATAAGCCATAAGTTACATGGCCTATGAGCGAAGTGGCCTCTATTTTGGAGCATATAAAGCTAAAATAAGACTTAAAGTTTGATATGGCAGAAACACAACTATTGTTAATAAATGAATTGAAAGACACGTGGTGAACAAATAAATAACCCTGATGAAAATAAAGCTCCCATTTAGTTGTGAGGTTACAGATTGACTGAAAAAACCTTGGCACATGGACTTATGGGGACTTCTGATGAAGTCAGACAGGACTCTTAAAAGTTGTGTTTCTTTAGAAACTAATTATTGTACATCCATTGTCTTTTTGGTCTCAGAAAGTTGTACAAATTCCTTAGCTTTGATGAAAAAACTGCCTAAATGATTTAAACATTAAAATGTTTGTTTTCTGCTTCAGCTGGTATGGGCGCTTTTATTCTGTTCTATGGGACCAACGGGTACCGCTCTTTTCTCCATTGTGTTTCAAATGATGTTATTCCCTCCGTTGCTGATGAGCTTCTCTTTCTTCTTGAGTCTCTTTAGAAGACACGAGGCGATGCCTAAAGCGCCACCCTTCAAAAAGCGAACAAAGTTGTCTCCCACCAGCGGGCCCATGGCAAAGAGACCTGGTTCATTGGCACACTCATAAGTGTAGGGGTGAACGTCAATGGGGTTCTGTGTACAGGAGATGGGCTTTGTTGGATCCTGACCTAGGTACTGGCCGTTCCCCTTCAAGAAAAACAAGTTTGGGTTGGTCCCAATCAGCACTAGGGCCATGGAGATCTTGAATGCCTTGAGGGAGTCGTTCCCCTGCAGCAAACACGTCATGTCAGACTGGAAGGACACCACGCCGTGTTCAGGGAAACTTGTGTAGACAGGAAACAGGCTGACACTGGCAGTACCAGCCATGTTACCTGCGGCGAACTGAGGCTTTGGGCACATCTTGGCACATACTGAGGAGGCAATACTAACTGCCTGGGGTCTGTCTGAAGCAGAGGAGGGAGCCACATTAGTGTAGGTCTGAGAGGACATCATGTTGTAGACTTTGTGGTATTCAGGGTACAGGGTCTTGGGCAGCTGTTTGAAGATGAGGTCTGGGTTGTCCACGCTCTTACGAAAGACATGCAGCACTCTAATGTTGCTCCCACAAGCGCAAAGAACTGCATCTGCAGCACTCAAACCGGCACCTACGATTAAAACTGGATCAGAGTTCATATCCAGTTTTCTCCGGCTTATGGCCAAACCCAGGTCTGAGATGCTGCGGAATACAAATGGAAGGTCCTCCCCCTCTGCGCCTAAGTGACCCGGAGAATCAGACGCACCGGTGGCCAAAACGATATTTTCAGCAAACAGAGAGAAGGGGACATGAGTGTCGCTCTGCACCTGCTGGTACCCCCTTACTTCCCAAAGACTCCCCCCTCCTCCCTTGTCAACCCCATTACCCTCAAAGCCTTGATTCCCACCATCTCCCACCCCTCCATCTCCTTGATCAGTGTGCCTATTCTCCAGACCTTCCCCCTCCTGCCCCCGGCAGAGTTTCTGAACAGATGTCACGTAGGTGTTGTCAACAAAATTATTTTGGAGGCCCTTAAGCTTCACATAGTTACGGTAATAGGACGAGATCTCCTCTGGGGTGGCTCTGTCACTGGTTACATCTCTAGAGAGAAGAGAAGACAATGAGGTAAGAGCTGGCACAGAATGAGGCAGAGACTTTAGTCATGCCTTTGCTGTCAACCTTTCTCAGTACCTGCGTTTCCCGTTAGTCAAGTCCCTATAGTTAACCCCAGGAAGCTCCATCCAGATGCCAAGACTAATAGTCAGCATTGAGCCTTCCATTGCCTGGGTAAAGAAGAGAAGGGTCAGAGACGGGCGAAAACAAAAGCATTGATAGAAAACATAGATAGTTAAATGGTGTTGCTGACTGAACCTGAAACTTACATGCCAAGCACCTCCAGGCGTTGCCCTCCCCAGAACAAGATGTGGGACGTGTTGGTGCTTGTCCCTCATCCACTGAAGGACTGGGGGGAACTCGTAGCCAAAGTCAGCATTGGGGTGCAGAAGTGTGTCAAAAAGCACAGCCACCGGGTTCCTTGACCTCCCCTCGAGACCTTCGCTCAAATATTCCAGATCCTGCAACAACAAAAATGTCAATTTCGTGACATGTAAGAGTGACTGTGATCATGTGTACATGTGCAAGAAATTCATAGATGTTATTGCCTGTTCAGTGATGGATAGTTCCTTGGACTCCTGTAGTTTCCTGTATAGTATCGGGTTTGGGTGAACTGTTGCTGTATCAAGGTACGGCTTATGTCCACTCAGCAGATAGGACAGACAAATACCGGATGGGCCATTGCCTGAAAACAGATTGGAAACATTTGGTTAAGAACCACAAAAGAGCACAAAGCATTGCATCACACACATTAGAATGAGAAAGAATTCAAACAACTTAAGGTCAGGTGGTAAGTGCAAAACGTTTACCTATAATGACCACAGGGACAGTGGGTGGGTGCTCTTGTGGCAGAGTGGTCTCTTCCAGAAGAGGCATGGCTGCAGCCTGGGCCAGAGCCGGCACTGAGAAAGGAACGATAGAAATTATTTCTGTAAATGTCCATTCAGTACTCTACTAAAAGCGGAGACCCGTTTGTCCCCCCCAATGCATCCAAGCATCTATCCTGAGTCTCATTATTTGAACAGGTTCAAACCGGCTTGCAGTCTTTGTGTCTGCCTATGTTGTTGTTGTCTCATGTTAGCTTAAATCCTGTCTGCATCAACTATCATCAGCTGACTCGTGCCCACACACTGGATGGGGGAAAAACTGTTGTTCATCCTGTTATTGTGCTTTCACACACAGTCTAGCCCTCCCTGTCTGTCTGGGACTTCACACACGTGGAAACACCCCGCCACAACAAAACGTGCCCCAAGCTTTTCTCTTTGCCGTCCAACCAACGTCAACCCACCCCCTGTCATATCAAACATGGCCTGGGGCACGGCTAGTCTGTTAACCCCGGTGGGGCTTCCCAAACAAAGGGGAGTTCTAATCAGATTTATGTAGGCTTGGGTCTGTTGTTAAACTTTGCAGTTGAGCATGTCCAGTGTGGGTTTGTGTGTTACGCGACAGTGCCATTGTGTGCCCGCCGGGCAGCAAATCCCCCATGATCACTCCTCGAGTAGGCCCTAATCCCACTGGACCTGTTTATGTCTTTACCGGCCCTTTCAACAGCAGCAGGGTGAGAATATGGTGTTGGCATGCTGACAGAACTCCTCCTCCTCTCATACCACTACCAACTCCACCACACTCACTCCCGCCAAAACATTCCCACCAGACACAGCAAACAGTGCCTATCGCCCCAGTTTTGTATTTAACCCTGACCCTAACCAAAACACTACCCACAACACCTTTGTCTTACTTAATTTGTTACTTACTGCCCACAACACTTTTGTCTTACTTACTTTGTTACTTACTGCCCACAACACCTTTGTCTTACTTACTTTGTTACTTACTGGCCACAACACCTTTGTCTTACAACCCAAACCTATGGCTAATTTCTGGTAAAACTCCCTTGTCGCCATCCCTGCTGCACACCCCCCTATCCCCCCTGTCTGACCTGTCTGTAACCTGTTGTCTGGTCACTGGCTTGTTTACCCTTTTCATTGAAAGCACTTGGATTCCACAAATTGCATGCCCTGTCTGGAAAAGGCCGTGCCCCCAGCTGGCAGGCTGATACTGGTATTTCCATGCCACTCACTGGTCGATTTCACAAACAGTCATAACAGTTTGGGTTTTTTGCTGGAACTTTCACTGTACACACCTTTAAATCAGTGCATCTCATCCACATGAATGTATTCAAATTCAAGATTAGACTGTAATTTAACAAGATTTTCAACCAATTAACAGAAGGGAACAGTTTGGTAAAATGAAAAAAATACCAACCTAAAGCACCAATAACTAGCTTATTTTGTAGGCTTTTAATTGCATCTCCTGTCTTAAAAAGCAAATTAACAGTGGGATTAAATTACAGTATGTAGTCTCTGCCGGATGTAAATGATGCAACAACTTTGCTGTAAATGTTTTTCTCAAGGAAATTTAAATATTTTTGGCATTATGCTGCCAAATACATGAGTAAATAATGAGCAAAAGTCTGTGTTCTTTATTCACTGTGTATTTTTAAATTTAATTTAACTCATTTAATAGCAACGTTACAGTGCCAATCATCCAAACCAGTCCTTTACCTGCAAGGATAACACAATACATCCACAATTGAAATAGGAAATGATAAGATATGTTGATTTGAATGTTTACTGCTTTTTTTTGGTTTGTTGTACTGGATCCCTGCCCATTCATGTGCCTACTTGTGCATTTTGTACAGCATGAGATGAAGGGCCATACTTTTCTAGAACTCGCATAGTATTGTGGGCTCTGGAAAGCAAATTAAAACAATGAAACTTGGGCCAAATGTTACACTTTTAACGTCAAATGTCGTCAAAAGAGTAACAATTATTAGTTTATTTGTCGTTAATTATTTAACACAAATAAATAAATCAGGATTGCTCTTTTTTTCTGATTTAATGCAGGTTCTGTTTTAAAGGTGCGTTTAATTTGTGCAGGCCTTCAACTTGAAACCAGAACAAGGTTGCATACATAAATGAGTATATGTGGGGATGTTATTGCAGCACAAGCTGGTGGAGGACCTGGATGATGTTGCAGTCTGTTACCACATCATCCTCATGGGCTGAAGCCTCCCACCACCACACACCACACACTCCTGACTCCAAGCAGCGGTCCTTGCAGCATGCATCCAATAAGGCACAAAAAGCACATATGCGACTAGCGTCTATATATGTCACGGTCATTGCATAATTTAGGTCAAACACACACACCGGCACCGGCAACACTCGGCCAAGAACAGCATCTCTTACCGCGTTGTGATAAATCTCTGTGTCCAAGCCGCGTCCTGTTATCACGACCCACGGCTGCGGTTCTAACCGTATAAATAGCCAGACACCGGTGGGAGGACCTAACCGACTGTCCGGGCTTCTGCATGAGATAATAAGCCAACCTCTCTCGTCATCACACACACACACACACACACACACACACACACACACACACACACACACACACACACACACACACACACACACACACACACACACACACACACACACACACACACACACACACACACACACACACACACACACACACACACACACACACACACACACACACACACACACACACACACACACACACACACACACACACACACACACACACACACACACACACACACACACACACACACACACACACACACACACACACACACACACACACACACACACACACACACGGCTACTCACATGAGTGTGAGTGTGAGTGTGAGTGTGAGTGTGTGAGAGAGAAACCGGGTCTTTTGTCGTCACATGCGCATCTCACTGCACCGGCAGGCATGCGCGTTCGCGGAGAAGAAGAGATCCGGAAGATCAGAGCATCTCTCAGCCTCCTCGTTCTTACAGCGCCGCCGACATCCTTCAGTGGGAAGCTGTGATCTCAAGATACATTTAAAATCAGGTGGTTGCATATTACAACAGCAGAGGTAATCTTGATCTAAAGTTAAAATAGAAGTAGGCCTACCAGAGAGAATACTCTGTTACAAGTAAAAGTCAAGTATACAAAATGTAAAAGTAAAAAAGTATTACCATCAAAATGTAATTAAAATACCTCAAGTTAAAGTACTCATTAGGCAGATTGGCCCACAATATTATGTTTTGATTATAAGTAGTGATGCATTAAAGTGTTGATCAAAGCTGCAAGGTGCAGCTAAATGTAATATATTTGATAACATGGCTAGTATGTGAATCAGATGTAACTGAAGTCTTATTTAAGTGTTTTTATATTTCCGAACATTAATCCAAATCTGCAGAGTAACTAAAGGTCTTACATAAATCTGATAAAGTTGAGTGGAAGTACAAAGTACCAACACATTTTAATACTCAGCATTGTACATTATTTGAGTAAATGTACTTAGTTACTTTACAACACTGTAAAACAGAGCTGTATTATGCAAACATATATCACTGTATATCTGAACACAAAAACTGAAAGATTGACAATAAGTCGACTGACTTGACCTTGACTAGACGGCGAAAGGTCAAGTCTGTAAAAATGACAATACAAACAGGGTCATCAACAATGCTCAGGACAAGGTTGTTTTTGACAATAATTTAAAGGGTTGATATAAGTTTTAAATCCCAAAATATGAAAGTGTTGGACAGCATCTTAGTGATTTTGCTTTTCTCAGAATAAGCGTTGTATAGAGAGGAAACCACCCTCAGTGTTCCTCCTGACAAAACCGCCTACCTTTAATCCACATTTCACAACGCCTAAATAGCACTATTATTATGGCTGGTAGCTTATTTTAAAAAAGCAGATGACATGTGCAACTTATATACAACAATAGATTCAAAACATTAGGTAAAGGGATGTTGTAGTAAATCTTGTGGTTCAACAGCATGAAATCTCACGAGAACCTCACGTCATTGTTTTGTTTATATATGCACAAAAAGCAGTTGTCACTCAGCCTTGCGGAAACCCGCCTATTTGCCTCATGATCCAATGGGCTATGAGATAACCTAAACACTTCCGGTCCTTCACACAAACACATGTGAACCTAGCCGCTAGCTCAGTCAACAACAAAAAAGTGGCAATAAACGCCCCTGAAGATGGTCCAGTTAAGTAGAATCCTCTTCCGGAAAGTAAGTACTGTAGCAGTCATTATATAAATAACATGCTAACGTTTCAAAAGTGTCTGTTTACTAACCACTGTTATGGTGACATTGGCAGTTAAGCAACTGTTAGCTACCTCTTGCTAACTGCTGTCAAAACATTGACTGACTTGCAGTGCCTCTGTAGCCTTTATTTGCATATTTTACCTAAACGTTTAATCTTTATATGATGCTAGCAATGGAATGACAATAAGGATGTATGAAAATTCAATTTCTGTCCTTGGAAATGGTGTGTGTCATCTCTGTTATTTTCCTAATTGGTGATTTCATGTTCTCATTATTCAAATAAACTATTAATGTATCGTTTGACTAAACAATGCTATCAAATCCTGTTGGATTTGTTTACATGCAAACTCAGATGCTGTAAGTAAAAAGTACTTTTAGTAGTTTATTCACATCTAGACTTAAGAGTTAAAGATGCCTAAGACTTCCCATTGTTGTCTTTTATTTAAAAAGTAAAACTGCTTGGGATCTTTTACTAAACCAATACAATAAACACCTGCATTTTATTTTTTGTATCACTCGCATTATTACTAGTAGTTAAAAGTAACTGAGTATGGCCATTTTGTAATCCTGCAGTATCTCTTTCGGCCAGTCTTCCCTTTCTCACAATGCTGCCACTACATCTCAGTAAATGTTGTTTATTATGAATGGCTTTGTCTCTAAAGTTTCTCCCACACATTTAGATCTCATCAGTGTATTTCTCTGCCTCCTACAGTATGGAAACTTTGTGGATAACCTACGTTTGTACGTCCGAGGAGGCAGCGGGGGAATGGGTCTTCCCCGTCTCGGGGGACATGGAGGAAACGGGGGGGATGTTTGGGTGGTGGCTTCAAAAAAAGTGACCTTGAAGAAGGTCAAGGACAAGTACCCCCAGAAACGTTTTTTGGCCGGAGCAGGAGCCAACAGCAGGTTTGTTTCTACAAATGAAGCTTCCTCTCTCATAGTGTCACATCAGAATATATGTTGTGGCGCTCATTCGCCAATCATTGAAATAAGCTGACGACTTAAATCTTTATCTAAGCTCTATATTTATCTAAACTAAAACTATTATTTAGAATCCAAATCATGAATGGTTATGAGCAGGATCTGTAAAGTCATACTTGTTATTTCTTGTAATTGTGAAAGTTATTTATTTTTGATTGTTTTGTAAAAAGAAACAGAAAACACAACAGAAAAGTTGTTTTAAGCTTCTTCTTGAACATGACAGAGACTGAGACTATTTGAGGATTTATTTTTATTTTGTTGTACCTTGAACGTTTTTTTGTGTCTTTTTTTATAATGATTATTATAAGAAATAATATTTAAAAAAAATAGATATTATTATTGTTGTTTGTTTCTGACATGTTCAATAAATTGACAGAAAAACAAAACCTTAAACATGTCATGTCACAGATGCTAAGGGTTGTTTTGTGTATTGAGTGTGTGAACTGTATTTATTAACAGCGTCCGATCACTGAAAGGAGAGAGGGGGGAGGACAAGGAGATCTTGGCTCCTGTTGGTGTCACAGTCACCGCTGATGATGGCAAAATAGTTGGTATGTAAAACTTTTGTACACCTCCTACATTTTGTCCAATGCATTTTCATTGTTGTATTTGTGGAGGTAAGAACATCATATGTGGCAGAACATCAGTATCAGATCGGAGAGGCAAAGCAACTGAAAACGTAATGTTACTTTTCAACCCTGTCCTTCCAAGGTGACCTGAATGCTGAGGGTGACCGTCTGAAGGTGGCCAAAGGAGGATACGGAGGCTCCTTCCACTCTGCCTTCGAGCCCACTAAGGGTCAGATCAAACAGATACGGCTGGATCTCAAACTCATCGCGGACCTGGGCCTTGTTGGGTGACAGCAGAAACACACATGACTTAACATTTTGTTTATTTCATATGAGACTCCACATGGCACACATATTTCTCTTTAATATCTGATGTTCTTGGTGTTGATTCTCCGCCAGGTACCCAAATGCAGGGAAGTCCTCTCTCCTGACTGCCATGTCTAATGCAACTCCTCAGATTGCCGACTATGCTTGTGAGTACAAAATATTGCGGATGTATACTGTGATCTTTTTTTTGTTGCGTTTCTAAAATCTATGTAATTTTACAGTCACAACTTTGAGGCCGGAGATCGGCAAACTGTTGTATAAAGATTACAAACAGGTATGGAAATGTATTTATTTTTTTACGTATCAATTGATTTGTCTATTTTTCTAGTTTCCCCTTATTTAGTGAGGTTCTTCATATTTCTTTTTGTATTTTTGGCAGATTTCTGTTGCGGATCTGCCAGGCCTGATTGAGGGAGCTCACATAAACAAAGGCATGGGCCACAAGTTCCTCAAACACGTGGAGAGGACCAAGCAGCTCATGTTTGTGGTGCGTTGTGACTGAAATAAGTCATAAGTTGAAATATACATGTGGATCCGATTTGAGGAAAACAAGCAACCCGCCTCAAATGTGGTCAGAATAACCAGATGTTTTCTTTTCTCTGGCTGCAGGTGGATGTTTCCGGATTCCAGCTGGCAAGTAAAACACCGTTTAGGTCGGCCTTTGAAGCCATTCAACTTCTAACCAAGGTGAGACTAATGATACGACTTTTGTTCAAAAATATATCCTAAAATCTTTCTAATAAAGCTCTTATTGTAAATAAAGAACTTTTGTTTACCTTTCCTCTCTTTCACTTGACGCCTCATCCATCCATGTCATTCCATAAATATTTCTTTATCTCCTCTCCTCCTCTCTCACCACGGACTCAAGGAGTTGGAGTTGTTCAAAGAGGAGCTTGTGTCAAAGCCTGCTCTACTGGTGGTGAACAAAATGGACCTGCCTGACGCTGAGGACAGATTTGCAGAGCTGAAGGAGCAACTACAAAATCCAGCCGGTAAATTTGCCTTATTTAATAGCTCTATATTTGAATGAGATGTACCGGTAGTTAAACATAGACGACTCTTTTGCCTTAAGATCCCAAAATAGGTAGCGATTTATCAACGTCCTCTGCGAATGATGGAATACTAGGATGTGAGACATTAATATGTATATTAAGTCTTTATATTTTAAACGCACACTTTATCTATTTGTCAATGACGATAATTGTCTTATTCAGAAGATGGATATAATCAGTGACTATGAAAACAAAATGTATAATATTTCATGAAGAATATTTAGCTGAAACCAACATAATGTAACAATGGTGCTATAGCAATCACCATTAGGCTGAATGCAGGGGGAAAGTGCCCTGTCATAAAATACAAACAACCCAAGCCCTTTGAAACTCAAGCAAATATTAAAGATCCATTCATTTATGAATAACTGTTTATAAGACGCAGAAAACAAGTGTATTAAATGCTAACACGCTTAATGCTATACCATCTCGATATGTAACAACATTACAAAATGCACATTTTTACTCAACTTAATGTCTTAGGATTATTGTGTTGCTCTATTTCAGTTTGGTATGTTTTAGTGTAGAACTATTTTCTGCAACTATTTATAAGATCATTGCTATATCCTGGGTTTTTCTTTTTTATAAGAAGTGTAATCAGATATCTTTGGGTTTTGAGCCTTGGAAGATATTTTGTAGACCAAACAATAAATCTAGAATATAATGAGAAGTAGTAGCAGCCCTAAAATGAAGTGAATATTAATGATGTTATCCCTCCTTCCTTTAGAGTTCTCTCATCTGCTTGCTGATGACATGATACCAAAGAACTACATGACCTTCAGACACGTGGTTCCTGTCTCGGCCCTCACGGGGTCCGGTATCGACCATTTGAAAAGTTGCATGCGGGAATCCCTCGATGAAGACGCTGCAATGGAAAAAAAAGACGTCCATCAGCAGAGACTGCAGACACTGCAGACACTGAAGCACAACTCACACACGTCTATTTAAAGAACTTGGGCAACATTTCTGCTGGACAATGACGGATGGGTTGCTTCCAAAAAAAATTCAAACTACATAAAGCTTAAAGCCAGGGGAACGGTGTCTCCTGAGAAAGCCCTGCGCAGAACTGTCCCTGGAAGTCAACACATCCAATGTGGCTCAAAGGGTTGACCTCTGCTTTGAATATTTGCTTGCAGGTCAAAGGTTATCAAAATCTAAACTTCAGTCAACATGGTCCCTCTTTATTGAGTAACGATGCAACATATTTACCCATTTAAAGAATGTTGACCATCAAATGCAAAAGCTTCACTATGTTTTGAGCCAGATACATTTAATTATATTTCATCAGATTGTTCACGAAGATCAAGTTTGTATTTATTTTTTGGGTGTCATGGGGATGCACTGATCCAACTTTTTCTCCATTACTAATCCACAAACCTCGACCCTGGGTATCTTCCAAAACAGAGTACGTATCCGATGCTAGAGCTCTCCTTATCCCTCCCAAGTCTAAAATATTTGAACTGTAAGGTAACAAGAACCCGGGTGTTATTGTGGCTTCAAATCTTAACCTGCTTTATCTGAATGAATGTTAGGAAGAGAGGAACGCTGAACCTCAGTTAGCTAAAGCAGTGGATCAGTCATATCGGGTCACCATTGGATCAGTGCATCCTGTTATATTGTGTAATACAAATTCATTAATAAAGCAAGTTTTGATACAAGAAGTACAGTCTGAAGTTAGAAATATCCACATAGACAGATGTGTTGATGAAAGTTTTATTTTATATTAAATATATTACAATAATATAGAATAATTAAGAGGAAAAAAATATGAGGATTGATTTTTGCATCATAAGTCTGTACAGCATACAGGCAAAAAGAAACAAAGGGGGTGAAATGAAACAGCAACTACAGTATTTATATTTAAATTAGTACAGGTGGTGGTGGCTTCAAGGTTCCTGGAGAGTGCGGATGTGTCGGGCAGGATGGGACCACATGGTGGATGAATGCTGGGCGGTGCATGAATACATTCGTCCTGGTTTGGACATTTGACAGAAATCACGGCTGTCTGCGTGGTCCCATCCTGAGCGGAGAGTCCTCAGAGTAGCACAGTGCACCGTACATACCAACAGGACAGATGTCTCGCTGTAGCACAGTATGATGGTACAAATGTTTCTCAAGAGCTCTGAGATAAGGCTCTCTGCAGCCCTGGGACACTTACACACACTTTAAGAAGACCAGAGCAAAGACAAGAAAGCTCAGGTAAAAGGCAAATCATGAGCCCATACAGACTTCACTTACATCATTATGTGTGTCCAAACCTTATATGATACCGATGAGCACATGCCAGAGGAACTGCCGCTTCTATTGCCCCCGGGACAAATGTGTTTCAAATGAAAAACTCTCCATTCAAACTCATCAACACGCACAATTACAATAATGCACTTAATAACAGTTTGAATCGTTGCTGTACATAACGCTGAGAAAAAAGTGAAAATTACAAAGGTACTTAATAAAAAAGATACTAGTAGCAATATTATTCCAATATTGTGAAGATCGTATTACCTATACAGTCCTAATGCATACATGAATTACAAATGACCAAGTGCCCACACCTGAACAAAAACTAACGACGGTAAAATGACGAACAGGAAGCCTTGAGACGACCATTTCTACACAAGGTAGAACAATAAGTCGTAACTGTACAAAGAAATTGCTTTCGGGGAGTGATACATTTCCAAAGTCCACCTTAAATAGCTGCACTGGCGTTAAATCAGCACAAAAACTGTGTCCTCCATTCTCAATAATGTTTAGACCCTGCGACTTTCTGCCATGAATTGTCCTGAATTTGCTTACAGTACGAAAACCCATTTGGACAACAGCAAAAAGGCAATGATGGAAAAAAAAGTCCTTCAGTGACATGCTTGTTTACCGTTATGGTCTCACAAATAGCCTACCAGAGAAATAACTTAATTTGATTATAGAACTGTCATGCTGTCGGTCTTCACAAGCTCAAATAGCAAGCACTGTACAGCATAGTTAATCATTTACAAGGCTAAATATCTCAATCAATACAGCTAAATCCAAAATGCACATTTCAATCACAGTTTCCAGATTCCTTGTCTTAATCAGGTCATCATCCGCACTCATGTTATTCTCACATCTCATCTGAGCCACCTCGTGTGCTGCCTATTGTAGAAAAAGGAGCACGTTGGCCTCAAAAAGCTCCAAATGTAGAATTTAGGGAACTAAACACATCTTAACATTATCAATGGTGAATTTCCAAAAATGAGTGAAAATTGGCACGCCTATAACTACACCAAACACATCCCATTCATTTCACTCAGGAATGGCACATACAACTATTGAATTCTTCCTAAATAATACTCCTCAACACTCTTAAAGTGCCACAATCCACTCAAATAATCCTCAGTTATTACTGGATGTTTGTGTATTTCTCCCAGAGATGAATAAAAACCAGTGCTAAGATAATGTAAAAAAAACACCTTTACATTCTGCTGTGGATGGAGAAAGCTATAGAGGCCACAATCACACAGAAAAAAGCCAGAGGAGTGAAAAATAAGAGGACGAAAAATAGAAACACAGACAGAAGAACGAGCGCGGGGGGTGTCTTACGCTTTTCTACAGAGAATCCGCTTCTGTCTACAACACAATACAGCAGGAAGAGACGACTCTATTGTCAAAATAAAAGCAAAAAACATACTCTGTGTGTATTTTCACTGTACATATGTACACAGCACGAACAAACCGAGGGGCAGGAGGAGCAGGGTGGGGTCAGGGGCTTATGGGCTATAACTGGTGATACTATATGGGTTACCTATAGTGGAGAGAAAGTGCCTAAGCCTACAGAAAGTATTAAAATCACTGCCCCCTCGCATGCTTTCCTCTCAGATCAGACTTGGGTTCTTCTCGTGTCTTCAGTAGGAGGAGGTTGTAATAAACAGGGTTGTCTCATGCATACAGTGTTGGAGTTTCTACAGTGATTCACGTGCGTCAGAATGATCCAGAGGTGCAGAGTGATACGATGAACTGCTCCTGGCTCCACTGCTCCTTTTAGAGAGGAGCTCAAAACACGGGGAAGGGGCGTTGAAGTGACGAGAGGGGATGTAAAGAGGTTGTGTGAGGTGTAAGGTAAGGTTGGGGGTCGGGGTGGGGGGGTGGGGGGGGGGTTCCAGCCCCATAAATGAGGCCTGAGCAGACAGGAACAGCTCAGTCTGAGCTCCAGCTGATCTGGAGTGGATGTGGAGCTGGTTTCTCCGCCGGCAATCCGCATGGTCACCCGCTGAATGACGCCGTGTGGCGAGAAAAGCCTCGGAGATGCTTGTACACACTCACTCACACACACCTTTGCCTATTTCCACTCCAGTGGGGGGCTTTCTCTCCATTTCTCTTAAATCGTTTAGAGTCAATTTTGTTTTGTTTTTGTGTTTTTCATTCATAGAAAAGGAGACACAAGTGTAATTCCTTGAGATCTTTTGCAGAGCGGGTAAGAAGGCGGTTATATCGATGTCTCCCACAGCTGAGGAGATAAAGGGGAAAGCACAGGAAAGAGAGAGGGATGGGGAAGACAGAAAGAAAGAAGACATTAACATGTGTTCACCAAAAGTCTTATTTGAGCATTTCATGATATAATGTAACAAATACCATGAGTTAATCTGAGAGGGATGTGTTTCCTGTCTTTAAATGATGTAATGTGTAATGATTGACACTTGCCCTGGCACTCTGCCTGTTGGCTTTCCTCTTGTCATCGGGGAGGGGGGGCATGGGGTAAGGGTATCTCCTGCTGGATGCAATAGATCCTGTAGAGGAAGTGGGAGACTTGGCAGGGGACAGCGTCCTGAGGGAAAGAGGAAGTGGCATTATTAATAAAGTGCCTCTTATGTTCTGGTTGGTTTAGGATTAAGTTGGCCAAAGACACAGATGGATACATGAGGCGAGATTCAGGAGCTAATGTTAGATCTGTGGCTTTGGGCAACATCCTCCTTCAGATGCTCTAGTTTTCACCTTCTTTTGGAGAGAGCTTGTTCTTAAAAGCTTTCACTGCTGCTCCCCAAAAGCACAGAGACAGACGGATCATGTCATCTTTTAAAAACATAGCTCAGCTTTTAGGGGCAACCTCTGTTCACAGTTCATGGTTCCCAGCAGCGGTGTGGGCATAGTCCTAGTTTCCAGCAACTCACATGCTTCACCCTGCCACAGCATTACAGACACACATCATGCCAGGATTTGGAGAAATTCACCTTAAGATACTTCTATTGAACCAGCGTGTATTTGTAAAAATGTAGGATCAGTGTTTAAATGAGGAATGCTGGGAGCAGTGAGTATGATGAGGGAACTGGGACGACAGACCAGGCCGGTGCTGGGTGAGAAACAGAGAGTCAGGGGGGAGCTCCTGTCCAGTGAACCTGCCCCATGTGGTGCCTGTGACTTCTCTTGATTCAACAGAGATTTTTCTCCCAAGCAGCTGCTATTTTTTTTTTGCTTTGAGCTGATTTAAGTTCTGAAAATAATCAGTTGGATCAGTCTGAAAATGTGTGTTTCGCTTTACTTCAAGAATCAGAGCTCCCTGATGTAAAATGTCTTCAATCCTATGGACTGTTTCTGTCCTTCATTAAATGTGAAAGCAGGCAGAAGGGTTTGCTCCTGGACAAGGTCTATTACGGTGCTGATTGATTGTGTTACTTTAGCTGAAACTCTACAGTGCCAGGGCCAGAGTATCCTTCTTGTTTTCAAGGAAACGTTGTGGCTTGATTACAACGTTTCCTTGAAAACAACAAAGGCTATAGAAAGCTATAGACCTCTGACACGATCAGAGTGGCGGAGTATAGTTTGTCACAGCAGCTCAGTGAAGACGTCAACACGGACCAAAAGATGTTTGGCTCTGGAGCGACATCACACTGAACTTGAAGCACGTGGAGCGCACGTGAGGTCACTGGGAGTGCACGTGAGGTCACCACACAGACACTTACTGACAGAACAACACACAACATGCAGCAAAGGACTGAGTGGGAGAAGGGAATACGGAGAAATTAAAAATAATGAATGACTTTGATTATAATTGTTTCTCTTGCACAGGCAGTCAGAGCCATTTTCTTTTCTGCAGAATGATTTGCTGAAAATAAAAATCTGCCAGGTAAAGTGCAGCTGATCAAAAAAGAAGGAATGTCTTCACTCAAACTAAAAGGAAAGTGAAAAAATAAGTTTAATACCCAACTACCCCTTTTAGGAACAGCAAGTCGAACATGCCTGCTTCAATCTTTGAGATTTTACTTTAAAACGTCCAGATTCGACCGACAGTAATTGTTCATTTTCTTGACCAAGCCACAAATCAAACCAAAAGTGAGGGTCTTAAGACAAGCATGAGGTGTAAGGGGCATATCGTGAAGTTATACCTAAGGTAAGGTCCTTGAGTGTTTTTATTCACATCTTCTACCCATTTAGTTACATCATAAAACTCTTTGCAGCGAGGGGTTAAATACCTGTGGGAGGGGGAGCGGGTGGGGGGGTTGATGGTCACAACACAAGGAGGGGGAGAAGAGAGAAAAGGAAGAAAGGGAATATAATTGAAAAGGACAGAAAATAAGCAAGTGTGGAGGGCATGAGAGAGGAAGAGGACATATTTAAGAAAGCAGAGCAGAGCAAAAATATCCTGAACAAACACCAAGATGCAGTTGAGAAAATGGTGAGAAGATGGCGGACAGACCTGTGTGTGGTTTCTGATGGAAACGGCACCATGGAAATCACAAACAACTGTGTGGTGTGTCACAGGCTCAGTTGCATATTGGTTACATTTCATTCCAAGCAGTTCGCAGTCAGTCTCATGCTGGCCAATGAGAACAGAAGCACTAACGCAGCAGGCTGGGAAGCAGCCAATGCATAACGTTCATCCACAGTCAACAGGCATAATGCAAACATTCGTTTAAGGTGAGTAAAGATTTAGAGGGGTGGTACAGCCTCACAAGAGCAACGAGTTTACACTGCTAGAGACGATCTTACAATCCTTTGACTAGCCTTCAGCGCTCAATGCAACATAATCGATACCTCTGTTTGAGGAACATTTGAAGGGAAGCATAAAGAGTTGTAATCTTTTTGCAGCCACAATTCAACTTACCTACTGATAAGGACAGTAAGATCAACAAATCTAATGACATGTATTACATTGATCCTACTCATTTTTAGACCTTCATGGTTAAATACACCTATGGATGAACACAGACACTGTTTCATTCCTGTCAAGGCTGTAAGTACTCTCGAGCGTACCAAACCTGTATTTCTATATCTATTTTATATACTTAAATATTTAAAAATATTTTAAAATAACTACGCTATTTGCTCCCGTTTGACAAACATTTGCATAAACCACAGTACACAGCTGTTTTGTACGGAGCCCTTTAAGTCATATAAGGTGATTTTTTTTTTACCTGATACATACATTTATCAACCCACCTTTTGGGACTAGTTGTTTCCATCGAGATTATTTAGCCTCCTTTTGTTCACAATTTTAAATGATTGATGATTTACATTTTAGTAGGAACCGGTGGGACAAGGTATTTAGTATTTGTTCAGAGCCTGACAACGATATATTTTTGGGGATTTTTGTAAATGTTATTTATAGATATAGTACTTTAACCAGAGCTTATCGTTTTTTTGTACATCCTGTGTACAATGTTAAAAAACCTCACAAAATGCAGGGACTTACTCTGTGGAGTTGGAGCGAGCACGGAACTTCTTTCCTTTCAGTTTCTTACGATTCCCACTCAGATTTCCTGAAAAGAAACAAAACATTAACACACTCTTTAAATACAAGTATCTACAATTACCTGCAACATGTTTCACTGGGAGCGATGTTTATTGCAGGAGAGAACAATTAAAACCCTGAGAAGGGCTGTGATGTGTTTGTTGCCTATAGTATTAGTTGTATAGAAAGTTCCCTCAAATGATGAAGACTTTATTCACACATTTTCTCTTTTTGAGGCCCCCATATGATGTTAGCTATTCATATTAGTTTAGATTAGTAAACTTGATCAATCCCTAATGAAAAAACTAATTTGCCGCCAACTCATCTCATACAGACACAAACAATATATGCATTATATACACAATACGACAAATAAAAAAAAACATAAAGAGCCATTTTCTTGCTCAAAATGGCTCCATCCAAAGCCCACATCTAAAAGTGTTCATTTAAAAATCTGAATACTAAATACCAAAACAAAAGTGCAGCAGAGGTTAAGGGTTTTCTCTCCCTGAAGGAACTATATGAGTGGGGATGTGTGCGTTACCTTGCCATGAGTTGCTTCTCGGTCGCCCATTTTCACAGATGTCAGAGATGTGTTTGGCATCTGGGATTCTCTCGCTCCACGAGTGTGATAGGCCATTAGATCTACACACACACACACACACACACACACACACACACACACACACACACACACACACACACACACACACACACACACACACACACACACACACACACACACACACACACACACACACACACACACACACACACACACACACACACACACACACACAGCGGGGAATATTATCAGATCATCATCGTCCTTATAAGCTGCAACAAATCATGTAACGCTTGTGCTCTGGTTGCATTAGTGGAGAAGACGGACAAGCTGAATATGAAGACACCATCTAAGCAGATGGCAACATTATGAGCCGGGAAACTATATCATGGCAGCTGAAAGTGACATGATATGAGAAATGTGATAGCAAGATTTGTTCTGCTTGACTCTCCATTAGCAAAATGTGCATCATTTTGAAAACATTTGGATTCAAAGTCAAAATGTGCGCAGAATGAGACACATTATGAAAGCCACTATAGTAACAAAGCATGATATAAAAACACCAGTGTCCCAACACACACACACATTGCCAGCAAATGAATGAGTGATGATGAGATGGCACACCTGAAGCCAAACACTGAGATGTTCTGAGAAATGGATGGGATGGAGGGAGTGAAGGACAGGGAGCAAATCTGACGGCAGGCTGACCTCTTCTTGGAGCTGCAGCCGGAGTTAGTGCTGACCCCCGGAGGCATGTCACTGTAAAATGAGTCTGCATCCCCAGGCTTTGTTACATAGTCACCTGGGGGCATTTGCCTGGAAAAACAGAAGAATGCTTTTAGATGTGAAATCCCAGAAGTAATCACCCTTCACACTGTAGTTATTTTTTATAAATCTGTGATGATCAATAAATACAAATAAAATAATGTTTGTTCTTGCTTTGAGCGGTATTTTTTGATATCCTCCAACTTGCCATATAATAAATGTTTCTAGTAGTATGTGCCACGACTGGATTAGTATAATGAATATACATTTAATTGTATTAACCATAAGACAAAAAACTGTAAACCACTGTTGGAGACAAAAACAACATTAGCTTTTTTTGTGTATAAAAAATACATTATTTACAGGACACTTGCTCTCAAAACTTGTAATTGTCATGTATGTTAAACTCAAATGCAGCACATTAAAAAAAGTTAAAATGAGCAAACCGGCAGAATCTTCGGTGAACTTCAGATTCTTCATAGCGTCTCTGCTTGTAGCTCCTGTGAAGAGTAGGGATAATTCTCAGTCAAAAAACAATAGAATATATTGGGTTAAATTGCATACTATATAGCAGTTTCTCCCAGTCTTATTGACTCAGGACCCCTAAATACAAAGCCATTTCCATTGTCCATGTCCATTGTTGCTAGCTTTGTTTAATGATTATTTGAAGCCCTTAAGGTTTAAGTTTATTTATTGATTTAATCGTTTATTTGGCAGGGACAATGCACAGTAATGAACACTTAAAACATTCAATTGTATCAAGCGTAACAGTGCCAGATTTAGCTTTGAGCTCATTTCCATCCGCAGTCCCTCACATAAAACATTTAAGAAAATTACATGATATGCACAAAGTGCAAAATAGCAACAGCAGCACACACGAGCATTTACCACATATTCCATAAGTTAAAAAAAAGAAAGAAGATATAACAAACATAATCTTGTGTAGCAGAATTCTGCTTTTTCTCCTTCCCTTCTTGTTAATGATATACCAAGTTATAACCTATAATTCTCCCTGTGATGTCTATTTGGGGTCCTGATCAACAGTTTGGGATCCATAAAGCATCACTAGTGCAGGCTGAGGGACTCACTTGTAACCCCAGGCCGTAGCAGCCAGGATGAGGGCGAGGAAGAGGATGGAGCCGGCGATGGCCCCGATGATGATGTTGGCACTGGTGTAACCTAAGACAGTGGGAGAGAGGACAGTGGGGAGGAGGAGGTGTGTTAATTGGATGTGTGTCTCTTGCTTCCTGAATAGTGGGGGCACAAGGGGGTACATGAACCACAAACCACTGCAGCAGAACACAAAAACACAGTACACTTAGCAGGAGAAGTGTCAAAGGAGAACAGGGGGGACAAACCGAGAACAACCAAACTGCTGTCAGACTTTAGCACTACTCTGAGGGGAACCTACAGTAGGTTCCCATTCAGGACAACATTACAAACTGCTTGTTTTTAACTGAATGAAGGTTAGAATTAGTGGACGAAGGTGAAGCTGAAGGTGGGGTGAGAGAGGAAGAGGACCAGGAAATGACATCAAAGACAGGACAAATACAATGAAAAGGAACTCAAATCTGACCTCAAGTCACTCCGTCAAAGACATCAGCCTGTCGACAAAGAATGAGTGTGAAAAGGATGACAAAAAAAAAGAATGACATGCATGGTTCAGTGAATACAAATGCAGCTGGTTTTAATGAGCAGACATGAAACCCAGCACAGAGGCTAAAAAGAAAAAGAAAAAAGAAAAGCTTCAAATTAATATTTGTGAATGGGATTTTAAGTGAGTGAAAGTTGGCTAGAAAGAGTTGATGTGTAGAAAGTAGAGAAGAATGAAAGAAAGGTGCAGATAATGTGAGCTGAAAACAGGTTAGGAGAGAGGCATCGAATAGTGTAGAGGGTTAACATCTCTCACCAGAATCTGGGGCGGTGGGTCCGACCACGGGATAGCTGAGAGGAGACGTGGAGTTACAGTCCTCCCCCGCCCAGCCCAGGTTACACACACACTTCAGCTCACTGCTGCACACCTACAGTAACAGAGAATATTCAAAAACCTGCATTCCGAACTCCCACAGTACATGTTGTGCTAAATAGCAGGCACTAGCACGATATATGTTTTGGAAAGACTGTTGTGTGACATGTTTTGATAAAATAATTATTAACAAATTGTGTATGCTTATAATGCAAAAATATTCATGAACAAAAGGATACACCTGATCAGAGAAAGGTTCTGTGACACCAAAATAAGTGTGCAATTAAAAATGTGCCCCACATCCTGCCCATAAATAACGAATGTGCTGACATGGTATTCAAAAGGCCGAGTGTAGTTTATGGTTTCAGGGAGTAATGCTGATGTTTTGAAATGTGTAACCTGTATATTTATGAAGTAATGTTATTGTTAGCAAGCTCATTCAAGCAAATAAGACATTACATTATATAAAGGTTGTTTCTCAACTTTATGTCAGAACCTGTTGTTGAATTGATCCTATTGCATTCTTATAAAAAAGAAACACTGACCTAAATAACCGTATTAACTATTTGGAGCTTCAATACTACACAACAATCTGGAGCATGAGCTGAGTGGCTGAAATGGTCGCACAGTTGTTTGTTATGATATGTTTGTTCCCCTTGTGTATGTGTGTGTTTGTGTGTTCACCCCGTGTCCGGAGCAGACCATCTTGTCAGTGGACCCGGGACAGGTGCTGAAGTTGAACTGTTGGATCTGGATACATTTGTGATTGAAGCAGATGTGGTCGGTCCCACATGCCGTCCCGTCCTCGACGTATCCCAGGTCAGTGTCTCCGTCGATCACCACGTGAGCCCCGCTGAACAACAAACATGAGTCACTCACAAAGCATTTAACGTGATAAAACCCAGCAAAGTACAAATATTTCCTTCCAATCTTAAAAGTAGTTGACTGGTAAAAGTTGCCTTTCAGCGGTACCTTCTCGTTTCAACAGCTAGAAATACAGAACGAGGAAACCAAACTACTCCAGAGAAAAACTTACTGACTTTGTATATTTCAGGATGTATTTCAATGATGTGTACCTGCAGTCAAGAGAAGCACTGTGCCGGGCCACTGAGAAGGAGGTGAGTCCTCCCTGCATCTCTCCAAGTCGCGGGGAGGGGGAGATGTTGGAGCACAGCAGATACCCACAATGAACATCCCTGAAACACAAAGATGCAACCAAACATTATGGAGAGCGAAAATAGGACGTTAACAGAAGTGCACAGGGTTTGGTCACAGAAGGTCTCGCTCACTGTTTGTTACACTGGATCCAGGTGTCCTTGTCCTTCCCACAGTTTCCCTTCTCTGTCCCCTCGATGTTCAGCTTCTCGTAACAGAACTTATCGGCCGCTGTTGCCTCTGGGGGAGACACACACAGTGAGCATTAACATCTATGGCTTTAGGAGTTTATCTCATGGTCTTTGCAGATTTGTCAATACCAAATAAATGTGCACAAAGGAATATCACACGTACTCTCTCCCCAGATGTACTTGCACTGTCTGTCTTTGGTTTTGCATCTTCCATTGAAGCAGCGACCCTGGAGAGAGAAATATAGTGTCAAACCTTGAGTCACAGTTTACATTTAGTGAGTTTACCCATACTATAACAATCAATACTTCAAGATTATGGGATTTTTTCTTCTTCTTTTAAGTTTGTTTTTAGCTGTATCCTCAAGCCATATAGATACAGCAACAATCACCTGTGCAGAAGTAAAGACTTCTTAAAAGTAAGGTATCTGAATATCTCACCTGGTCCTTTTCACACGTGTAGCCATCCATCTTGTGCACATTAGCTGGACACTGGAAGAGAGCAAAGAACAATGTGATTGACTGTAAGAGTCTTGCACATCCTGTGATTTTCTGAAGATGAGGTTTATAGCTGCAGCTGCAGGAAACTCTGCGAGGGAGGCTCACCTGGCTGGAGTTGCCTGTGCAGTTTTCTGGGATGTCACAGTCGTTCACTGCATCTCTGCACACGACTCCCGCGAGCTCCATCTGAAGGTCAAACAGAATGTGAGTGTTTGTAATTGGGCTTTGTGTCAGAGGAACAGGAGCTCAATCAGGAAATGTCAACCATCTGCACCAACTCTCTCTTTCCTCTTGACATCCCAAAGTACCATTAGTCCAACTTTGACAATGCTGTGTAGCAATTAACAAATATTATTTAGCAGACAGCCTAGACTCAACATATTTTACCATCTCTACTGTAACTGTAAGGATGTGTTCTTTGTTAGCCATGTTTAAAACAGAGATGTTCAAAATGAGAGTAAATCCAAGTGGAATTGCATTTAAAGACATAAAAGGCATAATCCTTAGGGGTGGTATCATGAATAGTTTTCTCTGTTTAACCAAATACAATCCAGTAGAGATTGAAGGTGTGTCCTGTACTGTACCTGGCAGCTGTTGCAGCAGAGTCCGTTGCTGCACTTGGAGCCTTGGGTCAGGGTGCACTTGTCACAGCAGGCCTCCCCCTCTATGGCACACTCCTAAAAGACAAGCACACAAACAGAAACTGATCTTAGTTGTCGTCATTAGATTTGAGTTATTTAACACATAATGACCTCTAAATCATTTAAACAGACATCTCTCTGGACATACTCTGGTATTATCAGTGTGTATGCAGTGCATGCATATGACTTTATTTCATTGCTTTTAAATGACCTCTTATTAGTGTGACACAGCAGGTTTTGTTGTTGGTTAATAAACAACACACTACTGTCAATTATGATGATTATCAAGCTATCCCTTTAGGGCACTACATCTCTTTATTAGCATGAGGGAGTCTTCAGTGATTTAACTTACCGCCGGGCTGCCACAGTCACACTCCTCTCCCGGCTCCACAAAGCCATTTCCACAAATAGGAGGGTCCAGCAGCTGAGGGGGGGAAAGTATCATTTGTATTTAAAATGATAAGAAGCAGAGGTGCACATAGTACTCAGATATTTTACTTGGTGCAGAAGTACTCTTTTACAAGTTGTATCCAGCGGTCAAACTTAACTGAAGTACAAAAGCTCTAGCACAACCCACCAGTATAGTCCCAAAGGTAAAAAGACTCATTCTGCATTTACCTATTTCAGATATAGAATATATTTTTGTATTATTACTAGATACAAATCAAGCAGTATGTGTTCATCACTTAAATGTTGCAGCTGAATAAAGAGGAGTGTAGTTTGTGAATTTCACCAAGGGATCTACACAAGTTTATGTGATGAATGTATAATAACATATAATACATTATTTGTTTATTATGTTTTGTATTGATAATCTGAATCTTCATGGTGCAACTAAACTTAGCAAATACATGTGCAGTAAAACAATAACATGTCCTCTGAGGCGTAGTGAATTTAGATAGCATTACATGGAAATACTTAGTAAGTAAAACTTAAAATTATACTTAATTACAGTACTTAGTTACATTCCAACACTGCTAAGAAGACACATGTATGAGTGAATGTGTGAGTGTGACGTACCTTCAGAGGTTTGTTGAACAGGCAGGCTCCTCCACCGCTGTTCAGAAAGTTATAGTACTCCTCCACGTTGCAGTCGGAGAACCTCTTGGGCAGGTAGAAACTGTTCAACACAACCGCAGCACATTATGCAGTTACCGTGGAAACACTACAGACTGCATCTTTACATAATACCGGGAGAGAGGGGGGCTTGTTCCCCACAAACAAATTACAGGACAAAACACTTAGAAAAAAAGATATTGTTTTGACATGTAATACCTCACATTTAATGTCAGTGCAACAGACAGTGCCATAGCAGTTTGTCATATTTAATGAAGTTTGTGTTTCTTACACTGTACCATGAATATTTCAGGATTTACCCGTGTTGACCATACTCACAGTTCAGAGAGGATCCTTATTACAACATGGAGGTATACAGTAGAGCTAAGATTGTGAAGTTCATATGGACATATATATATAGGACGTGAATAAGGTCTAAGTTGCATTTATGAACTTGTCCTGCATGAAGAATGTGGTCGATGATTCACAAAATCAGTTATTGCATTATCATGTGACACTGAAATGATCACCTCAGTATTCAACAGATTCTCACTAGTCTTCTGAGAAATCAAGCTCTTAACTCTGAAATGCTCTGAGTGATTGCTTCTATTCACTTTGAGTACAAATATAATATCCTGCTGGATGATACACTCACTTGAAGCACAATCAACATCTGAAGTAAATCTATTCCAATCAGATGTCCTGCATTCATCGACTCAAACCTGAGCAGCACTTAAATGTCATCTTCTGCTGCGCCATTGGTCACTTAAAGCTCATTACGCTGCTGACACATGTTTAACTAGAGAGCTTCTGGTAGTGTGGCTCATCAGGAGACAATGCAATAACAGACAGACTCAGAGAGAGGTCGTCATTGTTTGATCTGAGATGGGGCCAAATGAAGCCACCGGCAGTGATTATGGTGGTATTAAAAACCAGTAATGACAACTTGATGACAGATGAAGCACAATACAATATTTCAGGTTGATTAAATCAACTGATACGGTTTTAAGCTGTCCCAACTATAACAGAGATTTATATCTATGATTTAGAAATTTGCTTTAGTGCGTTTTCTGTCAAAACCTTGTAGTGTTGATCCGCTTTAAACAGTAATAATGAGTGAAATGAAGAACATGCTGGAATGATTTACTGATCAATGATACACCCGGAGAAATACAAATGTTAGCTTGTGGACAAATATTATTATTCATATTTTTCATTTCACACCTTATAGGAAAGTATGAATATATGAATAAATAAGGATATAGGAGATTAAAACACAGTTTCTATTGTATTATTTGCACATATCCAGAAAAGGATTCACTAACATCCTCTATCCTTCTTCTAAGTGACTTCCTCAATAATTCCTTCTTTTTTTTTCATGGCAAAATCTATTTTGTCACAAGAAGATAAGAGAAAGTAAACAAACAGAAAAAAAACAATATTTAGAAAACTATTTTAAATCCTCACTTGACCGTTATGCATGTCGACGCACGCACGCACGCACGCACGCACGCACGCACGCACGCACGCACGCACGCACGCACGCACGCACGCACGCACGCACGCACGCACGCACGCACGCACGCACGCACGCACGCACGCACGCACGCACGCACGCACGCACACACACACACACACACACACACACACACACACACACACACACACACACACACACACACACACACACACACACACACACACACACACACACACACACACACACACACACACACACACACAGAGAAGCTAGACCCTGTGAGAAACGTGAGAACAGTTAGTAGTAGTAAGTTAAGTTGATCAGACATGCAGGTGCTGAGGGATAAAAAGAAAGTTCCGTCAATGGACATGACTGAGGTCATTGAATACAAGCGTCTGAAATACCATTGACTTAGATTATGTGGGCCAGGTCCACTCACAGGTGTTTGGCTGATAGGAGCTCAGAGCCACCTGTCCTCTGTCAAGACATTACAGCAGGTTTATTATTGCAACCCAATCTAGCAGAACATGGACAGGGAGTGTTAGGGGAGTGCACTGTCGTTTCAGGGAAATGAGGTAGTAAAATATTGGCTTAAGATGAGAATGACATTGCAGACTGTATCAATCGGTTAGAAATGGACAAAAGGAACTGATGAGAAGTCCTGGCTTTCAAAGGGCAGGAGGGAGGAAGTGCCTCTCAATAATTAATAGAAAATATTCTTGGCAGAATACACATAAATTACATGTAAAATTGTACAAAATTAGT
Source organism: Notothenia rossii (assembly GCF_949606895.1). Taxonomy (NCBI): domain Eukaryota; kingdom Metazoa; phylum Chordata; class Actinopteri; order Perciformes; family Nototheniidae; genus Notothenia; species Notothenia rossii. The sequence continues at coordinate 18,543,474 of NC_136905.1, forward strand.
ATGAAAAATACAGTCAGAGTATAATCAAAGGACATCAGACTGTATTTGTTCATGTGATTTGAATAAAGAAAGAGAAGCTGGGGCCACAGCGGCTGCAGCGCTGTTGGATGAGATGGGAAAGGTTGTGATGAGGGACAACCCCTCCGAGGCACAGCACAGGCAACGTTTTAGCCAAGCTTCTGCTCACCTGCTGTCCCATTCGGGATAGAGGGGGGACGCAAGAAGTATTTAAGAAGAGGGGTATATATACACATACACACAACGCTTAGGCTTTTACAGACACACACACACACACACACACACACACACACACACACACATACACACACACACACACACACACACACATCCGAATGCTCACAGCAACATGTCAGTATAAACACGACAGATGTACACAAACTCATGATTAATGCAAGAAAGAAATACACTGATTTAGCATCTGATTTCTAATCCTAGCAAGCAACAGATTACATAACACATTACTGCTGAAAGAAGCCCCATGAAGTTATATAAACAAGTCATAAGGGTGATACACATAGGCTGACACCTAGTGGTGAAATATCAAACTACAATAACACTTTAAGGGATGGAAATATTGCCTATATATTCCCTGCCAACAATGTTATATTTTGATGAAGATTAAGACATCTATGTTATTTTCTATAAACTTTTTTGGGGAGTGGCTTTACGCTAACTGTGATACAATAAATCTAATTGGTTTACATAATCCCTTTCAACTATAACAAGATAAATGAAATGCAATTCAAATTGGAAACATAAAATGTCCACAATTAATTTGAGTTTTGGCCGCACATTATTCACAACCTTTAGGTCAAATTTCATGTGACACTTTGGTGACAATAGCCGTCCATTTAAAAAAGAAATGAATTTAGTAAATAAATGTGAAATAATTTTTTTTGTTAAGTGTGATGTTAGCATTAAACCAAAGTGCATTGTATCTAAACAAAATGTATCTAGATCTAAATGGACGAACTGTATGCCAGTTGCTTTTCCGTCATATCGTTTGTTGGGCAAACACAAACTCTTTCTCTTTCTCACACAAATGTTCTGTAAAAGTAACTTACCCAACATCATCCATGATACAGCCCGTCCAACGATCATCACACTTGCACTCTCCTAGAATAAGAAACACGCAACATGTTTTTATTGCTTAGAAAGGAATCTTGAAAAACAGGATGCGTGCTGGAAAAGTAATAATTAAAAGACTCATTAAGATTTAACTTTGTACCATTGATGATCCTCTTCTTGTCAGAGAAGATGCCGATGTTCTGTCCAAGTGACTGGGCAAGGGTTATGGACATCTCATCTGCTTTCCCATACTGATGAAGAGAGGCAGACAGAAAGAGAGAAAGACAGAGGCAGAAAATAAACAGAATATCAGGTTAGTCTGAAAAAAAAGAGTGATAAGAAAGGTCCGAACAACGATTCAAAATGTTATAGCAATAACATTATGGCGGACTGCACATTTAAAATCACAGGAGAAACAATATTAGTTATAGGCTAAACATGTTTCAAAGATTAATTTAAAACTAAATATTTTGTGCAACAAAGATATCCAGATGCTCCAAAAAGAAAACCCCACTGTAAAAATTTAAATATTTTTTATGAGAATAATTAGTAAGAAGGATCATTCCTTTTAACAGCAAAAAGAGATAGCTACAAATTCCCCTCACGTAAAATAAAACTGCAGTATACAACAGAAATAAATATACAGCATTCACATTTACTGTAGAAAAGAAGAGAGAGCATGCTGGAGGTGTTCAGTGAAAAGATTATGGTTTAAATCCTCTATCTAATCAAAAGTGAATTGAATTAAGAGATTTTGGAAATCTGTTCCAGACTCACCTCATTGACCCCCCCTCCTTTAGTGAGGGAGCAAACGCCTCCCATGTAGGAAGCTCCCCCCCAGTTGCTATGGAAACGATTCCCTCTGATGAGAAAAGAGAGTTATGTGTTTAATACAAATATCCATTTAAGAAAATATCCCGAGAGCACCAGAACATATTTCTAAGATGTTTCGACTTACGAGAAGAGGTGAACAGAGTCACATTTCTCCTTGATGAAGTCTTTTCGATACTTCATAAACTCCTTCAGCGTCACCATCGAGTTCTCGTCGATGTTGAATTTGTTGTCAGCTGACCACGTTTCCATGGCAACCAGCACAATCCGGGTATTGAGCTGTTCCTTGAAAATCTGGGGAATTAAAAGTATAACATTTAATGTCAGTGACAGTTATCGTTATAAACTGAAAGTGCAAAGACAGAAATGACTGATTGATATTAAAACTGACTTCATATTCATCAACATCCCAGCTGTCTACAGCCAGTCAGTGAGATCAGTCTGATCCTGCCACCAGACAGCAGCACACTACAGGCAGCTAGACGCAGTCAATACGGGGCACAGTCTGAAGGACCGGCAAATAACAATGTTTGCTCTCATAAGATGGGAATCTATTGGAGTACTGGGGCCAGACAAACACTAGAAGAGAAGAGGACAAGAGCAAAGCCTCTTTGTTTAAGCTGAACGCCTCAAAACAGAGCAGAGGAAGTATCAGAAATATATGATGTTTGCGTGGTTATATCACAATCCAGCATAAAGAACTTCACCTAGCAGCTCCACTTCAGTATGTGCACATTTAGTTTCATCCTCGCCATATAGTATACTCTACTTCAATACAGGTGCGAAAATAAATAACCGGTGATCTTTAAAAAGAAAACCCAGTGTTGAAGCCTTTTTGCTGATTGGCCTTATGTCCAGAAATCTTGCATTATCTTGTAGTTTACAAATAAAGCAAGGATATATGATTCAGGAAATAGATTCAGGTAATTATTGTTAAACTATTTTCTGGGTTTTTCCAAAGATCACCAGTATTTATATATCAGTAAACCGGTTGCTCAGCTCTGTGACTCAAAAGTTGAGTTAATACATAAAAAACTGGAGCGAGAAACAACCTTAACCCGCTAGTCTGCAAATAATGGAGAAATATCTCGTACTTTTTGCTGCTTTGTAAAAGTTATTTCAATCATGCACTTTCATTTATAGATACTCCTTTCTTACACTACGGTTTACTCTACAGTGACCTTCTGTAGTAGACATTGGTTGGTGAAAGAGGCCATAACGGTGACATCTCCTTTTCCAGGACTAAGCTAAGTACTTGTTTTACTGAATACAATCTATAAAGATTTTACTTTGATTCATTCATTGTATATTTATACAAGCTCTGTCTTACAAGTAAGTACACTGGGGATAAAAGGCAACCAAACTCTGACATGGAAATCGATGTATATGTCCCAAATAGAGTCGGCTTCATATGATCCTCTTCAAGGGCACGACAAAAAGCATGACCTTTCCTGAGCCTATCAGCTTTCAGACATGACCCTGTGGCAGGTCAGATTTCAGCCGCGCAGCAAACAGATGTGGCTTCGAATAATGAAACATATAAATATCTGCCTCAGTACTGATGGGATGCCACTGCTGTTTCAGGCCTCTGGAAACTCATGACTGGCTGGTTAATGGCCGCACGCAGGATATCAGGGACCAGGAGAGGTTTTAAATGTAGGGAGTGAGGTTGGTTAAATGAGAAATCAGTGCAATGTGCGCTCAGCTCTAATACCTGGGAGTGTTTGTAGCAAGCTTTCAGGAAGAAGATCAATACAATTCTTACCATGTCAGCCATATTGACCACTGACTTAGCATAGTTATTCGTGTGCCCAACAGAAAGCCGATGCTTCTTGTACTGAAGAGAGAGACAGAGAGAGGGAAAGAGAAAATGAAGAAATGTTGGATTCATAATGTGGAACAAATTCATTTTAATGTGTAAAACGAGCCAGTGTCTGCAGATTCGGTTTTCTCCAAATATCACCTTTAGTTTGTAAAAAACGTCAGACCCAGTGGATTTGGCATTTGGATGTTTTATGCACAATTTAAGGTAGTATTTGGAGCTATTTATAACTAATAATTTCACAGTTTACAGTCAATTAGAATTGTACATCCATAACATATGTGCTTACCATTAAATGGTCATTGATCACCATCAACTCAACGTATTTGGTCTCATCTTCTACACTGTGAGACTCACTTGGAGCCTAAGAGGAAAAACACAGTTTGCTACTTTAGTTATAAACACAGAGAGAGAGACATGGTTTTCTCCATTTTCCTCCACACAACTTTTAAACATCACAAACACAAAGATCAGCTTTTGTCTCATGCGTCACCAAGAAAAGAAAAGAAAAAGGTCATTTATAACAGGTGAACTTTGCAATGCTAAACCAGGTTTGTCTGTCTTTCAAATACCCAAATAAAGATGAGAGCAGCTCTGAGAGCTGAGAGACCAACAGCTGCAGGCATCTATGTCTGAGAAAAGATGAGCAAGCAGCCTCTACTTGCAAGGTAAATATTTCATGAGGAAGAAGAAGACGAAGATGAAGGCAAAAGCGAAGAAGAAGAAGACCAAGAAAAAGAAGAAGAAAAAGAAGAAAGGGTGGAGAGCTGTCGTGTAGGAGGAGATGAGGAAACAGCGCTCTTGTTTTAGCTTTGTGAATTTACATAAAACATACCGGCAAGGAAACAGTTTGATGATCAGGGCAAACAGCATTCAGAGCATTTCACACATGCACACCATAAAGTGACGTAACTCATTAGCACCCATCTGCTATGATGACAATTTTCCAGTAAATATGGCTGAAGAGGATTCGTACCTGTCTCTTTTTTCTCCTGTGAACAACTTTTGACCCGGGAAATGGGGGACTGGGAAAAGGCGGCTCTGGAAAATCACCTAGTAAACAGAAACATTCAATTAAATTAAAATGTATTTTTTTAATGAAACTATGAATCAAATTCTTTCCATTACTTAATGTATCATCTTACCATTGAAGAGATCATTAAATCCTTCATGCCCTGCAGATTTATATATCATGTGAATGCGGACATCTCCCTGAAAGACAGAAACATCTGAGTTTTATGACGTTCATCAGTTCACAGGCCAATATCTGAGTTTGTAGCCCACACAATAAAGTACACCTGTCAAACTCAGGGTTGTTAATTATTTGGACAGACACACCTACTATAATCATGCTATAAAAAAGAAAAGCATAGAGGGACTGGCAACTTCTCAAATTGAAATCTTACACATAGTCAATCCATCAAGCCTACAGAAATCCTACAAGCAATCGTCAAAAGAATATATAGTATGTAAGTCAAAAGTCTCAAAAGTTACGGATAACTTACTCACTCAGGATCATAAAAAATGTATGTATCCTATAAAATATGGCCAACCCTTCCTATCTCACAATACTGAACCACATAAGTGTTTTTAAAAGACTATTCTAATGTGGCTTAAGCTAACCTATATCATAAATATTCTCTTTATTGTAGTACACTTAGTAAGTTTTAATGTTTTTCATTTTTACGTCTTCAATTGTATTGTCTGTGCTCTGTCAATGTGTGGCTCTGTGCATTAAAATGTTTACATTTCAGGCATCTGTTTTACGAAGTTACATTTGTTTTCAAAATGAATGTATCCTCAAGCGTGCTATTTTTGCTTTGTCTGAACTTCTAATATTCCATGTCTATTTTATGATCCCTGTGATTTTAATACTCTGCGCGCATGCGTCAACCCCCCGTGAGACAACACTGAGGGCAAAAACACCCACATCCTGTTTACGTTCGTCTTAACTGTACCTCAGTGAAAAAAACTCTGATTGTTCTGATTGTATAAAGTCAGAGGAGGACCAGGCTGAAATGAGACTGCCTCCGATCTAAGTACGACCTCACTGCTGGAAATACAAGGTATGGTGGTCTATGTTTATGTAGTTTATGTAGTAGCCATGTCTGAGTTTCACAGTGAGGAATTCGAGACGCAACAGGTCGTTATAATGCTAACTTATTAGCCACCATCTTGCTAATTAGCTAATTTAACAAACTAGCTTCAGGGTTAAATGCTGGTAAGCCAGACAATTCAAACATATTTATTATTCATTATTTAACGTTTTTGAAAGTTTAATGAACACATGTATGAGGCTTTTGATCAAGATAAAAGGGTGTTTTCCAGTTAGCCTCAGTCAACGGGCTAAATAGCCAGCCTAAATGTGGCTAAGCTAGCTGTTAAAGCTACTCAGACAGGCGTCATCTGGCAGGCTTCATGTGATCATGGCTTCTTAAACACCAGGTATTAGCCAGTTATTGTGTAACGGTAATCACAAAATTATAATGCAATATAACAGGTGTTATAGGCACAGCTATAACGCAGTGGTGTATCATAATGATGATGAAGTCATCATCGACCACTGCTGATTCCACTTTTTGTAATGATGACTGCATTGTTTATAAAAAGCACATAGTGTGTAATTCACGTGTTCCGTGAAAACAGTAACAAAAAAACTGATATAATAATGATAAAGAATAGAATAACAACATAGCACATCTGAACAGAACAAACATGTGACAATAGGCTTTTATTTTTTAAAGATACATTCAAAACTTAGACTGTAAAGCTAAATATAAAATAGCTTGAAAAAACATTGCCTGAGGCTTCACTTAACTATGTGTTGGCCTAATAATTCATAAAATAAGGTCATTTTCAGACAACTTCGTGACAAACTGATTACCACTGAAAGAGGCAAGGACGGGTGTGATCTGATTTAGTTGTTTGTATTATATTAAGGCATAAGATAGTTTCTAAATATAAGTTTCCACACAGTCATGATCAGTCAGTGCTGCATGCTGCTAGAGAAAGACACTTCTAATTCAGTCGCTCATTGTCTGTCTGTACAGTTTATGTAATGCGCTGCAGTATAGACACTCTCGTCCCTGCAAGCTCAGCTCCCAAGTCAGTCTTACTTTGTTTGCTAATGAAACGAGAGCATTGTTTCTCGGGGACAGCATTTATTGGGTCAACTACAATGTGGTGAATAGAAGTACAGGGGGGTTGCCCAGAGCTAGGTCAGTCTGTGGCACAGTTTACTTTTTTCAATAGTAATGGGGCTAGTAATAACTTGTATAACCTGTCTTTTTCTTTGTCCAGAAAATAGGTTTACTTTAGTCACATTATGGCCCAGTTGATTTCCACTGCAGTGACCAGCCACTTATTTCAGACATCCTCTCTTTATTTGTTCAAACAGGAACCCTCCTCGTGGCTTCCTGTCAGCACCACCATGTCGTGCCGGGATATCCACGCCACCAACGCTTTTGCCTTCATCCTTGCCTTCGTTTGTGTGGGAGGGCTTGCTGTGGCAGCATTAATCCCACAGTGGCGTGTAACAAGACTCGTCACCTTCAATCGTAATGCCAAGAATATCAGTGTGTATGATGGGCTGTGGGCTAAATGTGTGAAACAGGATGGCTATTCTGGATGCTACTACTATGATTCAGAGGTATTACTTTAAGAATTGGGCTCTCCTCGGTTTTTCTTGTTTTTATATTTTTCTGTCCTCGATTGCCCTAACAAATGTCTTGTCTTCCCAATTTTTCCAGTGGTACTCTAAAGTGGACCAGCTGGATCTGCGGCTCCTGCAGTTCTGTCTTCCTACGGGCATGATGTTTGGCTCTCTGGCCTTGCTGCTGTGCATGGCAGGAATGTTTAAGACCTGCTGCTGCTCAGACAAGCCTGAACCAGACATTAAGACCATCCGATTCCTGGTCAACAATGCAGGCTGTCACCTGGTGGCCGGGACGTTTTTGTTCTTAGGTGGAGCTATTGCCATCGCACCCTCAGTATGGTTCCTTTTTCGGACCAAGGAAATGAACATCAAATATGACAACATTTTTTCCGATGGCTTTGCTGTGTATGTGTCTATAGGCTGCTCTGGAGGTCTAATGCTGGCCGCCCTGCTAATGTTCATGTGGTACTGTATGTGTAAAAAGTTGCCTTCACCCTTCTGGTTGCCTCTGCCCTCTATGCCTACCTCTCTGTCCACCCAGCCTCTCACTGCCAACGGATATCCTCCCTCCCCAGTGTATGGCCCTCAGCCCTTCCCTCCCCAGAGCTATCCTCCCACAGTGATCGACTCCCAGCCATATGTGACCTCCCAGGGCTACGCCCAGAGTGTGGTGGCCCCTGTACCGCCACAGGTGTACATGTCTCAGATGTCTGTTCCTGATGGTTATGGCTCAGAGGTGGGAGGCAACCAGGCCTACAGCTACGCTCCCTCACAGGGCTACGCTCCCTCACAGGGCTACGCACCATCTCAGGGCTACGCACCATCTCAGAGCTACGCACCATCTCAGAGCTACGCACCATCTCAGAGCTACGCACCATCTCAGGGCTACGCATCCACCTACGCAGGTCAGCGATACTCCTCCCGCTCACGGATGTCTGCCATAGAGATCGACATTCCCGTGCTGACACAGTGACAGTAAGAGAAGAGAGGCTAGAGATGTCACCTGTCAAAGAAACTCAATGAAGTTCACCACTGATTAAACTAATAGAGCATGATGGGTGGAAATTAATAATACGGAGCCATTTGCAGCCCTTAGAGTGATACACTCAGTCAATCCAGGTCTGTCATTTGCTGATAATGCTGTGGAAGACGAAACCCAGTCAAAAGAACCCTGGGGTTAATATCATGGCTAGGAATTTCATACAAACAGAGATCACTAAATCACTAGAGCAAGCAACACTGGATTCAGCTTACTACTGTAGAAAAGGGAAGAAAATTGATGTTTTTCCAGCCAAAAATACAGAAAGACACCTCACTAGCCTTCTACTGTTTTTACTCTTAACTTGCTTAAGTGGCCAAAGGACCAACTTACTTAGTAGTTACTAGCATTTATATTGTGGTTGAATATAAATTCCCAAACTGTCTTTTTAGATTTAAGAAGCCCGGATTAAGGCTGCCATAAATGAAGCAATTAGCTTACAGCATAAATATATTTTTCTGTTACATTTATTTATGTTGGACACATTATATTGATACTGAAATGACTTGTCACTTTTGCCTATGTAAAGCTTACAGTATAAAAACAGTCTTATCACTACTGAACATTACTTTAAATCCTGTGGTCCTGAAGGAACAACTACTAACTAACTCAGCTGTTTGTATCTTTTGTTTTTGTGTAACAGGGATTGTTGATATTGTCCCATTGCCCTGTGAAGAGCAGCTGTTGAAGTTTCTTATGCACTAATTTTGTGAATACTGTGCCAGTTACATTGCCTTTGTTCACCTTTCTTTGTTTTAGCCTTGAGTATTTTTCTAACATATTACCTAATCATTTATTGTAACATACTTTTCCGAAGTGCTCATGTATAATAAAAAACATGACCCTAAGAAATGTCTTAGCAAAGTAACATTTGATGGAAAAATGTTAATGTAATGTTAAAGATGTTAACAGAACGAGAGCGCTGTTCGTCTGCACCCAACATGTCCGCTGATGATTCAAACGTTTGCCAACTAAGCTGGAAGTGTAGTGTTGTTCATTGGTGGTAGTACTTGTGATTAACATGATTTTAAATAGAGTTTACATAAACCTTTTTTCCATGAGCACTAATCAACATTTCTACCAGACATTTCGAGTTTTACAGTTCAAGATGTTATCCTTCAATGTTGAGGTTAAATGTTTCTCTACACATGTTTGTATTTATAAGAACATCAATGTATGCCTGTTTATTTGCTGGGGTAAAAAGGAAAAAAACGTACTCATTGCTAGAAAGGATTACGTAATATGCATAATTGCAATACAAATATACTCACAATCAATAATTAATCTCATTCATACTGAGAGAGTTAATGTAAAGTAATTTCTCCATCTCAGCAACATTTCAGTCAGACTGAATTACAAACTGGCAAAGACACTCGGCTCTTATCTGCTGGTTGTCTCCACATTCACAATTTAATTGATCAATTGTTTGAGGAAATCAATGGCTTGTGGGGTTCTGGTTTCCCAGAAATGTTTCCCCATAGTGTAATACTTCCTTTGTAATCCCCTCATGATGACTTGATGTTAAAGTTGTTCATAAGCCAGTCTGTACTGTACCAGTGAGCCAAGGCCATGTTTACTTAGTTTACATTTAACTTTCTAGTACATTCATATTAAATACAAATAATAACAATTGCCCTGAAGCAAAAAGTGGGTCATTCTAAATATTTGTACTGTCACACCAACCAGCAAAAACCCAAATATATTAAATGTAAAATGAAAACTGAGAAAAGCTGCATACTTTATGTTGGAGAAGCTGGAACAGGATGACACTGGTAGATTGCCTTAATGCAGTGGTTCTTAAACTTTTTCCGTTTTTCTTTGGAGAAAAAAAAAAGTCGGGCCCCCCCCAACACAAATAGTCAGGCTCAGTGGCGGCGCCAGATTTATTTTGGGGGTGCTGTGGGGTAGCTTGAAGTTTCATAGAGGGTGCTCAAACATTTAGGGTTTCCCATTAATGTACCGGCCGCTACAGTGGAATTTTCTACTGCAACAATCCACACGCAAATGCACAATGTACCCGCGACTGTTACAATGAAGGCTCGCTAATCAGCTCACAGCATATAGGTGTAAGCAAAATGAAGAGATCTATGGATACATCTCTCAACACCCATTTGAAACAGAACTGTAAACAGATTTACTTTTTCTTTATGGGTATTTTACAAATCACCCTTTTAAACTTTATTCTTGTTTTACTGTCATATAGTATTTCATACCTGTTTTTCATTTATTCTCTTATTGTTTTATAACTATAATGATCATATAAACGTGTGCCTCGGAAATAATTGTTCACATTAATGGTGACCAAAACATTTGAGACCCAATTAGATAACACTGAGAGAGTCCTTTACTTCACTCAGTCTGACAGGAGAGGACTCTCCTCCACTTTTTTGTTGAAAAAACTCCTTATATCCGTTAGCGTAGCTCACTAGCACCAGAAGCTAACAACAACGATCTCCGGTACCGGTGCGCTCTCTCTCTCTCTCTCTCGCGCACACAAAATGGCTCGTTCCACACACACACACAGAGCCGAGCTTTAATGAAACACAGAGACCTAGAGGTAATAGTACTGTATCATATTATTTTCGAATCAATAATCTTTCAAATTATGATTTTTTTTTTGTAATCTTTTTTTTTATAACCATTTTTCCTCATGGTCTCTCGACCCCGCCCCCCCCCCCCCCCCCTCCCACCCCCACCACTGAAGCTTTAAAGCTCCAGTGTTTTGATTTATCTTTGATGTAGTCCTGGTGGACGGAGCATTTGCAGACTAAACTGCAGCACTTATTATTGGATCCAACTCTTGTTGATGTGACTCTTTCATGTTAGCTGGCTGATGATTCATAAAACCATAATTAACAAAAGTGTATTGCATTTGTATTTGTTGTGGCACATACACACATTGTGATCGGAGCAGATATTTCTGAATAAACTGTTGAAATAAAGCAAGTGTTTTCTTTACTCCCCAGATGATCACTTCCATCTCAGTTAAAAAACATACGCACAGCATAGACTCTGCAGGGAGTGTGTAGTGATGGAGATTAAAGGACTAAACACAGATGGCTTTCATATGTCCTGCTACAAAGAGACAGGGCGGAGCCTGGGTTGCCAGGGGAGATGGTACCTCAGACTACAGGCTCATTAATATAAAGCAGGGAGGGGTAACATCAGAATCAGAATACCTTTATTAGTCCCACAGAGGGGAAATTTGCAGCGTTACAGCAGGAAAGAGCCACAGACAGCTTAGTGTTGCATATCTTACATGCGTTAAAAAAAGTACTAAGTTATAATATAATAAACAATATGCTAAAAAACATGCTTTCATTTCTGCTCTCAGTCTGCATGTGTGAATGAACTGGTCCAGGTTTAGTAACAGGAAGTTGGCTTCAGGCCACAGGGAGACCCCATTTTTATTTAATCCCATCAGCTTCAACTCACACTGAGCTTCATTCCCAGCTTGAGCTAATATTCAAAATCCTCCTCTTGGCACCTAATACAACCCCCCCATCGACACACCCCTTACTTCACCCTCCCCCATCTCCTATTCCCTATTTATCCTCCCTGATTATGGATATTTTACAGAAATGCAGGGATGACCGCGCAAAATTAAAGGATATTAAATGTAATATGATTTAACAGATAAAAAGCTGCAAAGTTTGAGGAGCAGTTTTCAAGCAGTAAAAAAGATTATATACGGACAAACATTTATTGTGCTCCAAGATTGTAATCATTTTGGTATCACCCGTCAGGTTGAAATTCCATTTTGGTCTAATCCATGTACATACAAGCCTTAAATGTATTTTGTTTATTGCGGATTTAAAAAAGTAAGCATGATAGAAGACCAGACTAAGGTGGTGCGTACATTAAACACAGCATTTTAGCATTGTCATTGTTAGCCTCTCAGTAGCCTCATAGATCCGCTACATACCAATTATCTACCTTCTATCGTATTAACCATCATAAAATATTGTTTTGAGCACCAAATAAACAAAGACTGCAAGTAAACAAATACAGACTAAATGTTTTTTTAAGATCATTCTGGAGCTGTTTCACCACCATCCCAAATGTATTGAAAAGTACTTTTTAGGAGCAACTACTCCATTCCCTTTGCAAATTGCATTGTGGGAGAGAAGTGTCAATCAACAGCACATTAACAACATGTCCAGTGTGAACACTACACAAGCAAATTCCTGCTTGGATTTGGAACAAGCTGTTTTTGCTTGATAAATGACATAAGGAATGATATATGATCAAAATACTGCTGTGTCCCTGTTCTTTGGCCTTCATGGTGTACGCATGGTTACTGCACCGTCAACAGAAGAAAAACAAAAGCATCGTACTTTGCATTATTACTTCCTGAAGTGAATAGTCAAGAGCTGCTGGGACACTGCACGCTGAGGCGCAGGTGGGGTTGGAAAGGTGTCCAAAAAAACAAGAGGGCTAAACATATGGTGTTTTCTGCATATGCAAGTCAGCATCACATATTCTCACTTCAATTTGTCTGCTCACACGCTCACACGGACACTCACACACTCAAGAGGTGCAGGATTAATCCTTTATATAGGGCCTGCATCACATCCTTTAATTGTGGCGCTCTGTGATGCTCACAACTTAGGTCTTTTGCCACAAGCTCATCATTTACATAACACTGTACGACACTTTAAAACTAGTTCAGCTGCATGAGGTGACGAGAGCAGCTTGTTCAGGACACACTTAGCTAATGTCCTGCATAACTTTTCTGCCTTGGTGGAAGAAGGGCAGATGGATTTACCATATGGGCGACAGGAGCCATGCAGACTTTCCATCTATCTCAAACCCCCTTCATGCCATTGTCTTTTTCATCACTTTCAACTAGATCTTAACAGACGGAATTAGTGGTGCATAACAGGCCACAAAGACTCTGCATTTAACAACTGATCAGTGACTTTTTCAGGTTATAACAAGAACATGACTGAGTAGAAACCCTTTTAAGTACAGTGAGTGTTACTGTTATTTTGTATATATTGATTGTTGTGTTTTTATTTAGGTCTTAATGTGTGCACATGTAAAAATGTGTCTTTGACTGTGTATATATATATATATATATATATATATAAATATTTGCACACATATTTTTATATACATTTTTTTTTTTTTTCATGTTCGGGATTGTGGGAAACGGTATTGCGATCTCTCTGTCCACACAAACTGGAAGATTGATAATAAAGTTGAAATTGACTTTGAAGTAGAGATTGCCTTTTAGAAATACCTTAAATATGTGCTGTATGTGTGTTGATACCATAGGTTGATATATGGGAATACACTAGAAGTACTAAGGTTTTTGAAATCGAGAGAAAAGACACACCGAGAGGAGCTCAGAGACGCAGAGGGGGAGAGACAGTCAGGGTGGACCGAGCACCGCAGGGAGCACACATCCAGAGCTCAGCGCTGACAAACTGACAGCCGCTGGGCTCAGGGCAGCGCTGTCTCACTGGCATTATCATGCAGACAAGATACCCACACCTAAAATGCCACAATCAAAATTGGCACTGGAGCTACGTGCCCAATAGTCTCCAAAAACTAGCTGGTACTTCCCAAGCAGTACATGGAGTTGTGTTTTATATAATTTACATTACCTGAGAAGTATGTAACAGGAAATAAAAAAGTTGAAAGGTCAACCTGGAGAGCAAATGTTCAGTGGTGGAACAAGTATGTACTAATGCAAACGTTTTGATATAACAATGTAAATGTCCTGCATTCAGTAAGTATATTGTTTTCAGCAGAATGTGCCAACGTATCAAGAGAAAAATACTAAACAGGCAGAAAAATGTGTCCAGGTAAGTGTTTTCTATTGTATAGCATTTGTATTGGACTATTCATAATAATACTGTAATGTGTATGTCATATTTTACCACTGGATCTGTTTGAAGTGGAGCAAATAAAATGTATATTCTGTGGGGTATCAAATATGTTGAGTATGATCCAAATATTTTCTTTCAAACATTGACGTTGGCTATACATGGAGAAAAAGCCAGTTACTTGAAAATTGGGAATCGATCAGTCTTAAATTAGGGCTTTTGGTATTATAGGGCATTTCAAATGTAGTACAAGATGACCGTTGGCTAATGCTCTCTTTTTTAGCTTTGTATATGTGCTACCACAAGATGTCTTGCTGACTCTTTAATATTTGATGTGCAGCTGTAAATTGGCAAATGTTTGTCCCGACATTTATAAAAATACCTCAGTTAAACTCTAGTGGAGAATCTCCTCCAAATGTGATGTGCATTCTACGTCACTGTGCCTGTGTGAATGGCCCAAAAAAGGCTAAGATACTATATCTCTGAAGGCGAGGGCTGCAGAATATTTTGATCTCTCTCTCTCTCTCTCTCTCTCTCTCTCTCTCTCTCTCTCTCTCATCGCTTGAATAATTCAGTCTCTCCAGAAAACGCTTGAGAGGAATGACGGAGGCAGAGAGGAGAGGAAAAGGAGGCCAGAAAGGGAGGGAGTTGAAGAAGAAGTGGAAGGCGTTTTGTTTATTATTATTTTTCTTGATTTTCTATTTCTTTAAATTAAACTGTATTATATTTTTTGTAAATTGTGATATAATAACTGCTCTTACATACCAATTAGTTCCTCTTCTTTTCAATGACAATCTAATGACATTAAATGTTGTGTTTTTGCTCAGCTCCACTACTTCTTTTTTATCCCTTTCTTCTAAGTTTAACACTCCTCTTTTCAGCCCTACAGTTTGATCCTACATCCATCCATTCTCTTTATCTCCTCTCCTATCCACTTAACGCTGTTCGCACTAAACACTGTCATATGGGAATGAACCTTAAGTAGCTGTGTGTCAGACAGTCCCTACCAACACCTAAAAGTGCACATACACACCTCCACACACACACGGAAGGACGAAAGCACAGAGGCAAACCCCTGACCTCTCTTATCTCTTCCCTTTCGCCCCTTCGGTTAACACCACACACACTTCTTCTGGATGTTTTAATTAGAGCAGAAACGAAGCACACGCACAGTATCAGCAGCTTGTTCTGTCACCCTCATGCTCAAAGCATCTTTAGAGAATCTCAGATCTTCCCATTCATGCAGAACATAATGCCTGGCTGTTATTGTTTTAATCTAATTGGCTGTAGGCTTTTCTACCGTCTGCAGACTTTGTGACCCGAGCCCTGAGGGTCACACTCAGAGAAAAAGTGAAATCCATCATCTGTAACTGATTCTGATTTTATATCAACCTTTTCTCAGGACCATAACTGACCCGTATGAATCCTGTAATACCAGGACAATTATTCTTTCCACTTATAATAGAGACATAAACCGGGTAGTGATTTCTAGTTGGGGTATGTGTACCTCAGGAGGTACAGTGACGTAGCTCAGCTAATTTTAAAAAGTGACAATCTTGATTTGAATATAAAGTATATCCACAAATTTGCGCTTGGAAGGAAAACAAGTACACAAATCATAAGGTCTGAGTGCAGATGCAAACTTGACAATCCTCCTGGTTAACCACCTTACCAAGCCTTAACATCGTAAATAAAGGATAACTACATTTGTTTTCATAATACTATCCCTAGCTTCGAGACTTGGATAAAAGCTATCATGTGACATAGGCCATCAAAACCTTTAGTAGAACTACATGTTGTATGCAAAAATGAGGTAACAATATCTGAGCACAGAAATTAAAACAAATCTAGCTGAATATGAAAGCATGAAAGAAGGGGGAATTGATAAAACATCAGTAGTGTACAAACATACATACATTTAAGTGTTGAGTACTCACATTGCTGCTTCCCTGTCCTCCAGGTTCGATCATATAGGTGTGATTGCCGTCAAAAAACATCCCACTGAAAGAGAGAGAGAGAGGAGAGCACATATCAACACCGCTGTTGTTTTGTTCATCACAAAAAGAAGAATGCATCTGAATTAAACTCCTCTTCAGCCATTGTTATGTGTAAGATTGGCCATTTCAGTTTTGGCTCATGGTTGTTTTTTGCAACATTTGTCAGAATAATAACTGCAATGCACTCCTTCCTACATGTTGCAGTTTTGGACAGAATCCTCTGCTGTGCTGCTCTGTTTGACATGTGCACGGCTGAGGAGGGGTGGAGACCAAAGGTCATCCAGTCAGCTCAGATATCCCCCCCACACAGCATCACTTAAAGGTCACCTAAGGATTCCATCTCTGGAGCAATAACTAAGAGCATAAACGGAATGACCACAAATTGCAATGACACTTGTAAAAGGGTTCAGCAGAAAATCTGTGCAAAGTCCTGGTGATACTCAATGAAGCATTTCATGAGTTGACATGAAAAACTCTTTGTATCACATACAGTAGGAGAGGAAGTGGACAAGCAATCATTTAAGAATTCAAAAATCTATTTCCAACTATAGGCAGCTGGGTGAAGGTCTTCTTGTCTCTGCCCGCCTGCGTGTGTACAAAACATAAAAGCCTCCTGCGTTAATTAACTTTATCTGAAGCTTTTAGGAGATTGGTCGGGTCAAACTGTACAGTCATGAGGGGGAAAACCGTCTGTCTTTCTCTTCCAACTACCTTTTCTCTACCTCTTTCTGGCCTTCAACACACACAATAACCTTCAGCACATACTCTCTGTAACGATCCAACACGGCACTTACAGCAGATTAAACACAGAGTGAAACACAGGTCAAAGTGTATTTTAATTATTAGTGTTTATTTTCCCTGTGTTGTTTTTTTATACCCTTTCAATATAGTTTGTCACTGCAAATCAGAATTGAGCTACATGAAAAATAAGTATTTGAATGTAGTTATTAATAAAAGAAACAAGATGTTGATTTTACTATGTTTTTTATGCATTTCTTGGCAAGCCAAAACAAACACTGGTCATTCTGCTGAGAAAATACGGACACATTTTACAATACTACCACTGTTTTTTTAACTTTAAAGGACTTTAAAGGAGTTCATTTCCCAAATCTGATTGGATTTTACATGACTTAATTATTTGTATACCAAAGTTGCAACACGTATGGTTCTCGTCAAACAAGAAATATGTGTATTTGTGTTTAAGTCCTAGAGTTTCATCTCATAATTTAGCTGTTCATCCTTTTTGGTTTAATCAGGATTGAAACCTACCTAATTTTCACATGTAGCAACATCTTAAGTGTCCCAAATGGTCCCTGTTGTTGTTGTTGTTCTGGATGAATTTGATTTTAACATCTGCAAACATTTAACATTTTCTGGGAAATTATGTAAACTTCAGGCTGCTAATTTCTTTAATTTCATGTAGCTAATGTAAAACACATGGAGGATGTTCCAAACAGAAACCTGCGTCAATAATTAACTCTCTGCTGAGAGCTCTATGCTGATTTACACAGTTAATACCCTATTGTATTTCAGGGTAAAATGTATATGTGTGTGTGTGTGTGTGTGTGTGTGTGTGTGTGTGTGTGTGTGTGTGTGTGTGTGTGTGTGTGTGTGTGTGTGTGTGTGTGTGTGTGTGTGTGTGTGTGTGTGCGTGCGTGCGTGCGTGCGTGCGTGCGTGCGTGCGTGCGTGCGTCCGTGCGTGCGTGCGTGCGTGCGTGCATGCGTGCGTGCGTGCGTGCATGCGTGTGTGTGTGAGTGTGTGTGTGTGTGTACTGTATAAGAGACAGAGAAAGATGAGAGAGCAGGATGTATATTATTGTAAATACCTGACTCAGCATAAGGGAAATACTCTGCCCTAATGTCTAACCCCTCGACACCACTGTGCACTCCCTCAACTCCCTCCCTTTTACTGGCTCTCACACACGGACACACACAAACACACAAATTAGTGTGTGCAGGGCATACTATGAATGTGTCTCCATCTCCTTTATAATGTCAGCGTATGCATATATTTCCACATTAAGAAAATCAGAAATAAAAACAAAACAAAACTGTGGATCTCATTGAAATAAATCTACAACTGAAATACTTCAGCTTCTAATACCAATGCAACAAACAATAACAAATACATACTATACATGACAGCAGTATTATTACTACACTAATGTTGTATCATTTAATGTTGTATTTGGACTAACTAGAAGTCACGCATTAACATTTAGCCCGTTTAGTCTGTAACCTCATGTCATGATGTACTGCATGTGCAACGCATTTACCTTGTCATGACTTGATTAATTCATAGCCTACGTTTCATTTTCTTTGTGTGCAACGCTACAACGCTAATTTGCTGAGCTGACACATTTCCCAACATGTTGCCACAATCACATGAAATATGCAACGTTATTAAAAGCCTGACCCGACCCGAGTGTAGCTTACTCAGCGATCATCAATCTGAAGTCACCCATTTACATTAATTACATGCGTTTACTTCTCTGCACTGATGATTTTGTTTATTTAGCCTGATGTTATGTTGAATGAAAATATATTGGACTGAATTAAGCTTTGATGTGACATAATGGATCGAGACAGATGAATAATATTTCCAGTAACAAGTAAAAGGGATAACAAGTTGAAATAGTTTTATTCTGCCAACAGTTTGCAGAGGTGATGGGTTACAAAGCTTAGATTGCTATTCACATCAAACCCTAAATGTGCTCGGAAAACTATTACAAAGCCTGCCACTCAACACTCTTTGTTTTCCTAGGAAAATTAATGTTGCGCAATCTGAAAATGTTCAGTCGATCAAGCATAATGAAACACTCCATGAACACAGATTATTGCTAGTGAATAAGCAGTAGATAAAACTGACAAGGAGCTTCTTCGAGCACTGATTTCCATATTTTTCTTACAGATAGCGATAATACAATCAATGTGTCTTTCTTATATGTTGCAATAACTTTTTACACCTTAATAATTATTGTAAAAAGAGCAAGGGTAACAAAATAACACATAGCGGGTTAAATGTCTGAGGTTTGGCCAAAGTAGAGTAAATGTTCCTTTTTATGGAATGGGAAAATAATGTTTGCTTTCAGGAATTGTGAGGAAGCAACTGTGAAAAACTGTAATTCACGCGCATGTGTCATACCTGATTATTCATAGGTGCCTCTTTATGCAAGTGTTGTATTGTCCGCAGACAATGACATTCAACACCACACAATACACCTGCCTCTCATCTCTTCGTATATACAGTATGCGCACACACCCTATAACACATACTAACTCATATACAGTGTGCATCCATTCCTCCCTGCAGGCCTTGTTTCTGACCCGTCTCTCTGCTTCAGAGTAAAAACTCTAAAAATACCAAGGTTGCGTTCCAATAGTCCTTAGCTTAGGAACCTTCCTAACCAAGTGAAATGACCCGGAAGTACGTCAGTGGCAGCCGTGTTAAGTGCCGTTCCAATTCTCCAAATGAAAGGAAAGGAGGTTTCAAACTTCCTTTATAACCTCCTTTAGCTTAGGACCCACTGGACCTCCCTTGACGAAAGGAGAGGAGAAAATGCTGCCCCACAATGCATTGCAGCCGCAGCATTTGCCGTCACTCAAAAGTCGGCCGTTCACGGAAACAACCGATTATGACCGAGAAATTATATCATGAACGTTACGGTGCTTATTAAGCATTTTAAAACGTATGTGGTAACTTGCCAAAGTGCTTTGTTCTGAACGTTCATCAGTATTATAATCAAAAAGAGAAATATGAACGTTAGTTTTTACTGAAATGATCAAATAAAGTCAACATTTCACAGTCTTTACTGAGCTGTGTGGAGTTTGTTCAACTTTTAAAAGATGTTTGAATGGTGATATACACAGTGATAGGTGTTAAAGACTAACGTTTATAATAAATACATTTGTATTGATTTTAAGATATTTTCATACAATCATACGTATTGGGATCATTTGTATTAATGTGGACCGGAGGGAGAGGGTGACAACGAGCATAAGTTTCACTTTCCTTTTTTATTTCAATTCCAACTTTGGTCATGAAGAATATGTTTCTCTGTTTTCCACGTTCATAAAGCATAACACAACAGCATCAGAGCACGATGCAGAGTCTCTAGATGAGTTTACAGTAGTCCCTCCTTCTTATTATACATCCATGTTGTAGTCCGCTGTATAGAAAACTGTAGTTTCCATAGTTTCCCCACAGCAACAGACGCACATTCATGACGTCCGCTGGCGCATCATAAACACGTCGGATAGTGAAAGGGCAGCCGGATTCTCTAAAGTACCGCGGTCTCTTCTCCTAAGTCCTTTTGAATTCTCCTATCCACTATCCCTTAACCCCGTGACGTTTCACTCAGAGGTCAAGGAATAGGAGATAGGGTTAGAATTTAGGAGCTGATTTTTGGATTATCGGAACGCAACCCGACACTAGCAAGGAAAGAGAAAAGAAGAGGTCTGAGCAGCACCTGTCTGTGAGAATGATAACCTTTCACAAACACAGCAGAGACACAGAGGAAGGCTGGCTCAAACTAATTACATTGACCTAATGGATACATGGGAGCGAGGCAGAGAACTTGGACACACAGCGGAAGCAGTGTTGTCTGAGAAACACACACATGTACACATATAAAGTCACATCATATTTGTACTTACTGCAAACCGTGACAGGTTGAGACAGCCACAAAGGAGTGAGGAACGTCTCTGACCTTCCCCTGATAGTAGCAGTGTTCTCCTCCCTGTAGCAACACACAAACACTCACAGATTAAAATCATACGCACGGTTGCCTCTTCAAATGTCTTATTCTCTCAAACGGAAATAAAAATGTCCCACTTGTCGTTTTTATTGCCACCTTTCATCAGATAATGAGTTCAGAGCAATCAATCACACAGAATCCATTCACTAACAAGTATCTGCTGTAGATGTGTGTGTGTGTGTGTGTGCTGTGTGTTCGTGTCATGCTTAACACTTTGAGTTGAACTCATTCACATCCAACCATCTGTTTGTTAACTGCTCTGTCCTCTTTCCAAACTTCTACCCACTATTGTAGGCCTCAGCATCAGTCAATGGTAAAAGTGTTTCCATCTCTGTCACAACTCACCACCCATACTGTCTGTCTTTGCTCTCTATCTCCTGTATGTCTGTGTGTGTGTGTGTCTGTGTGTCTGTGTGTGTGTGTGTGTGTGTGTGTGTGTGTGTGTGTGTGTGTGTGTGTGTGTGTGTGTGTGTGTGTGTGTGTGTGTGTGTGTGTGTGTGTGTGTGTGTGTGTGTGTGTGTGTGTGTGTGTGTGTGTGTGTGTGTGTGTGCCTGTGAGCGTAAACACACTTTTATTTTCTATAGACGTGTATGATGTCTAAGTGTCTAAGTGCTCTGCAGGCCATCTCTTCCTGGTCCATTTCTCGCTGCCTAACAGCCATTAGGCAGGAAGCCGGTCTCCCTGAGGAAACGCAGCTTTTATCAGAGGATCAATTTCTTCGCTACAGTCTGATGCTTTGCAAAGCAACGCAGCCGCTACGTCCACTTCCACCTCCAGCTCTCTCTGTGGACATCCCAATCCGACCCTGTATAGGGGTTTATCGGAGGAGTCATGTAAGCGTTTGTTGTGGTTTTTAAAACTACATGCTCAAAAGTATGTAAAACCTGAACGTCATGCATTATGAGGGTTGCTTGCTACAAGATAATGGAACAGGAATTTGGTCACATTCAGTCACAAGAGCATAAATGATGTTGTGCAATAAGACCGGTTTTCATACAGGATCCAATTCAACCCTAAACATTTTTGGAGGAGTTTGAAGTCATGGCTCTAAGCGTCCCAGCCAAGTTATTTTACACTTTAAACACTGACAAACTGCCCAGCTAGATTAGAACATTTACACAACTCTCTTGTTTTTGTGTAAAGATTGGAGCTGGGGCCGGCGGCTGGTTAGCTAACTTTGCACAAATCCTTGAAAAAGTGGGAAACAGCTAGCTTACCCAAATGTAACAATATGTGCCTATAGCCCCTATTACTATACATTATGTTGTCTTCACAAAGAGGTTGGGAACTCCAGAAAGTTGCTCTGTTTTTCTTTCAGTTTTGTTTTGTTTTGTTTTGTTTTGCGTGGACCAAACAAAGGAGATATGGCCGTATTAAAGATACTTGTAGGAGGATTTTCTTTGGACAGCTGTTTCCCTGTGTAGCCTTAATGTTACAATGAGCTAACTATCTCTGTGGCTTTTTGATAACCATACAGTCAAACGATCAGCAAGAGAGAGAATGAGTGTATTTTCTAAGATGCCAAAATCTTACTTTGAGAGTTTCCTTTTTGGAACTAAGAGACAATGTTAGCACAAACCATGAATAACAATCCAAAGTTATGTGCACAGATGTGACCAAATTACTCTGATAGCGCTTATTTCCTTACTGTTATGTGTGATCAACTCATCTGCCAAAATTGCTATGATTATTGGTGAAGTTGCATCATTCATGGGGACATTTGTGGTGCTTTGCTTCTTCTGCTCTCTCTCAGTACTAATTATATCAGTCTATAATTTCTCTTTCCACATCCAATATGGCCAGAACTGACAGGAGAAATAACTCCAATGCACAGTTTACACAGTTAAGAGTGGGTGCATTATTGGCTAAATAAACATATAAATGGGCTGCAACAAAGTAAGTTGTACAAGTTGGGTAGATAAGGCTGGATGGAGCTGCAGATGAAGACGGAGAGGTTAGGTAAAGAGACAAGTGTTAGCTGAAGAGACAGAGAGGGCTATTTATAAGTGGAGCTGTGCTCTATACTATCCAGCGTCCCTCCTCCCCCTGTCGCCCTGAACCTTCTGCTCCACTTCTCATCAAAGCGAGAAACACCCAAAACCCAGCGCTGTGGGTACATCCTCAGTGTGTGTGCGTGTGCGTGTGCGTGTGCGTGTGCGTGTGCGTGTGCGTGTGTGTGTGTGTGTGTGACTAGACTGGTCTGATCTGTGTAATTCATCATCTAATCTGGACAACACCATACATAATAACTAGGTGTAGGTCTGTTGGTTATCAAGTAGGACACTTTGCCCTCTGAATGTCAGTAAAATGCGCTCTATCAGATAAAAGATAATGATATGGAACAAAATACATCATATGTTGCTGTTCATGAGGCAGAAAGTGCCTCACCACTTGTGTATGAATACAGTCAATCTACTGTGTTACATTGGCTTTTGACCTGTACAGTGAGCAGAGTAACAAACAGCAGCTTGTCTCATATTAACCTTTCTGAACAGCAGCCATTAATAAAGAAGTGCCTCTTGTTCTTTTTGCTATTTAAAATGGAAAGCATGACCAAACGATTTGCACTGTGAGTACATTCTGGATATTCATCTACAAGCTGAAATAATTCACAGGGAGATTGCTTTATAATAAATTCCATAATTACAAGTGACTATATCACACAATATGTGGTGTAATTTTGGATTTGGATCATTCTCTGTAAAGTATCTAATATCTTACTAATCTGCTGCTTAGCTGAGTAAGCCTGATCAGTATAATCCCCCCACTTATGCGATATAACCCTCAGTGGATGTCCTGTAACTGAAGTCCAGATTTCAGAGGATTATCGCAGGGATCTTAATTTCATGTCAATGAAAGGTTCAGGACACTTTGGCCCTCTGAAATCTCACCTGAAGAAAAAATGGAGGGGCTGTGATTTCTCTGAGTGTGCAAAGTAAGACATTGATTAACCAATAAAAGGCTCTAAGAGGGAAGAGCCTGTGGGGTCTGCAGCAAAATGCAGCTGTACAACAAACTGCTGAGAAAAAAAACTGTCCTTGTAGCCGATTCAGCTACTCTGCTGTGTCTTTGACTTCAGAGTCAGGTAAAAATAACGCCATCGCAGCAGGATCCATCCTATATTTATATATATATATATAAACTCAGCAAACTGAACTCTGCTACGTTACACACTGGTATTAACATGTGTTTTGTATATTGATAAATTGCCTTGATACATCTAACTGTCTTGTTTTACATTAACACATGATATTAATAAGGGTTCTTGTTTTCTCAAGTCAACTAGTTGTGTTGTAATCTCAATATGCAAATGTCAGAAATGCAGCTGTTTCGTTCTGAACAAGTCATGAGCTGTCTGTTCATCCAAACTTTTTCTCTAACTACTGGGGTCAATAATGAAGCAGCCAAGAGCAGTGAGAGTGAATCAAAACAGTCACATTGCAAAGTGGTCAAAACAACAGAATGACGTAAAATCTGTTAAAATGCTCAGAATAACTGAGGTGGAACCGTGGAGAATTCTCTGAGGGGTTATCAAAAAAGTAAGGCCTTTGCTGAATACACAGATATTTCATCCATTGTTGATGTAAAAAATATTGATAGCTTTAGGAATGTTTTCAAAGTGCAAAGATTGTACTTGAATTGGCTGAGATGTGTCTATAACTCAATCCAGATGACATTGAGATGTGGTTTGGCTGACAGCTTTTTGAATGTGTTATGGATGTAATCACAGTGAGTGTTTGAAAGCACTCATCTTTATCCACGTAACAAACATCCCGACATGAGAACACCTTGGCTGAATAGGATTGTCAAGACCACATCATCTTAAAAAACCCTTAAGCTTTCTTTCTAACAGCAAACCGTGATAATAAAAGTGAGTGATTGTGAGAAGAGATGATTTGGAGGAACTTACATTGGTGATGACAGTCTTCCCTTTTTCTGACAAATGCCTCTCCACGTACCCCGAAGACAGCAGATCGCTGGGAACAGAGAGGAAAGAAAAAAAGAAAAGTTAGAAAATGTGTGATTTTCATTCAAGTGTCACTCAGATATGCAGACGTGCTTGTATTTTATAGGATTATTGTATTCAGTCTCAGCAGCTCAGAGCTTCAGAAACAGCCCCGCTAATTATGACCAGCGTACAGGGACGTGGCTATTTCCAGCACACAAACACAATTAAACAAATCACGCCTTGGAGCAAATGTCTGGTGTGTGTATCTGTATCTGTGTGTGTGTCCAAGGAATGAAGGTCAAGTGAAGGTCAGTAACTTGTAAAATAAGTAGTGACACAGGCAGAATGGGAAGAAGGCAGGAAATAAATTGAGAGGGGGAAGGAAGAGAAAGATAGGCATAAATAAGAGGAAATCATTCTGTGTGTGCTTTCTCAGCAGAGCTGGACCCAAGAATCCCAACGGAGATACACACTGCTGGCCCAATCTGAGACAGAGATGTATGGGCCATTGTGTGCACACACACATACACAAAAACAGGAATGCGGCATATGAACAGGGGTATGTCCTTTCTTACTGTTTTAAAGTGTTATTTAGAAGGTTTTAGCATACTTTCTCACAATTAAGTAACCTGAACATGGACACACACATAAATACAAAATACTGCTGAAGTGCTATTTCTTTATTTTTACATACGGTGAGCGTTTGCTACAGCCAAAAGCTTGTACACACACAAAATCCAAATGCAAAGAACAAATAAAGCCAACCTTGCACCAGAAGGGAGAAACATAAAACTAAAATAGTACAATCAGCAAAACAAACTTCAAACTTAATTTACATTTCCTGAATCAGCGGCTTGTCATTTCAAACAACTACACCATTGGCAAGGCTGTTTGTAAGCGTACACAAAAAAGGAGTCTAAAAGATCGATGTCCAATTTCTACGTCTATTTTGTCATGGATCAGCTCAAAGTATTAATAAATTTAATATCCACTATATAAAAAACTGTGATGTATTGGACAAAAGGACAGAGTGTTGAAAGAAAAGAAAAATCAGTTACTGTAATAACGCAGATGGCAGGAAATTGTTTTTCTTCTGAAGGAAGACGGATTGTTTGATCAAATATTATCTGAGCTTTCTTTCACAAAGGGACATTTTCCAAAGTTAATATACCTTATATTATTCAAATGACATACCCTGACATCACACACACACACACACACACACACACACACACACACACACACACACACACACACACACACACACACACACACACACACACACACACACACACACACACACACACACACACACACACACACACACACACACACACACACACACACACACACACACACACACACACACGAGGCTGCTTTCTAAGATGACTAATGGGCAGTTTGCTACAGCGATAAAGAAATATGCAGGGAAAGAGGAGAGGGAGTGAGGTAAAAGGGAAAGGGCGAGAGAATGGCTGTCAAGGGGGGAATAATGAGACGGAGGAAAGGAGAGAGGCAGCAAAAGTTAAAAGAGGTAGGAACAAGGTGTGAATAAAGAGATCAGGGCCCTAACAGATATCCCATCATGCATTACCACGAAGGTGTTTGCCATATGTTTCAAACAGGAAACCCCGATTGTACACACTTCACACCCCCCTCTCTCAGATCACACATCTTACACCTCAGTCAACATCCTGCAAAATAAACACACAATGACTCTTGAGACAAGTAAGATTTTATTGAAAAAGCACTGTCAGAATATTTGCACACTCATGTGATGAAGACAGTGTGTGCATGAGAGTCCCTTGGTCACAGGCGGGCTGTTAGCCTTTGTTCTGCTGGGATGTGTGTTTAAGATTCAGAGCTTGTGATCTTTTCCCGGCTTCACGCTGAGCACAGACAGGGGGAGCAGGCGAGGAGCATACTGAGGCAGCAAGGCAGACACACGGCCTCTAATGGAGGACGCTGATAACCGATTTCAGCTTTAATTGTAACAGGATTTAAATAATTTATTTGACAGACAAAGACGCAAACTCAGCTCCGACCCATCCCCCACGCTGACACACACACTAACGCAGAGGTCTCCCCACCAACGCATACAGCCCCCTACACACATGTAAAAGTGAGCCGACTCTTTTTATATTCATGACGGGATGACAGATATACAAACACAGATTTACTCTTATGTGCCGTTTGCACGCGATCTATCTCTCGGTGGAAATAAATGCTGCAAACTTTCAACATGAATGATGATCAAAGGGAGGCATTTTGTAAGATGATGCTGAGGGTTTCATAAACAAACTGGTGAGGGAAAACATAAATAGATGTTCATAAATATGTCATTACATCTTTCACCATTCCTGAGTTTTAAAGTAACACACGTAAAGCGGAACAAGTTTATTTTCATTATTTCGTGGTATCTGGCACCTAAAGGTGTGCAGACCGGATGTGTCACTGCAACGAAGGGAACAGCACCGACATCTCATTTTGTCTCATTCAGTGTCTGTTACTCTCATTTTATCAGCTCATTAATTTTCGAAATAGTCGGCACATCCTCAAGCTACACTGGCGGAGAGTTTTCTTTGCCCAGTCGCCGCGGCAACATCTGTTTGAGAGCTACCATCCAGCTGTCAATCAGGCCTGCAGGAGATTTCAAAGGAGGATCGGTAGAGGCTCCACTTTCAGCTAACAACATCTCATAGACAACCTGGAACAGCTATGTGCATAGTAATCACATCCTTTTCTTGCTTTATCCACACTTCAATGTCAGTCAGACACACACACACACACACACACACACACACACACACACACACACACACACACACACACACACACACACACACACACACACACACACACACACACACACACACACACACACACACACACACACACACACACACACACACACAATAAAAGCATTGACAGTGCTGGGAAAATGCTGCTCTGAAAAGACTTATTCAACTTTCTCAAATGGGTGTGCAGGAGCTCAAACCTAACTGAGCAGTGAGAAGCTGAAGTGTCTGCTTGTCAGTCACGTCAAATATCATCAGTCATTCTAAAGTATTTTGTTGTGAGTTGCTTTGGATGAATAAATCTGCTATGGCAACCCAGTCCGATATCCTGAAGTGTATCATGCACGCAAACCAAGTTTAGTGTGGTCTAAAATTCCTCTCACGATCTGAGTCGCCAGGCACCACCATGATACCGAGATGAAGAACAACACAAAAAGGACAGATTGGCAGGAGGTCCGTGTGTGTGTGTGTGTGTGTGTGTGTGTGTGTGTGTGTGTGTGTGTGTGTGTGTGTGTGTGTGTGTGTGTGTGTGTGTGTGTGTGTGTGTGTGTGTGTGAGAGAGAGAGAGAGCAGATTGGCACAAGTGTTGGGGTAGCAGGCTTCCCATTGCTTTTCATGCTTGCCAATCTGGCCAATTCCAAATACCCTTTTTAATAAACCCCAACCACAAGCTTTTTGTTTTTCGTAATCAGATGTAATCACTCGTCCTCACACCTCTGCACACAAGCACTGTAGTCATCAAATGGACTTCTGCTCCATATATGGATTTGTTGCTATTTAACCCGGTAATAAAGGGGCATCGCTACACAAAGGACTGAACATGTGCTGTGTCAGGCGTCTGTAATGAGGATGGGGGAGTGCTGAGGAAACAGAAGGGGATAAGTGCACTATAGAAAACATGGAGGGAGGACGACAGAAAGGTAAAAAAAGGTGGAAGGAGTGAAGGAAAGAAGGAGAGGGGGTGGAGGTTGCTCTTTGGGGAAGCTACAGCTGCCTTCACCTGCCCACCACCCCCTTCTCTAGTGATACCCTCCCTCCCACTGAGGCCTCATTAAAGGTCTCCAGGCTATAATTCATTCACTCTCCAATCACTTATCTGACATGCAATTCCACCGGCTCTGTCTTTGGGATTCCTCCTCTTATTGCACTGGGAATACTGACACTCACAAACAAGAAATACTGATGCTAATAAAACAAAAAATCAAGAAGAAAGAAGAAACATGTAGAGAGCTTATATTCCCACTCAATGCAATCTTGGATCCATTATGCAGGTTGAGTCTACTGCACGCAACATACAAGCCATATAGAGTTGACTCCTGAATTATGCAGGGGCCAGGGATGTTGTGGGCACGAAGGAGAACATGAAGATCTGTAACTGTCACAACATGTGAACTCAATGCCATGTAAATAGGGTTAACATGACTTGTTTACTTTTTTATATTCAGCTGATTATTCTGTCGTATGTCCTTAAATCATCATGAGTGTTGGTGGGTACATTTGCTCTCAGTCTATCCACTGACTCCATCTCATTTGTGCAGTGGTTAAACAGTTAATCTCGTAACAGTAAACCATCATTTCTATTTATTTGTATTCAGCATGACAGAGGAAAATTAGTAATCTATAATAGACAATAGACTTTAGACAGGCATTAGTATATTTTCCAGCTGAGAGAACAACAGACTTTTCCTTCTGTCGTTTTCAGTGAGAGTCGGCTCTTGGATCTGTCTTTGTCTACTCTAATCCTTCATACCGAGTCGAGAAAGCTCTACGGAGAAGAGGGGGGGGGGGGGGCAGATGGGTGGGAGGGACAGAGGGGGAGGAAGTATAAGGAATATAAGGAGATGGGAGAAAGAATGATGGATTGTATGGCCACTTGATGTCCTGCACAGTATACACACACAAATCCTTCCCATTTCTTAAAAAATGAACAATATACGTCATATATATATATTGGAAGGATTGCCATTAAATATTGTAACAGCATTACTTCTTCCCGGATGATGAATACTATTTTATTTTTCAGTGAAATTTAAACAAATATTAAATGTGTTGTCGGGAAACAGTTTGCTATTCTACCTCCTGTTTTAACGGCATTGAAGAGATCGCATCCTGGCATAAATGATAAACATCTGAAGTTCAAATTTTGCACAGAAATACATTCTTAGAAGCGGATAAAGCAAAACTGAGGCCTACATTGACAGCAATAGATAGGGAAAATAAAAAATGTAGGTGCCCAAAATGTTACAATTAAGTTTCAAGAACTGAAAACACACTCTCAATGGGTTAAAGGCAACCAGGCTATAAGAGAATGCAAGTGTCTTTAGATATAGACTCCAGAGAAAACAACCGTATATTTACACGCTGCAACTGCAAACATCCATACTGCTAGTTGTTCTTCACTAACCCTGCTCACCTCACCTTTATAAAACTAATCTGTATCCACCTTCCTTACACACACTACAAACTCTGCAAACACACTCAGACACACACAAACATGGACACACTCCCTTATATTACCACAACATGCTGTACACACAGTCCGGGATGCGCCGCTGAGCCACTTAGCAAACAATCTGTAATATAGTGTTTGTGAGCACTGCATTTTCTTACAGACACACTCACAAACGTAATTCCCAATGTGATCGCTAAAGTAAGTGTGTGTGTGTGTGTGTGTGTGTGTGTGTGTGTGTGTGTGTGTGTGTGTGTGTGTGTGTGTGTGTGTGTGTGTGTGTGTGTGTGTGTGTGTGTGTGTGTGTGTGTGTGTGTGTGTGTGTGTGTGTGTGTGTGTGTGTGTGTGTGTGTGTGTGTGTGTGTGTGTGTGATCAGAAAACACACCGATCGGAGAAAGAAGCCCTGCCCGAGGCGAGAGAAGAAGAAGAGGAGGAAGGGAGGAGATAGGGATGGAGGGAGGAGAGGAGAGGAGACAACGGAGACTGTTTTCAGGGTACTTCTTTCAAGTACCTACCTCCCTCAAGCATGCCCACAAACTAACACACACTGTCTCTCCCTAGCTCTTACACTTACTCAACCCACCCACAAAGAGTCAAGGCATGAAGGACATCCACACATGTCTCCCTCTCCCTGTCCATTTCTTTTTCTTTAACTATGTCTTTACTCCCTCTTTCTCACACACACACACACACACACACACACACACACACACACACACACACACACACACACACACACACACACAAACACCTCTCTCAGTGTTTTTCTCATTAAGCCCACAGTAAATCAGATCACGCCTTTCTGCAATAAATTACAGACCAGGGGAGGGAGGTGGAGAGGGAGAGATGGAGGTGGAAAAGGAGGAGAAGAGTGGAGTTGGGTCGTATCAATGTCAGGATGCAGGCAGCGTGACACGGATGGATGATATATTATCTTGGAATGGGACATGAGAGAGAGTTAAATCACATACATGTGGAGATGTAACACTGCATGCACATGTAAGAACAAGCAACACGCACATAAATAAACACGTACATGTACACACAGCAGAGGGACGAGCACCAATAACACCAAAGCATCAGCAGCCTTCACGCCCCATGGCAGCCGGACGCTTACACACATTAGACAAATCAAATGGCCAAAGTCAGACAAAGTCGTGAAGTCAACATGGTCATGACCAGGGACCTGCACAGGTACGGGCTAATGTTGCCCGGGCAACGGCCCGTTTGCCATTTTTGTCTGACCTGCCCCTCTGCAGAGAGTGAGAGTTTTTATTTTAATTTCTGTTGTTGCCGAATAAACATGATAAGCCCACAATTAGTACTATAGCGTCTCGCTGCGGGAAACACACCAAGTCAGCGCTGTCATCTGCCCCCAGTCACGTGACTGTTTACAATCTGACGGCTGGAAGCAAAGGAAAGCCCTCCGAGTCCGGCCTCATATGGCTATGGTGATCACACCAAATGGCCACCTGGCTTTGGTGGCAAATCCCCGGGTCAATCTGTCCCCGTTTTTAAATATGCTTTTAAGACCACCTCTAGTGTTGGATTTTGGAAAATTGATTTTGAGTTTTCTCATGGCAGTTAGACTAGGGGACAAACCAGGGGTATTCACTTCCTCTTGACACCGTCGTTTATTTACAAAAAAACACCTGAATATGCTTGTTATTGTGTTTCTGTCTTTCTGTGTCTTTTCATCTGTGTAAACTCCCTCACCGCTCGCTCTCTTTTCTTGATCGCCCTCCCACGTGAGAACAGTTCAATGTCCCGCTTCATGATTTCAGCCATGTCTCTACTTCAGTTTGACCATCTCCCTTATGAAGTTATGGAAGATAAATAAGTAATTAGATACGTTACCGTTACTGCGCTCATAAAGAATGATAATAATAAGAATAATGCGTATTGAACTGGTTTCATTAATTAGTGAGTTTATTTAAGCTAATTAGTTAGAAGCCCTATTTTATCAGTATGTCTGCACAGCAGTTGCAATGGTCAAACTACATTAAAGCTGAATTGTTGATGATGTGAATTAATGTTCAAATGAGTTAATGTAATAATAGTTTTTTTTTTTCATGCATAGCCTAATGTTACATTTCTGTGCTTAAGAATGCTTTCAAGACAGAGGAGACTGAAGCAGAAAGAGAGAGAGATCTGAAGAAGGCAGCTAAAAGGACTGCCACTTGGCAGAGCTGGATAAAAGGTGCCAGCAGGGCAGCTGCATGTGAAGCACTGTGATTATGTCAAGAAACTACATACATTGGAGTACACTAATAAAAGAAATCAGTGATAATATATCACTTTTCACATATTTTCTGCTTGGGCCCAAGTCTCCAGTTCAGAGTGCATTTGAGAGGCTGAACTGAACACAGTCCGAATAACGAATGTAGCAGTTGGAATGCAATGAAAGTGTTGTGTTTTTATTTCATTAACCTTTTACATTAAAAACAAGTTAGAATTTTGAAAAGGTCTTATGTTTTTTTTCAGGAGGGGAGGCCCTTTTTTCAGTTTAGAGCAATAGCCCCTGCAAATGTATGTGCACGTCCCTGGTCATGACATCATCTCAAAGGCATTTTGATGCACTTATTCACCCTCCAAGAGAACAATAGATGATTGTTGGGCAACAAATTATTTTCAAACAACACTATGCTGCTCCAAACAAGTAGGAAGAGATGTTTGGGACATCAGTGTCTCTGGAATAAAGAGCTCATTTATTCCATAGAAAGCCACTGTTAAACTGGCATTTAGAATACTTCAAGGGCTTGGATGGGCAACAAACTCGTTCATACCAACAATGAGCAAGATGTTGGAAAATATCTGCTTGACTGATGATACAAATGTACATCACGCTAATGTGCTGCTGCACAACACAATGAACTAGCTGAGCCTGCTGTAAGCTATTTTTATCCGACATCTGCGTTGCATTTGGCGCTGTTAGTTAATATGAACTCAGAATAATATTTTTTGCCATCTGGAGGTGAGAACAATAACACCATAATTTGCTGACAAAGGAAGAAGAAAGGCAAAATGCTAGCTAGCAAACACGGATGTAACAATCCATATATACAGTACATACACAACATATATGCATTCCTGTTAACACAATGGGTGTAAACAGGAATGTTTGACAACAAAGAGATTATTTGTGTGAGTTCAAAAGGCAAGACTCATTTTTGCTTCAAGGCAGCACCTCTGTGTAAAACGAAGATAATTAACAAAAAATAAGACAAACACTTCATAAACTGATTTTAAATCTCCAACAAGACTGACTGAATATAAAGAACCAGATATTTAATTTGCCTCTCTTTGTTTGCCCAATTCCCTTGGTTTTCCTCCTCTCGAGTATTGATCCTCCCCTTTTCCGTCCGAGCCTCATTTCTGTCAATCCAGCCTTGTTATCTCTAATGAAGACAACACTTTACATGCCTCTTCTGCACCTGAGGCCCAACATGGCTAACATAGACAGTTGGAGGGACCCCATGATTATATCAGTGCTCCATCTCCTCCAGCCCCCCCCCCCCACTAATGTTGACATCCACTGGTGAACACACACACAGGAATAACAAAACATTTAGCATTGCTTGAAATTGACCCTCAGTATTTGCATAGAGTATTTGAGTGAATGCAGGGAAAGCTGACAAGATACAGTTGTAGAAATAATACTCGAAGTTTTTGTCAGTTTCAACATCGCACAGAGGGGAGGGAGAAGCCCTCTTCTCTTTATGCTGCTGTAGCCGACTGTTTTATAACACTGAAGGGGTTATGAAACTCTCTCGTCTCAGCTGGACCTGTCCACCTGTTCTCTCTGTCTCAACTCACGCATTGTCATACACAGATAAACTACATACTGTATGAATACCAAATCACAATTCAATAATATCCTTTAACGTACTATTAGTGGAACTGTGTCCTCACAATTTCATCATATCATCTTATTCTGTTTCAAAAATAATAATGTATGTTGTCTATTATTTAATGATTGATGTTAATATATAATGAAATGTTTGGGGACATCATGAATTTAGCCATTTCATATACAAGTCTATATAATATCAGGACATTGTGAAAAGTATGCCAAGGTGATCAATTCACATCACACAGAATTTATTCTAGAATTATTGCCTGCCATTTTTTGTTATGTTAAAGGTGGGGTAGGTAAGTTTGAGAAACCGGCTCGAGATACACTTTTTGTTATATTCCATGGAATGCTCTTAACATCCCGATAGCAATGAATATCTTAAGTGCTTTGACAAAAAATCCATGACAAAATGTCATCTGTGGAAGCTGTAGCGCTGTAAAAAGTACGACCAATCATCTGAGCCGGCCCGGCTAAAATAACTGGATGGCCTACCTGCCTGTCAGCCTTCCATCTGCACACAAACTTATCTCGTGCCCTCATTGGTCATGTGCGCGTTCGTGTGTGTTGGAGGAGGGGCTCTGTAAGGAAGTGGCAGATTTTTTCCAGCTGTGTATTTTCAAATTCTAGCGCACTCGAGCTGGTTTCTCCAAAATTACCTAGCCCACCTTTAATCTATGAGGTTTATGTTGTAAATGAATCTACGTCACATAAACAACACGCATACACAAGAGTGTTTAGCTTCCCTACTTCACTCATCAAGATTTATTTGAGTATGTGCATGCTTGAGTATACTGAATGTGTGTACTTTTGTAGAGTGTTATGCAACACTGTTCACACACATCTTAATGGTTCCCT
This sequence comes from Notothenia rossii, assembly GCF_949606895.1. Lineage (NCBI taxonomy): Eukaryota > Metazoa > Chordata > Actinopteri > Perciformes > Nototheniidae > Notothenia > Notothenia rossii. Next base: position 18,578,406 of record NC_136905.1, read on the forward strand.
TTCAACTCATGGACAAGCTGGTAACCATTAAAACACACAAACACACACACACACACATATACATATACACACGTGCACACTCGTCTTTATTCTTAAAGCACCATCTATTATTCAGCGAGAGCAGGTGGGAGGGGCGGGGTAAAGCGGTAGTTGGGGCATGGCTGAATAGAATGATGGTGTGGAGTGTGGGGGCAATCAAGGGTGGAGACATGTGTGTAAGTGTGAGATTGAGTGTGTGTGTGTGTGTGTGTGTGTGTGTGTGTGTGTGTGTGTGTGTGTGTGTGTGTTTTTTTAAAGGAAGCAACCCCCACCCTGTGCACATTTTCAGCTCTAGTCCCATGAATGGTAAAATTGTAGCCGGCCGCTGTGATGGAGGAGTGAGAGGAAGACAAAGACAGAGGGGGAAGAAAGACCCCCGTGACCCACCAACCCCCTCCTGACTTCCTCTCCATAGTCACACTTCACCGGGGTGACCTGTGTCGATAGACATATTTCATCAGCCATAAACCTCTCAATAATATATATTCCAATTATGCTCACCATGCAGGACAATCATATTCTTATCTTAACCAAATATGTCTTTATAGTTCTGTGATAGGATAGCAACCTCCTGTGCAGTGCATGCTGGGATAGGCAGCCTGCATGACCCTGAAGTAGAATCAGTTATAGTTTGGATGATGAATGGATGGATGGTAAACATTTAAAAAGGTCTAAAATATAAGCTAATTGTACATTGAATATTCCTGGACATTTAAGAATGAAATGTCTGTTTGCATGTAGAATATACTTATATATATATATACTATATTATTAGCAGATGAAATAAATAACACAGGTGTTGTTGTGGTCTTCAGCCATGCTAGAGGCTAGATGAGACTGTACATTAGTTTACTTACTTAGGGAGGTGTAATGGCAACCGTGTCCACTAACTTAGTTTATCATGTTAGCATGTTAACATTTGCTTATAAGCACTAAACACAAATCTGATCCTGATGGGAATGCTTTTCGTTATTCGGGAATTTACTCAAAACACATACAGAACAAATAGAAATTCGCTACTCATAACGGTGCTAGAGACAAAACGTCAGGGGACCACCAACATCACTAGGAGTGAATGTCTGTACAAAATGACATGAAAATGTCTCATAGGTCCAAAGTGGTTGACAGACTGTCATCGGTTGACATTGCTATCCATGGAGCAGATACAATTTCTATAAGCACATTGTTGCTGGGACAAATTTAACCAAGTTAAAAGTTAACATCGGAAAATGTACATATAACAACTGTCATAGGTCCAAAAAGAAAATGTGGTGGGAATTCACAAGACATATGACTGTATCACAATACGCCTACACTGCTATTATTCACAGTCTATGCTGAAACATTAACTCAGGGCAAAGACTCTGAGAAGGCGGCTCAGACAGGATGATAATACTGTATCACTAGAGACACAGACGTCAACTACAGCTGAACAATTGTCTTGTTTGCTCATGGCAAGAATTAAACACCCAAAAATGCACAGCAGCAGATTCAGATTCAGTCATTGATCAAAACGAGAGAGCTAGTTTTTGTAACTGAAGGCCAAAAATGCAAATGTTGGCCCATTCAGTCAAAATACCTCCCACTCCTATACCCACACACATCAACTGGGTTTAATCTGTCTGGCATGGAAGATATCTGTAAACAAATATCAGTGTGAAGCCGGGGATCAGTTCACAGAGGAGTGCAGTACTGATGGAGGAAGATGATGAGGAGAGAGGAGGGCAGCACTGGTAGAGGAAGATGATGAAGAGAGAGGAGGGCAGCACTGATGGAGGAAGATGATGAGGAGAGAGGAAGGCAGCAGGAAGGAGAATCTGGGATGTACTTATTCAAACTCAGAGGGAAATTGGAAATCTGCCACCGAACTAAAAGCCAAAAAATACGAATTCTCACTATTTCATCAATGAAACTATAATAGTAATCCTTATTTGCAAACCTACCTATTATTGTTATTATTGATTAATCCGTTTACTCTCTTTTGATTGATTGTACGATGTGAGGGTCTAAGGACAGAGGGTGTCGTATTGTCATACTGATATTCTGTATAAACTGTGAAGCCCACTGAGACAAATGTAACATTTGTGATATTGGGCTATATAAATAAACATTGATTGATTGATTGATTGATTGATTGATTGATTGATTTACAACAACACTTTAAAACCCAAAAGTATTAAATATGCCTTCATAAACCCATCTTGTTTTCCCAACCAATATTCCAAATCTCTAAAAACATTCAGTATATGATCGGATAAAACACAAACAACTGCAAATCCTCACAGGAGAAACTGGAGCTAGGAAATGTTTGTTGTTTTTATTTGAAAAAGAGAAAAGTAAAGATTTCCAGTCCAAGCTCCACAGCGCTGATCTCATTCTTATTCAGAGCCACACGTGTCAAACTGTCCCCCGGAGCTGTCTGCATGGAGGCTACCTCACTCTGTGGAAAGTTAAGCAAAGGATTTTTCCCAATTGTCTTTTTTAGGTCATCTTTCTGATGGACTTTCTGCACCACACCAGGTAAAGATTAGATTTACAAAGAAGCTGTAAGCAGGCAAAGTCACCTGCATGAATAATGACTCAGCACCGAGCCATGTGCTAATGAAAGTGCATGTGCAGAAGCTTGTGCATACATGTATGTGTGTGCGCATTTGTCAATGTGTGAACGACAGATTTTGCTATCCATAACCGGTTGATGCGTCACACAGTGAGCTGCAGGCTTCTCAGAAACATTTCCTCCAAACGTGGGAACTCCTGTGATGTAACGGCTCTCTCTGTGGGGGAGTGACTTCTGCTGTGAGGAGCAGGCAGCATCAATGTTTGTGTGTTTACAGACTTCCTGTTTTGGGGCTAAATGAGACAAACAAGCCCTGGTCTCAAGGAGAGATGGTGGAAAACCGAAAAAACAATCACAGAAAAGTTTAGATATAGATGCCAAAGGGTTCAATTGTATGAAAGTGTATGAGGTCGAGGCAAAAAGAGAGGGAGAGGCTTAGTGAGAGGAAGAGGTGAAATAAGAAGAGAGTTCCTCGCTTTCCATCAGCAGTACTGTGATCAATATCAGTGTCTGACAGGGCAGCGCTCCGGCCTTTACCGTAAATCACTTCCTATTATGATGGAACCTCTAAATCACACACGCACACAATAACTGACCTGCTGCAAACACACGCACACATATTCACACAGATACATTGATTCACACACAGCACACACCGGCATTAGATATTAATGTCTTAAGAGTGCATTCCCAAACACAGGCAATACACTTCCCTCAGAGAGCAGGAAAATATGACCCGCAGAACCACGATGAACGATTCAGGTGAAATACTGGAGTCAGCACTCGATTGATGCACAAAATGTGCTCAAGATCATTTACACTAAACAGGAGCAAGTTTTGCAAGCAAGTCATATTTAAAGAACATTTTTGATATTAAAACCATGCCACCTTTGTTTGCCTTAAAAACAATATTGAGTGTCAGCCAAGACACACTATTTAAAAAAAGTTAAATGCAAATGAAAGCTTACAATACCTCTGCAAAGACAGACATTCTTTTTGTAGATGGATTCCTATTCAGGTGGACATATGTAATTATATAATAACTGTGACTCACTGGTTCAATTCCACATCCAAGATGAATTTTCTGCCGAAAGCGTCCACTTGAAAGCTTGCTTGGGCCACATGGTTCACCTAGGAAAAGTAGAGAAGACATGTTATTTACTATAACTAGAGGCTGACATTATCATATTCATGGCTTTATTCATTATCATATGCAAGGATCAATTCTCCTCTCCATTGATGGATGGCTGCATTGTCTCTTTCAGAACCAATCAGCAGTAGGAAGACTGTTTATATTAAGCCATCAACATCTGTCTTCTACTGAATTTGAATTTCTGCAAAGGATCTCATGCAAGTGCTTTTTATGTAATATCATCTCAAAACTATGACTCATAATTAAAAACGTACATATTATTATACCTCGATGACACGTCATTTCTATGTTTACCAGAGTGAGTTTGTATGTTTCACAACGCCAAGGACTCATTGATATTCCTCATCCCATACTGAACCATATAATTCCGCTGACTGCTGTGTGTGATTGATTTGACTGGAGGGGGGTCTTCTGGGCACATATGGGACAGGCTTTATTACAAACCCTCGGGTCAATGAGAACTCGACCCAATCATTCCTCTGCAGGTCTAGGGGAGTCCCCGAGCTGGGCTAAAACTCGCCTCACCCTCCCCCAGACTCGCCCCCCCGGCTACCTTCATCAACAGACCGGACACCCCATGACAGCGATGGGAGGAGGGGTGTGTCGGGTTCTTTTTTTTAAAATGTATTCAGGAGGTGCCCTTGTGCTCACCCAAGCACGACCTCAGCCCGTGAAGTCCCCATTGACCAGAGACCATTGTTTGAAGGCGTGTGTCTGCGCGTGGTCAATGCATATATGAGCGGCTAAGAGGGTGTGTGGGTGTGTGTCTGAGTGCGTTCAAAGGGCAATCCCTTTCCATGGCACACTTGCGATGAAATCTTATCTGGCAGGTTTGGATCCGTGATGGGGGGAGGTACCAGTAATTGTGTTTAATGAAAGCACATCCCAGCTTCACTGAGCCGAGCCGATAGTCTGAAGCCACCGCTGACTCTTGATTTCTGAGTTATAGCAGACTTTCCACTCATGACTGTCGAAGTATGACTGTAAGTGCTATCAACGCAATGCGCCCAGACAAAGAGGCAAACATGCAAACCAACACACACTGATTCTACTGGAAGCTTTTGTTTTTCCACCAAAACAACATGAGCACTCTGCTGAACTCTCCACGGCTCATTCAGTGGTGAAGCTGTTTGTGTCTGAGACTGAAAATAGGCAATGTAACTGAAGTCTAATTATAAACTTCTGTGTGTCACATATTTTCAGAACTATTTGACCGATTTGTTTTTAGACTGTTGGTCTAAAAACAGCCAAATATCTATCAAACTTGCAAAGTGCTTGTGACATCACGGCTGATTGCAGACCAGATTCAAGCCTCTGGAGAATAAGAGACTCAGAACATCAAATATAAAATGAGAGAGGCACGTGTCCTCTTCTACCCTGAATTTATTAAAAAATATATATTAAACCGCTAATTAAGAACTTTACAACCATTACCTATTATCTGTTATTTTAATTAGTAACCATGGGCTGACAATACATCTTTAAGCTAAATAAACACATCTTAAAGGTGTCAACTGAAAAAGTAAATGCGTGTCTAGATAGGCTCCTAAGAAGGTACTTGACTCGTGACAATATGATATTTTAAGCATGATTTTAGCTAATCTTCTTAAGAATCTTTGTAGAAAGTTGAAAATGTTCCTTTGCCCTGCACAAACTATGTATTAATCTTAGGATGGAGATTAGCATCAGCGTCAAAGGAAAACACTAACATGATATCTGAGGGCAGATGGCTGCTGTTAGCATGTTTACCCATCGGGCTGCAGCTCTGAGGTGTGAGAGGGACAAAGGGTTAACACCTCCCTGCATGCTACCATCAGTAGCCCTCTCCAATCTCTGGGCCCTGAATAGGCTAGCAAACCTAAGCCGCACAAATTAAAAACGCATGGAAGGTTTGCACAATGCTAATTGACTCGTCTCTTGAAATGAACCCAACAGACACGCTGCTTCACTGAACTGAGTCAGCGAACACTGCTACAGTGATATGGATTATCACCGCATTGGTTATTAAAGACAAGGCGGAATGTAAGGTTTCCTGTCAAACTATCTTGTTGCTAACATTGGGTTTGGATAATCACTAACAGCTCTCTGCATCGTGTTGTAACATAATGGTTTGTGGGTGTTATTGTCCAAACTTACTGCAAAACAAAGTTTACCCCAAGCCAATAAGACTACAGTGGTGTGCTTGTTTCAAACAGTGGTAGTGTTAACTAAAGAACTGTAAATATACCTATACAACCATTATCAAATCATCTTGGTTATCAATCCTACTTTAGAACATACTTTCTAGAGATATCACTGTAAATATTCAGATGTTGAGCTAGTATAGCCAACATTTTATTGTTTTTTTTAGAAGAATGTAGATATTTGAGAGCTAAATCAAAAAGGATACTGCATTTAGCGGTACCGTTCTTTAACATATAACAAAAATGTGTTCCTTAAATGTGTTTATTAAAAAGATAATGCACTTGTTATGACCATTAAGATTGTGACTGTGATGAAACACGTCCATAAAAACCTTTGTTTTAAATTGGCATTTCATGGGTTTAAAATGCCTAAAAATATCAACTACTGGTATTCGCCCTGACCAGACAAATGCTTGAAAAAGAGTATAAATATTGTTAACGCCCTTCTAATCAGTTGGCAGGGGAGGCCACTGCAATTCCTGCCTTAAGGTTTTCTTCTCAGCCCTCTCTACACCTGCATTGTGAAAGCGGGACTCTCAAAGACATTTCTCAAGTGTAATCGTGTTGTACATGGGCCGTTCACATCGATGGATGATCTCTTGATAATATATAATCCCTTCCACTTAACTCGACTTGCATGAATTGACTAAAATACAAAATAAAATGTTGCTTTATGTGAGCTGATGCAGGTGAGGCAGCTCCTGCATGCAGCAACCCAGCTGGACACACAAGATGCAAGTTATCACTAAATTATGAATTATCCTGTTGGCCAGATGACTAAAGCAGATTTCGTACATTCCTAAATGTACAGTGTGAATAGAGAAACATTTCTTGACAAATCAATAAGCTAAATATTGTATATCCATTGAAAGGCAGAGTGATGACCCTGCACAGTCTAATTAGAGAGGCTTAATTGTTTCAAGCTTCTGCTGTTTTTCTTGTAATTGACTAATTATTAGTTTTACCCTCTGAGAACAAGGGTAGAGGAGGAGAAACAAACATAAACATGGAGGCAGCAGAGAGCAACACACACACACACACACACACACACACACACACACACACACACACACACACACACACACACACACACACACACACACACACACACACACACACACACACACACACACACACACACACACACACACACACACACACACACACACACACACACACACACACACAACAAAACACTGTACCTGGCTGGAGCCGGAGCTGGCTTTCACCCTGGTGCTGAGCTCATCCTCTGTGATCTGGCTGTGGTTGTGCCTGCTGTAGAGCAGGCGGAGAGGCACCGTGTCCTCCTTTCCCACAAACCTGCCAGCATCACGAAGAGCCTTCAAGCTCGACAAGGCGTCTCCTGCACAGAGAGGAAAACAGATGTCATTACCCGCCTGTCCCTCCGTGCGGGAAACAGAGGCACGTTCATCATAAACACCGCCATCTGAAATGTCGACTGGTCCATTTTTCCTTTGATAACAAGAAGCAGCAGGCAACATGCATATTTTAGAGGGAAACCATGAACTAGCCGAAGCTACACAAAAACAAACAAACAAAGGCCTGTGGATGGTAATTTAAGGCTTTTAAAAGCACGATGTGTTGATGTAATAATATGTGAAAAGGCATCAGTTACCATTTTGGGCATCAGGGTTGCTCTGGTGGCCGACGTGCATCAATCCACAGACGCACAAAAGGGAAATCCACCATCGCGGGCGCATCATCAGCACCATCACCTTTCACTCTCCTGCTGGAAATTATAAAACAATGCGGTATTCCGGGAGCAGGCTCTCAGAGTCCTGCCTTCGCTAGGGGAGCTTGAAGCTGGGGCTGGTCGTCTGGTTAGCGCAGTCCCTCTGGTTGGGGGCCATCGGGGTCCTTACAAGTCTGAACGCGGAGCGCGTCTGAGCGCACCGACGACCCGCGAAGCAGCAGCACGGAGCAGAGAGGGAGGAGAGGGGAGGGTGCAGGGGAGGGGAGGACTAGGGACACCTCCTTAAAACACATCAATATCCAACGGCTCACTGCAGAAACGCCTAATGCATAAATATGAGCGAGCAGTGGAGACAGGATGGAGAAAAGCTGCGGGCCCGGCCTTCCGGGATGATCATCGTCCGCCTCCTGCACCTTCCTCCATGTTAAAGATCTGCAGGAGCGCCATTCCTGCCCCAACCTGCCTGTTGTTGTCATGAGTCACTCTATCATGTGCATCTATGAATAACAAGAACATGTGTGTTTGTGTGGCAATTTTGTTTTTGTGGATTCATATGTTCCAGTTGGGCCAAACAACATGTTTATGAAAAGCTATTTAGGAAGGCTTCCTAATCCTTCAATCTACAAAACATTTAAACTGTTGACACATGGGAGCATCAACAACATACTGTGTCACTTTAAAACAAGACCTACAACAGCGTTCATTAATTCTGATGTGACACAGAACCACAAAAAAAGTATCCCCGGACCCATGCCACCGTATAATAAAAACAGTTTATGCGTATAAACTCAAGCCCCTTTAACCCTGCAAAATATAACTGTTCATGGATGCACCTAATGAGCAGTTGACAGGTTATGTGTACCATGTTGTATGACCATAAAAGCATTTTCAGTAGTTCAGAATATGTATGAGAAACAAATGACAATAATGTCTGCATTCAGTGTTGCTTTAGTGCTTTTATTTGCAGCTGTACTTACTGTACGCCTCCGAACATTGCTGCTCAGGTCTTTCTTAATGTCAGTGGCAGAGACTCCCATCTGACCCAGAGCATCACTTAGAGAGCTATAAGGGAGAACAGGGCTCTATGCTAATGCACTAACTGCAGGGCAGAGAGAGGCTGGTCCAGCTAATGCATCAGAAAAGCACAAGGCAGGTCATGAAAATTGCACTTAGGAATAATCCTAAAATGTCATATATAATGTCAAGCACCACACATCCAACCTACGAGACATTCAAATACATTATGCAACAATTATATGCATTTCAAATACATAATACGATCAGTTCGGCATATCTGAGAAGATTCAAGGCTACCTTTGTTCAGGTTATTGGGGATATTATTTTTAATTTAAGCTGCCTCTTTCACAAAATGCTAAATTTTTATGAAAAGTATTTATGGGAAACAACTGCAAGTAGGGACTGTAAACTATGGAAATAAACTATTCACCAATAGTTTATTACATACACTCTTTTTTACACAAATCACTTTTCCTTTCTAACGCAAGGCCTCTGTAATGTTGCCATGGGACTTTAAAGTGTTAGGGCCTTTTTCCTGTTCTTCAGAGCAGTCTTCAGGTGGCATTTCATTTCATAGCATCTAGAAGAATGTATCTACCTGAAACTAGTATGTATAAACGACTGTGGACTAATGTTTAGGCCCAAATTTGCTATGCATTTCTAAAATTAAATATATTGACATACTGTCAAGAACGTGAACAAATGATAATGTTTTATGATTTAACCAAATTAGACCATGTGGGCAATTAGTGGATATTTCAATGTAGAACAATGGATTTGCGTATTATTAAACGCTATTTTTCTTCACAAAGTAGATTAAGAGTTTGAATTCAGGTTAAAGCAATTAGCTATTATTATTTTTTCTAACAAAATATTTATATAAAATTTGACAAGATATTTGAAGAGGATTGTTTGAAAAGGGTTGTGACTGGATTTTAAAATATTATTTTTTAACAAAATGTTTTGACAAATATGACTATAAAGACAATATTTCAGTTTTAATTACTTTAACTTCGAGTCTACTTAGACTGTTCATTGTGTTCAGTTTAGAATTTAAAATTCCAAATCTGGTTTAAAAACAGCACAAGAAAAAACTGTCATTTTAAAGTGAATAGAATGTCCTTGAATGCTGCTAACCACATTTAAGTTTTAGAAAAACACTCAATGCTGTGAAAAAAAAACACAGCACATCCACAGCTGCCTTACATCTGATATAAAACAAAATGAGATCAATCTGCCTACTGACATTCCTGTGGAGAGATTATAGTGTTTTATATGGTTCACAACACAGAATATGGTATCCTTCAAGTATTTTAAAAAGGCAGTAATAGTCCAGTTCATCCCTTCGATTCCTTTCTCCCTAGTCCTCAAACCCCAGAAACTCTACTTCCATGTCATCACTCGACAGAAAAAGTCTCAGCAGGGATTTGTTGGGGATGTCACTCGGCTTCGCACTTTCATCGTGTGTGCTGATTTTCCGTCTTTTGCGTTTATAAACTCTCACCCTCCTCTGTATGACAGGAGCGAGGCTTGCTGAAGGAAGGCTCACTCCTTCCCTTTCCGAGAGGTTGTTTCCAGTCTTTTGGTCGGGCAGAACGTTTCCTTCCTGAGCAGCCTCACACACCGAGGAGTCCTGCTTCTCATCAGACTCCTCTAGCTGATGAGTGTTCACATCATGGAGGTGAGAGGGAGAGCTGTTCATGCGTGGAGATATTGTTTGGTGCTCCTTGTTGTCCTGAGTCTCTCTGGAGCAAATAGAGGGAAGAAATTCACCTCCAGAGGGCGCCGTTTCCATATTCTGCTGATCATTCAGAGTCTGCTCTGCTTTTTGGGTGCGAGAAGTCAAAGAGTTCTGTCGGCACGGCCGTTTACGTGCAAGAGATTTGTGCTTTGATCTGTACGAATTTGAGTGATTGTTCCTCCTCTCCCCCTCAATGTGATTCAGAGGAGCAGAATCCGTAACTGAACTGATTTTTAAAGTGTGTCCCGAGTAAGATCCCATGTGGCCATCAGCAGTCTGATGCTGCTCTCCTTTAATAATCTCTGTGGGGTCCAGATCCGTCTCGTGTCTCAGAGCAGTTTTCCCACAGGGTTCGGGAACAAAGAGAACGGAGGAAACACTGCACTTCAGTCTGAAAGGAATCAAAGACAAGTTTCCATGAGTAGAGTGAATAGAAAGACAAAAGGTCTATCAAAAACACATTGACTTTTTATAATCTTGTGAACATTATATAGGTGGAAGTTTGATCATATTACCTTTTAACCTGAGATTTGATGTGGAGGAAGTTGAAGTGCAGGGTTGACACCAGTTGGTCTACCACCAGGTACTCATCGCTCTTGGAGAAATCCTTGTGACGTTCACTCTGTAGATGCTTAACAAAAGGAAATCAGCCAGTTTTATCACACACACACACACACACACACACACACACACACACACACACACACACACACACACACACACACACACACACACACACACACACACACACACACACACACACACACACACACACACACACACACACACACACACACACACACACACACACACACACACACACACACACACACACACACACACACACACACACACACACACACACACACACACACACACACCTTTGTCAGTCTACTTAAAACAGGGCCAAATACTAATCATCAATATATAGTTATATTACATGTGAACGTAATTCCAAAAGTATAAGAGCCTCCTCCATTTGTTAATATTTTTTTACATCATATTGTCGGCAGATTTTTCTTTATGAAAGTTTGCCCTGCAGTATAAACACATACCTGATTTATCTAAATAGCAGTATATCTAAAACATGAATGTCTTGTGTTGTGTGTGTTGCGGCTAAGGCTGCATTAATGCAGGGCTATTCAATTAGTTTGGAATGGGGCCGGTTGATGAAAATGATCCGGGAAAAAGATGGCTTGAAATATGAGCAATCATATTAAGAGCTTCAGATACAGTAAATACTACAACAGCATATAGTGGAGTGCATATATTGTGTTTAATTAAATCAACAACATAGCCCCAAGGCCTTTATAGATCTAAATGGAAAGTTCAGAACTCAGTAGACCTACATGTGAAGCTAATTTGACCATCAACATCATTTCATTTGATTTAGGTGAAATTATCTAATCATTCACGCAGAGATGCAATAAATGACAGGAGTTGTCACTACAGTATCTAGCAGGTGGGTTCGAAACCCGAGCCCGCAGAAGTTTTCAGGCAATGTCTTTCCCATGATCTCTCAATTTAACAACCTCTCTGGAATAAAGGCACTCTGGCCCACAAAAAAAAAAAAGTAGATTACTTTTTAACATTATACTCAAAGGGCCAGTAAATATCACACCGGGGCCAGATTTGGCCCGCGGGCCGCCAATTGAATAGCCCTGCATTAATGTATTACAATTGTATTGCATTGAACGTTTTTTACCAAAATAACTTACCATTGAGACGTTCTCATATTTGATCAGGCAGCACTCGCAGTAACCACCTCGCTTCTTGTCTCTGTTCTTCTTTCGGACGTTTGCTCGCTCCTCGCTGGCCGAGGCTTTCACACCTCTGTTCCCAGAGGTTGCCCAAATAAAACCAAACATCAGAAAAAAAACAGTTTGGATCGCTGCATTTTGATCAAATGTCATTCGGGCTTGAAGAGTGGCTCCAGCAGTTCCAACTAAAACTTCTGTGCAACTTCTTTTACAAGTGTGATGAGTTATATTTCATCAAAATTGATAGTTTGGCTTCACCACACAATATGAATTAAAACCTGCACGACAACACAAGTATTTGAGAACAGGCGTCCCTAACAGAACATCAGTTATTTGTATTAACAGTGCTGTAAATAGTATAGAGACAACTGAAAAATACAGAAGGAGCCGAGTTAAAAAGTAAGTTAGTTAAAATACCTTTGAAGATCCTTAAGAGTAATCTTTGGTGGAATTTGCTAGTTTCAGTGGTTAAAATGTAGTTTTAAATGTAGTCATGTGACAGCTTGACCCACTGTGCTGAGATCAGCGGAGAGCCACGCAGAGAGGAAACACCGTACCTGTGTCCCGGCTGTTTAATCCCAGGATTCACCTTGTCGTGGACAAAGAAGGGACTACAGGGAGGAAGAGTCTTCAAGTTGAACACCGGCATGTTCGGCATAGTGAGGCTGATTGGACGGTAATGCCTGAGGAGGTAAAAATAAATATGTTATAGTCAGATGTAAACAACCCTCAAAAAGGAGGGGCAAACAAGCATCTTTTTATAAACTGTCTCTTTACCTGCTTGAATCCTCGACCTTGACGAAGGGTTTACTGATCCGCCCCGCTGGAAGAGACATGTTGATAGTCAAAGTAAATTCAAGCATGCATTTACAAAGCAATTAAAACAATGGACAACATTAAAGAGGACGGGGTAATGAGTCAATTCAATGTACCTTTGCATTTCTGAAAGCCTTGCTTCGCTGCTGAGCCAGCTTTCACCTATAACATTTGCAGAAAAAGCTAAAATTATTCTACAAGGTTAAATCCAAACTTTTCATTTAAAATAACAATCCCAAAATGTTATTCAATTTCAACAAAGGATGCATTGAAGAATTGTAACCTGTACACTCACACTTGTCTTGGCAGCAGTGGTAGCCGGACACTGCCTGCTGCAATTCTTTTGCTTCTTCTGAATATATGCAACTATAGCTGCGTGGCAGAAAAAAACAACACAATTACTTATTTTTGGAATTATAAATACATTAAAGATTACATCTACCATTATTTAAGACAACATACCATCTATATAGACAATTTTCACACCCCACTCCAGAGCATTTGACAGGATCTTGTTCATTTTCACCCTCTCCTAAAAACAAACAAGTGTATTAGCACAGAAAACAGTTCTTCACTTCAACTCGCTAGTGTTGACTTGACAAACCTGCTCTTTCACCACTCTCTCCACCAAAGACTTCCCTCGACTCGGAATAAACTGCAAGACAAAAAGAAAAGAATATGAACAAATTATTTAGAAATAAATTGTAACCGTAAGAAGTGACATAGGTGACAAATCTGCACTATAGTTTATATAGTTGAACAACAAAGGTGAACTCACAGAATCCGTTTGGCCCCGAGACTTGCTCTTCATGTTGTCCCCAGGCTGCTGCTGCTGCTGTGGTGCCGGCTGAGGGGAGCTGGGGCCGGACCCCGGGCTGGGGACCGGAGGGTCCTTCCTGAGGCAGTGCACATATCTAGCCTCCCTCTTGTTGGACACCAGATACCTAATTTCTTTGCTGAAGAACTTCTCAACAGTCTGAGGGACAAACGAGAGAAACACAGTTGTTGAGGAAAGCCCTAAGACATTTATACCACCTTCTTTAACAAATGCAACACACCGACTATGCTTATGGTGACTGAAAGGGTTTGTCCCAAAACCTCAATAATTGTTTTGATAATAACCACAATTTGTCCACAGTACAGTTCACCGAATACTGGCCAAACTGGCAGTGAATGTCCAAAAGATAACATTTATTATCTTAATCAAATATTTCCTGATTTAACTTACAATGTTATTTTACTGCGGTCTATATTCAGCCAACATTTAAATAGTTTGTCTTTTAAATTAAAAAATTAATTATTTGTATTTACTCAAATATTAAAACCAAAACTCAGGCATTGTGTTGCTAATAATATTGACGAATGTCAAGCAACACCAAGCCCTAGTGTGTTTTTGCAATCATCATTATCAGAATTCAGATTAGTCAAGACTTTATTGATCAGATGAAGCCTGATAAAGTCCGCTGAGCCGAAAGGAGGAAATCTAGCATTATGTGATGTAGCACAGAAGAATTGACAAAGGTTTGAACCTTCCTGACAGCCAATATAAAATCATTTGAAAAATGTGTTTAGTCTCACCCCTCCCAGGTCTTTGATGTCACCCTCCAATTTCTCTGCTTTTCTGTTTGAAGGCAGGTCCAGGTAAAACACTTTCCCAGCAAAAGGTTTGACTGGAGCAGGAGAGGACACACATGTTGGCTTCGCTTGGCTCGGCGTACCCTTTTCACAGGCTTTACCGGTTCCTTTCCCTGAAAGGCAATCAGAAAACTCACAGATGAGAGGAACACAGACAGGTCCCTTATAGATCTCAGATGAGAACTATATATACACTTCTACTAAACTTGTTCTCAGAGGAAAATGTGGTTATTTGTATTTAACTACATATTAACTATGTATTTGACCACTAGCTTTCACATTGACATCAGAATACTTCCTCCACCACTAAGAGTGTAATATAATATTAAAAGGCTGTTTCGTTGTGTTAACATTTTAATAATCATATTGTGGGTTGGAATAATAATAATACAAGAATATAAATAAAAATAACATTAATAATGTTATAACAATAATAAACATTACCTTGCCAGTTGGGTTCTGGATGCCTGAGGGTGTGTTTCGACTTCATGTTGTTCTCTCTCGTTGAGAACAAAAGTTGTTGTTGCCCTCCTGTCTTTAGTAAACATTCCCCAGAAAATCCATGTTTGTCCCTGTTTGTAAACAAAGACATTGTTTAGAACATAAGAAGAACATAAACAGTAAGGCAGGCTGAATATAAAGTATGAACACACTAAGGCTAACCTCACGTCCTTGGTCCCTTCCTATTGAAATGTACGCTAAACTAACTGACGATAACGTTAATTTTTGAATTCAGGATTACCGTGTAACGATAACGTTTCCCCGGCGGAAAGACAGCTCCGTCGGTTAGCTGCTCAATTTACGTTACATTACGTGTTAGCGTTGTTTGTTTAAGGCAGGGTATCCATTGTCAGGAGCTTTAACAACTGTTTATACAGCTGCAGTCAACTTTTGAGATCAGCGGTTTACAAAACATCTCTTTCCCGCTTTAAATCATAAAGTAAGTAGAGGAAGTATGTGTTGCCATGTCTGCCAGTTTCCGGTCACGTAACCACAGAATCACACATTTCTCAGTTTAATACTCACAGATTTTCTTCTATTACATTTAAATCAGATAGTATTCTTAAATATAATCTGCTTGTCTTTAAGAAACATAATTTCCATACTTTCGAGAAACTCAGTAGTTGTGTTTCTTTTGGAAACTCGTCAAACCTGGCAACGGCGGAAATAAGTAAATGCATCCTTTCTGTTTGAATGTGATGTTTCCACATCACTGAAAAAAATAATATATACCTTAAAAATCTATAGCAACATTTTTTTCATTTGCGAATACATCTTATACACTGAATGTGTAATTACCTGGACATACATTATTGCATCAAATGTAACTTGTAATTATGCAAAGTTCAAGAATGTGCTCTGCTGAAATGCCTATTGCGTAGGAAATGTCACCATGCAATGTTTTCTGTGTAAACCTCAACAGCTAGCTAAGGTTAGAGCTCCTGAACTCACATACAGTTATTATTTTTTCTTTTATAGCCTAAGAGTAGTGTTTCTGTACATGGGAGGCTTCGTTAACGCAGAGACGCTGTAGCAGGTAAAGTTAACAAGTGAGCTACTGTACATGGATTAGCTAACTCTGGTTATCTAGGGAGCTGCTTTCATGTAATGTTACGACACATGCATGGTTTTGTAATAACGTACTAACGCTGACCTTTCTGTAGCTGCTCATTAACTCATTTTGAAAAGTATAAATTAAAGCCTATGTACATATTAAAATACGTCTAATGTCAAACTGTATCTTTGTGTTGTTTCTAAAGAAGACAGTATGAGTCGTCAAAGTCCTGCAGCCAGTAATGGCATTACCCCTCTTCAGCAGATGGTGGCGTCCTGCTCCGGAGCCATCGTCACATCTCTGTTTGGTGAGATACTACACTTTTTATTTCAAATAACTAGGTTGAGGCTTTGCTTGCTTCATCTCGTCTAATGCACAATTTATCTGAGTGATGGAATAGTTATATTTATTGTAAAATGTATGTAAAATGAGTACTGCAGTATTGAAGACAGCGTTACTAGTACATTTCCTACATTCAAAACAAGTAGTTATTATCATTTTTGAGTGTTTTACTTTTTAAATCCTGTTGTTTAAATACTCTTGTCCACAAAAGGTGGTGGTAGGATCCATAGAAAACATGTGTGCCTAATTTCATTCATGGAGGTTCATGTTAATTTCTTTATTTTTTCAGTTACTCCTTTGGACGTCGTGAAGATCAGACTGCAAGCTCAGAAAAATCCCTTCCCCAAAGGTATAATGAATGCGTACTTTGTTGCTCTGGTGTTATGCTTAATATAGTACTGGTTCAAATATTACATGAGTTTGCCTTGTGTTAATACCTTTCAGGGAAAAGCTTTGTTTACTGCAATGGACTTATGGACCACATATGCGTGTGTGAAAATGGAAACACTAAGGCCTGGTACAAAGCCCCCAGTCACTTCAATGGCACAATGGTAAACATTTCAGATAGCCAATGCATGTCACCATTCACTTTTTACCCCAGTAAAACATTAGTAGCCTTACTTTGACATGTGCCATAGCTTGTTTGTCTTCTTTCACTGACTCCACACTGTACATCTCTGTAGGATGCCTTCGCCAAAATAGTGCGCCATGAAGGAACAAAGGCCTTATGGAGCGGTCTACCTCCAACCCTGTGAGTGTGAAGTCTTGTTTTCTCATTTTTTGAAGTTGTACCAATTAGTGGCAAACCACCTAGGTTGTCTCTCAGGGCTGATTACCAAAGATTAATTGCTGAAAAGTGTTAATAGATTTTTCTTTGATAAATCACTTGGTGAATTTATTTATGGTGTGGTTTTTTTAGCTGCTTTTTCCCTGATTGGAACACTTGAGTATAATATGTGGATATATATGTTTTCTTCAGTGTTATGGCAGTCCCAGCTACCGTGATCTACTTCACGTGCTACGACCAGCTGTGTTCAGCACTGCGGGTCAGGATGGGAGACTACTCTCAGGAGGCTCCTCTCCTGGCAGGAGCGATCGCTAGAGGTGAGCTAACCGCTGTCACATCAAGAGAACAGGACCACCTCTATTTAGAGCTTCATCATCAATTACCAGGGTTCCTACGGTCATTAAAAACCTGGAAAAGTCATGGAAATTCAAAATGCAAGTTCCAGGCCCTGGAAAAGTTAATGAAAAAAATATTTTTCCCAAAGTTTTGGAAAAGTCATGGAAATTCAAAATGCAAATTCCAGACCCTGGAAAAGTTATGGAAAACAATATTTTTCCCAAAGATTTGGAAAAGTCATAGAAATGTAACCGAAGTTGCATCAAATATAATTTATTTGATTTGTTTTAGACAACATGTTTCATATTTTCCAGCTTACCATGTCAAAATAAAAAAATGTCAGTGGTACCACTGAGAAAGAGTAATTTCTTCGGTCATGAAAAATTAGGTAACGGTCATGGAAAAGTCATTGAAAATCATTTGTGAAAAAGTGTATGAACCCTGAATTACTGCTGATCATCCCTCAAAACTCACCTTTTCACTCTTGCCTTCAAATCCTATTCCACCTAGCTTTGCACTTTTGTTGTTATTTTTCTTATTTACTTGCTTGTAAAGCGCTTTGACCACCAGGAAAAGTACTGTATAAATAACATGTATTATTATTATTATCTACATTTAATTAGTGTTTACAGAATGGAACACATCTATTATCTACTGAAGTCCCTTTCAGAATAGTAACCTTATTGCCGTATTTAAATGGTGCTAGTAGTTTAAGTAACAGATTTTATTACTCTAGGTTTTAATTTAGACCCTGACTTTTTAATAATGGCTCAGGTTTTAAAAAGGGCAGTTTATGAGGTTGAATACAATTTGCTTGACATTGACAGGCACTACTCTTTTCAAATACTAAATACTCCACCATGGTGAAACATAGTCTATAATGTCCTTTTCACCTAGTGCATTTCAATCATTTTTCTCTGCAACAGTATGATTTTTAGAAGATGTGTTTTGATCTTCTCCTCCCTGTTTCCTCTGTGTGTGTGTCAGTGGGTTCGGCGACAGTGATCAGCCCTCTGGAGCTGATCCGTACGCAGCTGCAGTCTCAGAAACAGTCATACAGGGAGCTGACTGACTGCATCCGCTCTGCAGTGCAGTCAGAGGGCTGGCTGTCTCTGTGGAGAGGCTTGGGACCCACGCTCCTGCGAGACGTGCCCTTCTCAGCCATGTACTGGTACAACTACGAGAAGGGCAAGAGCTGGCTGTGTGAGCGCTCTCACACCAGAGAACCCACCCTTACCATCACCTTTGTATCAGGAGCGATGTCTGGCTCTGTAAGTGCATCTGCTTTTCAACCTGTGGAAAAAGAAAGCAAATATAATAAACTGTCATATAATATAAGTAAACCAAAATCTAATCATTTGTACATTTCTCTTAGATTGCGTCCATTGTGACTTTACCCTTTGATGTCGTCAAAACGAGAAGGCAGCTGGAGCTGGGAGAGCTACAAGCAAAGAATTGTAATTATGGCATTATTCTTTTTCTTTTTATAATAATGAAATGTTACTAAAGTTTGCAAATGTTGTTTGTCAGTGGATTCCCAACAAGGAATAGGTTTAAGCCCGGGTGGTACTTCTGCATTTGTCTAAACTCACATGAAAAGATTGTGCATCCTATCATTGTCTTGGATTCCTTTAAATATATACATTCTCAGTAGACAAAATACAAAATAAAACTTTATTAAGACCCTGGAAACAAGTCAACAGCAATTAGGATGAAACGCGGGAGAGATATAGGTAAGAGCGCAGAATAGAATCTTATTTTAAGAATACAAATGTGATATTTGAATGAAAATAAAGCAAACAATGGGAGGCTTGCCCCTTGATAGCGGCACTGGATCTCTGTGAGGCAGTGAGTGGGCCGATGCGCAATCTGTTGATTAAAAAGCCTCAGTCCCAATCAATTTACACATTTAAATAAATATACGATTAGTTCAAAGTCCAAAGTAAGTATCACATCAAACCCCAACGGATATAAAAGCCCATCTGAGGACTCTTTGTGCAGCAGATAGGTTTCAGGCTCAGTATTGAAACTGAAATTGCATCGTTCTTCCTGTGCAGGTCTTACATTTCCTTTGCGGGGGTCAAGCTTTAGTTAGGAGCCTGATGTATACCAGCAAAAACGACTGGCCTTGTGGAATAAATCGTTTTTTCATACTCAAGGTTACTAGCAGTGAAAAACCTGGAGTTTATCTGACTATGGGGGCAGACAAGAAAGGCCGTTGTATTTGACTGAAATAAAATCCTCCGTCTTATATTTCAGTTAATGTGTCATTTGATGGTGATGTTATCGCTGTCTCTTCAGTGTCATGTCAGGTCTCCTCCTCCACCTTCAGCGTGATGAGAAGGATTGTGGCGCAGAGCGGGTTTAGTGGACTGTTTGCAGGTAGATACTTCTGTGATGTTTTGTCAACGATTACAGATACGTCTAACCACATGGCATCTAACCGCTCCTCTGATCTGTTGCCTCTCTGCCAGGTTTCATCCCGAGGTTGATCAAAGTGGCTCCAGCCTGCGCCATCATGATCAGCAGTTATGAGTTCGGCAAAACCTTTTTCCGCAAACAAAACGAGGAGAGGACACTCAGGCCACTGCAGGACACGAACGCTTGATATATTCCCTGTCATTTCTCTACAAACCAAACAGAACTACTGCTAGAGTTTACCTCTGGAGGGAGGGGGGGAGGGGGGGGGGGGGGAAGTAGAAATGTAAATGAACAAAATTATGAACTACTTGACCCTTTCTGAGTAAGAAGATTTCTATTAAATTATTATAATTAGTATTTATAATGTATTATTCTATGATTTGATGCGATAGATCCTGTGTGTGGAAATGAAAAGAGGTGATGTTTTCATCAGTGTTCAAATCAAATGCTTTTTGATGAATTGAACTGCCAACAGATGGCACCCCAGTGTTTTTAATCTGTATTCTTTTTAAAGGTCGAGCGCACTGTGCCTGAAGTCATTTATTGGTGATGTAACTGATTCCTCTATGTCACGCTCAGTCAGTGCATCCTCCCCTGTCCCCGAGAACAGATCTCCATGTTCTTGCACTTCTTCTCCAATTCCCTGTGAATACGTGTGAGACACGAAAGCCAAATGGTACCATTCTGAAGCTGTGAGTTTGTTTTCAGTTTGAAGAGACTGTGAATCATGTAAACTTTCTGAAAATGTTACGTCTAAAATGTTGAATACACGTACGTGACATTCTTTCGAATTTCTCATTCATTGACTCTATGCAACGTGTTCACCTCACTCATTATGGACATCAATCTCACTGTTTGAGTAAGAGCAGTTTATTCAAAATGAAGAGTGAAAAGGCAAATAAATCTAATAAAACATCTGCTGCGTGTCTGTGCAAATGACTGCTGGAACGAGCTAAAGGCGAAATGATATTTCAGTGTGGAGGTATACGGTTAGTCACTAACAAAACAAATTGAAATGTTCTGATGATTCAATCATTTCTCATTCTCGGAAATATATGTTGCAAAGTATTTTTTTAACAAGGTCAACATAGAGTTTTAGGAATTACCTATTTGTTGTAACTAGTGATCAAAATACTGCATTTTGATAATCAAAGGGAATAAAACAAGTGTCTGTGTCTGATGAAGCTGGACTTTAAAGTAAACCCAGAAGTGAAGGGTGAGTATTATCTTAGGGATCATTACCTGAGAACAAAACCCCTGTGAGACTGCAATTTGTACAACAATGACAAAGCAACACTGATAAAATAAAAGTATTTACACCTGACGTGAAATGTGAGACAGCATAGAGCAACACTTTGAAATTGTAATCTGACAAAAGTGAGAGTACATACATTGTAAATCAAAGAGATGACTTGTCCAAAAAAACTATTAAATAAACAGCTGGAGCAGAACATACAATACCCTTTTAACTGCAGGAAATGTTTCATAGTGCCAACATTGACTGAGGCTTTCAGTATTTTCTTATCTACATTCAGTATTTTCATACTGAATATGCATGCTGTGACTCCGGCAAACCTTTCAATTCTTACATCATCTGCTATTGTTTTCATTTATTTCCTTTAAAAAAGGGAAACAAAAACTGATGTTCCACAAAAAAAGAAACTAAACTTAATAATTCAAACACAGATCGATGAAGTAACGGCAGCAGATCCTCTAATAAGAGTCAGAGGGTATTTCCGCTGGATATTACGTTAATATTAAAGACTTTCATGAGTCCGACGGAACTGCACTTCATTTTTAACACAATTCAGAGAACATGCTACACCAGATTCTCCACTTGTAAACCTGATTTATTTCTATTAAAGCGCTTGGCTCCACTTACAGAAAATAAATGTCTACAAATCTACATGACCTAAATGAAGAGAGTTCCTGGATTGTCTGGAGATGTGTTTGTGTTTATCTCTCCATTCATTATGACGGAGTGAAGCCCGGGCTGCTGATCTCCGTCGCAGGACTGGCCAAACACTCGCTGGACTTCAGGCTGGCCAGAGACTTGTAGCTCGCAACCGACGTCAGGGAGCCGCACAGACCTCTTAGAGACGGGGTTTCCTCTTTACCTGGTTCACAAGATACACATAATCAATACTCACATCGGAGTGGACACCCTCCAGTGTTTACTTGCAGGGGGAGACGTACCTTGGTGGGGCCACAGTGTGCCGGGGGGCCTGGCCTCCAGACTCAGAGTGTGGGACGGGTCAAGAGACATCTGAGAGAGACTCATGTCTGCAGACAGCTGCTCCAGACTCTGGAAACTCTTCCTGCAATGAGAGGACAGAAGATCAGTAAAGATATTGGGCTGAAACAATAAACAGGACATGTATCGTAAAACATTTTATAATTTTAGTAATGTTAGAGAAACACAATCAAACAGCTGCTGATCCCCGATTCACAAATCTGTTAGTACTTTTGAGTTTAAACTGTCAGATAAAAACAATTTCATCTGAGATCTGAGATGTTAAAGGGCATTTTCTTTCATACAATTATTATTATAATTAGAAGAAATTAACACATTTTCCCATATTTCTTATTCCCAACAATAAATTGGAGGAACAGTCTTTGTGATTTGAGACTTATTCACAGATACTTGTATCTAAATATACTCTACACCAGTGGTTCCCAAACTTTTTCTGTCAGGCCCCCCCTTTGAAGAAAAAAAAAAGTCGGGCCCCCCCAACACAAATAGTCAGGCTCAGTGGCGGCGCCAGAGATTTATTTTGGGGGTGCTGTGGGGTAGCTTGACGTTTCATAGAGGGTGCTCAAACATTTAGGGTTTCCCATTAATGTCCCGGGCGCTACAGTGGAATTTTCTACTACAACACTCCCCACGCATATACACAACGTACCCGCAACTGTTACATTGAAGGCTCGATAATCAGCTCACGGCATATACGATAGGATACCTCTCTCAATACCCATATGAAACAGAACTGTAAAATTGTTTACTTTTTCTTTATGGATATTTTACAAATCACCCTTTTAAACTTTATTCTTTTTTTACTGTCATATAGTATTTCATACCTGTTTTTCATTTATTCTCTTATTTTTTTATAACTATAATGATTATATAAACGTGTGCCTCGGAAATAATTGTTCACATTAATGGTGACCAAAACGTTTGAGACCCACTGAGATAACACTGAGAGAGTCCTTTAGTTCACTGAGCCTCTCAGTCTGACAGGAGGGGACTCTCCTCCACTTTGTTGTTGAAAAAACTCCTTATATACGTTAGCGTAGCTCGCTAGCACCAGAAGCTAACAACAACGATCTCCGGTACCGGTGCGCTCTCTCTCTCTCGCTAACGCACGCACACAAAATGGCTCATTTCACACACACACAGAGCCAAGCTTTAATGAAACACAGAGACCCAGACGTAGGGATGGGTATCGTTAGGATTTTATCGATACCGGTACCGGTACTGCCTATCGGTATTTTTCTATACTCTTATCGATACTTTTCAATAATTTGGTGCTCAAAATTATAGACATGAATACAAGATTTGAAGATTAAACAGTAATTGTATTGTCATTTTCTTGCAGAAATAACTGTATAACTTATAAATTAGCTTCTCAGAAGCAGACACAAATAAATAAAATAACTTAAAGGGGCTTGGCTTGCCCTATCATGCTTTTTGGGGTTTTCCCTCAGATAGAGGATGAAAAGAGGCTTTTTTAACATTTGTAAATCATTTACATCTTTATCCAGACATTTCAAACTGACAACCTAGCTCGACAAGAGATCCTTAAAACATTGTCCCACAGTGACATCATGCAAAACTGTGATATTAAGAAATTGGTCAAAAGGCTAAGATGGCAAAAAGATAAAGGCGAGTACGTATATTATTCTGGATTGTACTTTTAAATCACAAAATAAATGATGTGCTGAACTGAAACACGTCAAAATGTGTCTGAAGGTTTAAACATAGAACAACATATTTGAGCTTAAAATATGTCAATTCCTAGTAAACGACCAACAATTGCTGATACATATATTGAAACGTTGACCTTTAACAACATTTATATGCAGTTTTCCAATTCACAATGACATCTTTAAGTTTAACTGGTTTATAAAGCATTCAATGAAAGGCCACATTATTCTAGGTGTAGGAGTTCACATTAATACACTGTGAGTGTTAATAAACTAAAAAAAGACAAGGCGATGTGCCTGCAAGACTGCACTCAGGTAAACAAAACATATTGCCCGTGCGCAGCAGCTAACCTGCCTGCGAGCCTTTGCTCAAGTCACACGGTGCGGCTGAAGCCCGCTAGCACTATTAGCACTAGGCTAGCAGTATCGCAAGCACCGTTTTAGATTCAATGAGTGTCTCGTTTGCAAATGCTTCATTAAGTTGCTTGTGTTACCCCCTTTACAAGCAACTAATTGAGTACATAGATTGCACCTTGCACTATCGCCACTACATTTTTTTAAAAGTGCACCCAGACCTTCGATCACTTCGCTCTGTCCGCCATGCCTGCGGGAGTCTCACAACAATAATAAGAGCGCTGTTGAGAGAAATGACGAATGGCATTTACAGTGGCCAATCAGAGGGGTCTCAAACGGATACATCATACAGGATGAGGGTTCCCAACCAACCAGAATGGTCTAAAGTTAAACTAAGGAAGTAGACGTAACACATATACCGATAGCAGCACCGTTTGTCCAGCGGCTTAACGGTATACCGATACCGTCCAATCAGGTACCGGTATTGACTTAGTACCGGTTCTCGGTACCCATCCAGACGTAATAGTACTGTACTGTATCATATTATTTTCGAATCAATAATTTTTCAAATTATGATTTCTTTTTTTCTTTTTTTCAATAACCATTTTTCCTCCTGGTCTCTTGCGCCCCCCCCCTGTCATGCCTCTGCGCCCCACACTTTGTGAACCACTGCTCTACACCAATGATTTCCATGTTTTTACTGCAGTAAATACTGCTAGCCATCATTTTGAGTGAAATCTTAAATACTAACTAACCTGCTCCAAAAGATACGTAACAGTGGCGCATTTTCAGGAAAGCCTCTTAACTAAATAACAAAGAAGAAGACACTGGATGCTTCATAAAATCACCTTATTTTCTAGGAATAGCTAGCTTATTGACAAAGGTAAATAAGCAACATCTCCTTGTCTGAACAACAGCTAAGCATGTTTGTGAAAATTCAATAATTCAGTGTCGATAACTGAGATGTATTAAGATTTTGATGCTAGAAGATGTGAACTCTTAGTACATACTCCTCCCACTGTCCCGTACTCTTCCTGTACAGCAGCGTGTCCAAGGCGACAGCGTTGGTATCCAAGGCGACAGGAGATGGCCACTGATTGGTCAGGTGGGCTGTCAGCTCTTGTCTGGACCGCAAATCATTGTTTTTCAGCACCGTCCTGAAGACAAAAGCAGGCACAGTTACACACAGGTTATGAACTAAATAAACTTTCAAAATAAAAACAAGGAGAATCATTCAATGAAGGCAGATCAGGCACAAATATAAGACATTAAAAACGGTTTGTCTGGCAGCAGCTCGAGGACTTTTTACTGTGTGTATTACTTTTTCTTATCAAATGCATCAAGTAAACAGAAATTCCATTAAAAAAAACAATCAATTTAAGAGTAAATAACATTTAGCTAGAAAAATATATCACCATTACAGAGGGCATGTTACTGAAAAATAAAATGTCTCAAAACATATGTCGATTACAATTATTCATTTACCAAATTGAAGGGCTCCTTGTATTGATAGTTTGTAAAGTGTTGGTATAAAATCAAAGATGAGATTTAGAAAAGATTTCTCCAAATGATCAGATCTTTATTCTACCTGTGAACTCTTGAAAACACTTTACCATCCAAATGTTCTCTCTAATTACTGTCTTCTGACAGTTTCTCAGTTTCTCTGCCTCTCTCTCTCTCTCTGTCAGCACTGCACGTCACTTTGCTTTTTACTCTATTTTCATTTCAAAACATCAACTGACTCATCGCACTGGCTTGAGACTGCAGCTTCATTTTCAGAAATCGTGACACTAATCCATTTAACAGACTCTGTAGCTTGCATTAAATTACTAATAAAACACAGAAAGGGGTTTCTCACTGATTAGAACATTCATTTGAAAGAAACAACACGGATGCAGCTTTTCCTCTTGGCTTAAAGCAACACACAAATACCTAACTGCCTGCAGCCTCCAGGCTTCTTGCTGTGTCCTGAATGTCAAACACACACCTCCATCTCACCATCCCTTAAATGCACTGACATACACACACACCGAGCAGGATGGACTCACAGTTGGTTCTGTAGTTCCAGTATGATGTACTCAAGCTGCTCTTTTTCCAGATTGTGTGTGAGGTGTGTGTCTGCTAGGCTCTGCTGAAGAGCTTTGTTATGAGACACGGCCTTCGACAGCTGGGCTTCTCGGAGACGCACCAGCTCTTCCAGGTAACCCTAAAACACAGAAACACACCCACTTGTTTGGCTAATTCCATTAAGGCACTGCTGTATAAATTCACGTCTGAGTTCGTTTTCGCCTTAAAGCAAACAAAATAACCAGAAGTGATTTCGCCATCGTCTAGATTAATTGATAAGTTGCAGATGTAAGATATATTACAGATGTTGTAAATTAAAGAAATAACATCAAAAAAAATCTCTTCACAGAACTCACATTCAACACTTCGAGCCTCTAATGATCACACACACACACACACACACACACACACACACACACACACACACACACACACACACACACACACACACACACACACACACACACACACACACACACACACACACACACACACACACACACACACACACACACACACACACACACACACACACACACACACACACACACACACACACACACACACACACACACACACTACCTTCTGCTCCAGTGATGTTCGGTACTTCTGCTCAAAGCGTTTGCACTTGCTGACCAAGTTGCTCTGCTCAGTGAAGATGGAGGCGGCAGTGGCCGTTTTGTCGGGGGTGCTGCTCTCGCTGCCACTGCTTCCCAGAGTCCTCATCTCCTCCTCGTCACTGCTGATGCTCTCTGCACTGCAAAGCACATTTCATATTAGTAAACATCCAGCCAACAGTGAATCTGACCCTCGAGACCAAAGCTGAATTATTGAATATTCAAAACATTTCAAATGTACATTTATTCTAAATACCAGTCAAAATGGCTTTGTTTGCCCTTACTATTCTGTACACTGATAATGAACTGTGTGATGGACGTTGTTTGATCTCACGTACTTCTGAGCGAACTTCAGGTACGGCGTGTAGTCGATCACCGCGGGGCAGCTGCCGTCCAGACCCTCTCCTTTCAGACAGAAGCTACAAGACAGGAAATCTGTTATTTTATCAGATTTTTAACCAACTTATCTTGTAAATAACTATTCTGTTGCAATATTTATGATTCAAGAGTAAAGTATAATTAAGTAGGGGAACAAACATCTATTTTTATTTTATATTTGAAATTAATGTCTTTGAATACATCTCTTTTTATTATTTTTCTGTTGATTGGTGTCAGATGATTTTATAAAACATTTACATAATAGCTACTAGATTTGTTTTTCAAATACTTCATCATTACTACTCATCTCATCGAAGGCACTATTAACAACCTGGAAGTAAATAAAAACATTTGTAACTATTCAGTGAGGCAGATGACTGATTCTACCTGACGTTTATTTTAGAGGATATAGGTTGTAGTGTTCAGAAGATATCCCATTAAGTGCGTTCAGTTTTCCCCTGAGGATCATTGTTCCTCTTTGCTAATGCAGTGTCATAGGCATATGATTTCTCCTTTAAAGCTTTTTGTCTTACACTATCACATAGTTCTGCAACGTTTGCAAGTGATGCACCTGCAGTTCCGGCAGCGACACTCTGGCCCTGTTGCTTCTCTGCTAGTTGTATTATATTGTGTTACTAATAGAATTTGCCTGCTACACTTCAGTGAGCTTGAATCACTGCCTGTGTTGTTGAAGCATTAGAAACAATAAAGATTATGGCCTAGGTAAAAAAAACTTGCAGAGAGGACCAGTGGTTCAAAGAAAGCTCTTATCTAAATTGACTGACACACTTATGATGGTGATACATGAAATGACTAGTTCCTCTTCAGTTATACAACATATCATCTAAAACATATTTATATTCCATTTATGAGGAGCAGGTTGTTATTGCACCCACATTATCATTTTTAACCCCGTTAACATGAAAGCCTTTTAATGTGATTGTTACTTTTTAGTCTGGTTGCCACCTATTGTGAACCCGTTGAGTACACCAAATTGTTATGTTACAAATGTATAGTAGGAGCATTTTGATATTGTGTATGTCCTTTTGGTGTCCAAGGAAAACGAACGATTATCCCTGATGTACAACAGGTGCAGCTATGTAAGCATCTCCATGTATGTTCTATTTTTTGTGTCTGCAAAGAAGTATAGTAGGGGTCCCCAGCACATATCATCATTGATAGGAAACTTGATTTATTATGTTTAACGGAGACATGGCAGAACCAGCAGGATTTCTTCGCTCTCAACCAAGCTACTCCCCCAGGCTACGTTTACCTCCATAAAACTCGCTCCACGGGCCGCGGCGGCGGGCTGCCTGTCATCCACCGAGCAGGCATCCGGGTCAGGGAGATTACCTCTCCCAATATCACATCATTTGAGTGTATTACATTCTCGCTCTCCGGATCACCTCTACTCCAGGTTGCCCTGATTTACCGCCCCCCCAAAGCTTCCACCACCTTCATGTCCGAGCTGAGTGAGCTTCTTTCCTCGATCTGCTCTAAATCACCTTCCACCTATCTGCTGGGAGATTTTAACATCCACGTCGACTCCACCAGCTGTAGCTTTGCCGCAGAATTTCTGTCACTTCTGGACTGCCTCCACATAACACAGCATGTCCAGGGCCCCACCCACTCCAAAGGTCACACGCTGGATCTAGTCTGCTCCACTGGTGCCCCCCCCTCTCACCTGCAGCGCCTAGACCTGGCAGTATCAGACCACCATGCCACCATCTTCACCATCCCCATCGCCCTGCCCAGGCAGCGCCCAAGGCGCACAATCACCTTCAGAGACACCAAATCAGTGAGTGCATCAGCCCTATCAGACCTCCTCATAACCCACATGGCACCGGCTCTCTCCGACACTTCGCCAGACGTGTTGGTGGCCCGCTACAACACTGCCCTCTCTCTCAGCCTGGACTCTCTGATTCCCGTCAGAAGCCGGACGGTGTCTTTTCTCCGCCCGGCACCATGGTTCACCTCTCATCTTCGCACAATGAAGCAAACTGGTGGTCGGCTGGAGCGGCTTTCCAGACGAACTGGCCTCACCGTCCACCGTATGGCCTTGGTGGACCATGTGAGGTCCTACAAGGAGGCTCTCTCCAAGACCAAGACCGCCTACTACTCCTCCCTCATCACCTCACAACAAAATCACCCCAGATCCTTGTTCTCCACCATCAACCGACTGCTCCGCCCCCTCCCTGCCACGTACACTGCTGAAGCTCCTGACCTCTGCTCCAAATTCCTCAACTTGGTCAAGGCCTGCCTTCCCACCCTCTACCCCATCATAACAGACATCATCAACTCCTCTCTGTCATCTGGAATAGTTCCCTCCTGCTTCAAAACCGCCTCCATCACTCCCATCCTCAAGAAGCCTGGTCTGGACCCTGAGGAGCTGAACAACTACCGACCGATCTCCAACCTTCCTTTCCTTAGTAAAACCTTGGAAAGAGCAGTCGCCGCCCAGCTTCATCAACATCTGTCCAACCATGAGCTCTACGAACCCCTACAGTCAGCCTACAGAGCACATCACAGCACAGAGACCGCCCTCCTCAAGATCACTAATGACCTCCTTCTCGCTGCTGACTCCGGACAAATCAGTATTCTCATCCTCCTCGACCTCTCTGCGGCCTTTGACACCGTTTCTCATACAGTCCTCCTGAAATGCCTCTCCGACAACCTTGGCATCACTGGCACAGCTCTGTCATGGTTTCAGTCCTATCTCTCAACCAGGTCTCAGTTTGTCAGCATCAGCGGCTCATCCTCCCCCCCGGCCCCAGTTAACCATGGTGTCCCCCAAGGCTCCGTGCTTGGTCCCCTACTTTTCACCATTTACATGCTCCCCCTTGGCCAGATCATACGTCACTTCGGTCTCAATTTCCACTGCTATGCTGATGACACTCAGCTCTATCTCAGCACCTCACCATCTGCCCAGCTTCCTCCACAGTCTATGGTCAATTGTCTCCATGCCATAAAAACCTGGATGACAGCAAATCTACTCAAACTCAACAGTAAGAAGACTGAGCTCATGGTTGTGGCACCCAAGGCACTGCTCCGGAAGGTTGGGGATCTCCTCCTCAACATTGACGGCTGTTCCATCTCCCCGTCTCCCGAAGTCCGTAACCTGGGTGTCACCCTTAACTCCACTCTCTCATTTCAGTCACATATCAAATCCGTCACCAAGTCTGCCTTCTATCACCTCAGGAACATCTCCCGTCTACGACCATCACTCTCCGATTCCGTGGCCGAGACCCTCATCCATGCATTCGTCTCCTCACGGTTGGACTACTGCAACGGAGTCCTGTTCGGGGTTCCCAGTATTGGAATTGCATCAATTAGCATGAATTACCATTATAGCCTATGGGAACACTAGTTTAAAAATGTCCGATTTGGATAATACTGGAGTGGTTTTGGGGGTAGTTGAGGATGCTCTCATTTTCAGGATCAAAAATTGCATTTTAACCAGAAAATCTCCACATAATGCCATTCATTTGAATTAACGCAAATGATGCTAATTGTGCAAACTACCCAAAATATGCAAGTTAGCATCTGGCAGTTTCTCAAGTGCAGGGGACCTTAACCCTAGATTTAAATAAATTATAAAACTTTGGTGTACTTAACATTTCCGGGTTCCCTAAGCTGGCAATTAGACTATTTCCTATGACACTTTGCCAAAGAAGCAAAAAAAGAACAAAAGCAGGACTGAAGAGCTACAGTGAGAAATAGCCAAATGTAATGAGTACCTCAAGTCAATGGTGTTGAGTCCGATGAGTGTGTCTGCCAGCAGCCCTGCCTCCTCTCCCAGCATGATCGCTCCGTCTTCGTAAAACCTCCTAGTCAACACACGTGCGTACATTATTGACATTGATTCAACTCCTCCAGATCTCAACAACTGATGTGTGATACTAGACATCTTGAGGTCAAGTGTAAGAAGATCTAAATCAGGGGTCACCAACCTTTTTGTCACCGAGGGCTACTTCAAGGGTACTGAGTAATACGAAGGGCTTTGATACGAACTTCCTGAATAACATAATTGCACGGTTCACCTTTAATGATAATATTATTATTAATAATAATCAGAATACATATTAATTTACTGTATGTGAAGGACTGTCTGATCACATGTTAATGTTAATTATTCCTCACAATAATTATTAACAATGATTTACCATTGCTATAGCAACCCCATTGTTTTTTTATGAAAATGTATCTATATTTATACACATTCTCGCGAGATCTATCAGGGGTCGTTGTAATGCTGCGTTCACACCGGACGCGACTTCGCTCTAATCGCTTGAGTTTCACTGCTGCTGCCAGCTGTGTTTACTCGCATCATTCAAACAAGACGCGCTGGCTCGGGAGCTACAACTACAACAAAATGAACATATTTTACCGTGATTAAGTTGTAATACACGTTTCTAAATGATGCCGAAGTAACAACATACTGATACCGTTTAGTAAAAACCATGAATTAATGCTTGACAAGTCAGCAGACAAGACGGCAGGCGAAAAACCTTTTAAAATGCTTGTTTTCTGAATGGAGATTGGGTCGACCAGGCTAAGCTAACGTTGTATATGCTCATTCCACACTCATAACAACGGCCTAAATACATAAATAAACCAGCGACTGTATTCGCCATGACACAGACAG
This sequence comes from Notothenia rossii, assembly GCF_949606895.1. Taxonomy (NCBI): domain Eukaryota; kingdom Metazoa; phylum Chordata; class Actinopteri; order Perciformes; family Nototheniidae; genus Notothenia; species Notothenia rossii. The sequence continues at coordinate 18,610,447 of NC_136905.1, forward strand.
TCTGTGGTTTGTACTTGTTTAACTTTTGTCTAGTTTCTGAAAAGATATGAGGAGCTGTGATCTCTGTTTGCGATGTTTTCTGGTTGAACGTCAGTGGCAGGCTGAGATCCTCACCACTGCTGTGTGTGTGTGTGTGTGTGTGTGTGTGTGTGTGTGTGTGTGTGTGTGTGTGTGTGTGTGTGTGTGTGTGTGTGTGTGTGTGTGTGTGTGTGTGTGTGTGTGAGAGAGAGCGAGCTACAGGTGGTGCCCCCTTACGAAAATGAACTATAGTATTACTATAGTATACTATAAGAGTTGTATAGTATCCTATAGTAAGTTTGTAGAGTTCTATAGTATTTTTCACCAGCTATCGTATTACTATAGTCTTTTCTGTAGTGCCATTTTACTAGCTATAGTAGCCCTATAATATTTCAATAGTAATACTATGTATCTAGATCTTTGTAGTATTCCTATATTATTTTAAATAGTATAACTATAGTATAATATATAGTGTTTCTGTAGTTGTTTTTTGAACACACTGTAGACCACTCCTATAGTAATAGCATGATATTGTCATAGTGAATGCATATTATTATATAGTGTTTGTAAAAGTATTACCATAGTGTTTTTTTTGGTGTTTCTGTATTAAGACTATATTATTTTAAATAGTACTACTGTAGTATAATATTTAGTGTTTCTGTAGTTGTTTTTTGAGCACACTATAAAACACTCCTATAATAGTATGATATTGTCATAATGAATGCATATTATTACCATAGTGTTTGTAGAAGTATCAACTCTGAACCTATCTGGGGTCAGAGTTCAATTTCACGCACCAAATCTCCATTTCACTTACATTTGTACATACAAATTGTGTGCTTTTAAAATGTTATATTCAATATTGTCATTTTAAAAATTAAAAATGTATTCAATAATCTTTTTAGACGGAGCTCCATGGTGACTTGTGCTATTTTTAGAACATGCACGCGGGCGACCAATTTCCCCCCTGCGGGCGACTTAGTGCCCGCGGGCACCGCGTTGGCTACCCCTGATCTAAATGATCCGGCAGCATGGTAATATTGTAGATTAACTTCCTAAATACACTTGATTTGATAGTATGTCAAGATTATATGGTTGAAGGGGGAACAAACAGTGTGGACAGTGTGTGAACATTAAGACCTGGTGGTTTTGAGGTCCCTCAGTGCAGATGAGATGTATTCTGATAATCTTTTCTCCATCAGGACCACTCTGATCCACGCCCTGCCCTGCAGAGAGAGACATTGAGCTGTTAGTGGACGCTCAAACAGTTCATGACCTGAGAGAGTGTTTGTGTGTCTTGTTCTCACCTACAGCCCCATTGTAGAACAATATTAGCTCCAATTGTTTGTTCCCTTTCCCCCAGGGTTAGACTGAGTCATGTTTTATGTGCATTGGTGTTCTTAACATTTATTTGCCTTTCCTTTTTAGCTTTTCTGAGTGGATAAATCAAAAGAAAGCAAAAATAACAGCTCCTGCTTGTGCAGTATGTGTGTGCTGTATCCATACTTGCCAACCCTCCCGATTTTCGCGGGAGACTCCCGATTTCATTGCCCTCTCCCGGTTTCCTCCCGGGGTTATATTTCTCCCGCATTTCTCCCAATTTCTGACAAAATCAGATTTACTCAGGACTGTTTCCACTCAGACTTTAATACAGCTACACCATTGTTTGGTTTCCATGGTAGCGCGTCTCTTTAGCAGCACGCGCAACTGAAAGTCTGAGAGGGTGAGGAAAATAGCCACAGAAAACAGAACAAGAATCGACAACTCTGCTCACTCCTTTCCTGTATAATACAGGTCCAGCCCACACATATGCTCCATCAAGGCAGTGCACTTACAACTACAATAAGCATGCTAATGTTAATCTAATACAGCTACGGCGATCCACTAGCACCCCCCCCCACCCCACCCCCCGCGGCGGTTTGGAAATGCTCCCGATTTCTGAGGTCTCAAGGTTGGCAAGTATGGCTGTATCTCAGGATACTGTAGAAGATGCAGTGCTGCTTATATAAAACTGATAATGCTTGCATATTTTACATTTTTTGCTTGATTACACTTTTTCTAACCTAACGCTTTGTTTGAATTCAACTTTCTGATGTTGTGAAGATTCAAGTTATTTTCTTTCCTGCTGCCCTGGGTAATTAAATCTGATGTCAAGATTGTTCTTATACTCACTTTAGCTCTCGATGATCGCACATTCTCCATACTCTCGATGCTTCGGATGCAATTATGAGGGACTTTGCTGCAGGCGGATTTGATGTAATCCCAGAAACTGCGAGGACTCTCATAGCCGAACCAAGTTGTCTGACCTGAGAGAAAAAGAGACAGAGGGTTTTTTCATAAGCTTGCATGCATAGTGCTCTGAACTTTAAAAATGAACAAAGCTATTACGTACTTGTTATTCAAATGTCAGTGGATATAGTTATATATTTTTTTTAACAGAACAAATAAATTGAAGTGACATAAATAACATGAAGTTTTCATCACAGCACCATCACTGCGACAATGAAAGTGGTGAATGACATTACGAGTATCTTAGATAATAAGCAGAGTTGTGCAGCTCAATTTATTGACCTTTCCAAAGTGTTTGACAACGTTGATCATCGCATTTTGAAGCAGAGGTTGCTCAGTATTGGCATATCCAGCCATGCAGTAGGGTGGTTTGTGAACTACCTCTCTGAAAGGTCCAAATGTGTTCACTTTGATGGGCTGTCTTCTGAGTGGTTGAACATTGCTAATGGTGTTCCTCAAGGTTCTGTTTTAGGTCCACTTTTATTCTCCATATACAGTTGCAAGAAAAAGTATGTGAACCCTTTGGAATTACCTGGATTTCTGCATAAGTTGGACATAAAATGTGTTCTGATCTGCACGTTTGAAGTTTGCAAAAGAGCACCTGGATGTTCCAAAGCACTACTGGCAAAATATTCTGTGGACAGATGAAACCAAAGTTGAGTTGTTTGGAAGGAACACACAACGCTATGTGTGGAGAAAAAAAGGCACAGAACACCAACATCAAAACCTCATCCCAACTGTGAAGTATGGTGGAGGGAGCATCATGGTTTGGGGCTGCTTTGCTGCCTCAGGGCCTGGACAGATTGCCATCATCGACGGAAAAATGAATTCTCAAGTTTATCAAGACATTTTGCTGGAGAACTTAAGGCCATCTGTCCACCAATTGAAGCTCAACAGAAGATGGGTGATGCAACAGGACAACGACCCAAAGCACAGAAGTGAATCAACAACAGAATGGCTTCAACAGAAGAAAATAGGCCTTCTGGAGTGGCCCAGTCAGAGTCCTGACCTCAACCCAATTGAGATGCAGTGGCATGACCTCAAGAGAGCGATTCACACCAGACATCCCAAGAATATTGCTGAACTGAAACATTTTTGTAAAGAGGAATGGTCCAAAATTCCTCCTGACCTTTGTGGAGGTCTGATATGCAACTATAGGAAACGTTTGGTTGAGGTCATTGCTGCCAAAGGAAGGTCAACCAGTTATTAAATCCAAGGGTTCACATACTTTTTCCACCCTGCACTGTGAATGTTTACATGGTGTGTTCAATAAAAACATAAAAACATATAATTGTTTGTGTGGTTTTAGCTTAAGCAGACTGTGTTTGTCTATTGTTGTGACTTAGATGAAGATCAGAACACATTTTATGACCAATTTATGCAGAAATCCAGGTAGTTCCAAAGGGTTCACATACTTTTTCTTGCAACTGTATATCAACAGTTTAGGTGAAAATGTGAATGAAGCTACCTTACATTTTTATGCGGATGATACCGTGATGTACTGTGCAGGTCCCTCCATTAAGGAGGCTGGTGTTAAATTACAGGCTGTTTTTAACATTATTCAGACTCAGCTCGCTGAGCTTAAGCTTCTTTTAAATGTTGAGAAAACCAAGGTAATGCTCTTTTCAAAAGCTAAAAAGACACCAGAGCCTGTTTTAGATATTGTTACTATGCAAGGACAAGTACTCGAAGTGGTTAGCTGTTACAAATACCTTGGTATCTGGCTTGATGATTGTCTTACTTTTAAACTTCATGTCAATAACCTGCTTAAAAAGCTGAGGGTTAGACTAGGTTTCTTTTTCAGAAACAAGTCCTGTTTCTCGCTTGAGGCCAGGAAAAGGCTCTGTGACCTTTTTACCTGTGCTGGACTATGGTGATTTGTTGTATAAGAATGCACCTGCCCATTGCCTGAACAAGTTAGATGCCGCCTATCATAGCGCACTGAGATTTATCACAAATTGTAAAGCACTTACTCATCACTGTACCCTGTATGCCAAGGCAGGTTTGCCATCACTTACTGTAAAGAGGCTCAGTCATTGGTACACGTTTATTTATAAAGCTTTGTTGGGTAAACTCCCGTATTATATCTGCTCTCTGATCACACAGAGAGTTGCAAGCAGCTATTGTCTGAGATCGCATGACGTAGTATTGTTAGATGTGCCAAGAGCAAGGATTGTCTTAGGTAAGACAGCTTTTATGTGCGCAGCTCCACTTGCTTGGAACAGTCTTCAGCAAGAATTGAAACTGAGCAATCTCATTCCTCTGCATGTTTTTAAAGCTAGGCTAAATGAAATGCTTGTTGATACTATGGGCACTTGTAAATGTCTATAACTATGTAAATTGTTTTATGTTTCATGTGGAACCTATATGCTGCAGGTCTCCCTTGAAAAAGAGATCTATGATCTCAATGGGACCAATCTGGTTAAATAAAGGTTTGAAATGAAATGAAATGAAATCTTTTTGGAAGTCATGTATTTGTCTTTAACAGGCCAGTATGTATACACCAGCGTCCATATTTGACAATCATCTTAAATAAAGACGAGTCCGACTGCTGATAATTTCCTGCTAAGGACCATCATCACATGTTATATCTCTTTCCGTTTCCCTTACCGCAAATTAATGTCAAATACATAAAAGTAATGTTGAATTATGCAGTATAAACATAACACTATGTGTAGGTAAATTACCTTAATGTCGATGAGAAGAGAATTGCTTACGTTTTTACCTTTGAGTCGGTGACTGAGGATGTGCTCCAGGATGGAAACAAAGTTAACGAACTCTGGAGATGTGTCGTCTATCGTATCAAAACAGGAGCGGTCCAGCAGAGTCTTCACTGAAAACCTGAAAAGAAAAATCAGAGGCACATTGAAATGAGTTATTGGGCCTGTAGCCTAAAGGTCAACTTGATAGAGATTTACAATGAGGTAGGGTCTAAAGAAAATACTCTGCTGGTAGAATTTGGGGAATTGTAGGATCCAGTGTATTTGTTACACATACTGAACATTCTGAATACTTTGGCCCCTGTTGCTTCAGTTAATACCCTTTTTTATTTTTAGAAATCCGTCTATTGTTAGTCCTTAAACCTTATGGAAGTGTAAGCATCCCATTAAATATGTAATGGATCTATCCCCACTTTCATTTTTCTACACTGACATGTAAGTGCCGCAATGACAAAATGCTTTCTGCGTTGCCGTCCGATCGCAGACTGAATGATGTGAAAAAACATGACACACTCACACTGATAATGCACATTTGAACACTTAATAACCAACAAACAAAAATAAGAAGTATCTAAAGCAAATGTAAAAGACAATGTGAAGTTACTTTTGAATATTTCAAGAAACATATACAAAACACATCTGGCCTTATATAGCTATAATGAGGGTTGCATTAATATCCTGTGATGATATCAGCATTATGTTCTGCCCGCTGTGACATGTGCACCGACAGTCTGTATAATTTCGTTTCAATCTCATTCAACTGATGAGACAGGAAGGAGAGTTAATCGACAAGGCTGCAGTTTGTGTGTGTGTGTGTGTGTGTGTGTGTGTGTGTGTGTGTGTGTGTGTGTGTGTGTGTGTCCATGATGATTACATGATCATTAGAGGCTGTTGAATGTGAGTTCTGTGAAGAGATTTTTTTGACAAGCAAACAGAAAGCTCAATGTTATTTCTTTAATTTACAACATCTGTAATATATCTTACATCTGCACCTTAGCAATTAATCTAGACGATGGCGAAATCACTTCTGGTTATTTTGTTTGCTCTAAGGCGAAAACGAACTCAGACGTGAATTTATACAGCAGTGCCTTAATGGAATTAGCCAAACAAGTGGGTGTGTTTCTGTGTTTTAGGGTTACCTGGAAGAGCTGGTGCGTCTCCGAGAAGCACAGCTGTCGAAGGCCGTGTCTCATAACAAAGCTCTTCAGCAGAGCCTAGCAGACACACACCTCACACACAATCTGGAAAAAGAGTGTGTGTGTGTGTGTGTGTGTGTGTGTGTGTGTGTGTGTGTGTGTGTGTGTGTGTGTGTGTGTGTGTGTGTGTGTGTGTGTGTGTGTCAAATGAAAGCAGCCCTTAACGTCAGCTAAATAATCTGACTTCATCTCTCCCTATCTCGTTGCTAAGCAGCAGGGTGACCACAGAGGCTTCCTTTGAAGAAGAAGATTTCATCTTATTTCCATGATTTAGGGCAGGTTTTAATTAAATACCATGTATGTTTCAGTCAGTTTTGAAAAACAACCTTTATCTTTAAAGGAATTTACACAAACCTAATTTCCTGTGTTAAGTAAATTGCATTTACTCTTTCAGCTAATACTTTATTTAACATTAACACAGAAAACCTTTTGGTACATTGACCACCTGAAAACCTGAAATATGAAATAGACTATAACAGGAAAAACCAATGTGTTGTACATGTTTGCTGTTGCAATTCAAATTATAGGCAAACTTGATGATGTACTCCACTATATACTCCACATTACACATATTGGTCTTAGAAATTGTATATCTATGAAGACGGTTGCAACAGTCCGGTCAAATGTATTTATAGATCACATTTCCCTGGACAGGCTCCAGTATGTCCAAAACTGTGCTGCTAGGGTATTCACAAATACAAAGCCGTGGCAGCACATCACTCCCACCCTCATCCACCTCCACTGGTTGTCGGTCAAGTCCTGCATCACCTACAAAGTACTCCACAAGAAACCACAGATGTTGACCAAAATTCTTTACAGAGACATTTAAATTACAATAAATACCACTAACCAATAGGCCTGGTAACATTTTGTAAATTGGCTTAAGATGGGTCAAACTCATCGATTTCTCCTTTGGATCAACTAAATAAAGCAGTTCTTTTAGAGACAGACTGTCAAAGGATCAACAGCGACTGTCCGCCCACACAGATGTTTAATGCTGGATTTAAATGTTACTGATGAGGTTGTTTTTCACCCTTACACCACAACATTTTTTCCTTATTGGAGGTATTTTTCACAGAAAACATTTTGAACACAGGTCCAAACATGAATAAGATGAATAATACTGGAACACTTGAATAAAACTGAGACATGATTGATATTATGATTATTAACACCAAAATATAAAACTATCTTCTTCCAGCACAGTACCATAAATAATCAACTTTTAAAAGTTGTTTTCACAGCAGACATTTTTTCATGGAAGGAAAAGCATGACAAATACAATGAATAGGGATGTAACGATACCAAAAACTCACGGTACGATAATATCGCGATAAAAAGCCCATGGTACGATATTTATCGCGATATTGAAAAAAAAAATAATTCTTTATTAAATAATACATCTGATTTGTACAGTATTTTAGTAGGATAGTAGTATTTTAAAGTGTCAACAATATAATAATCAGACCCTGCAATAGAATAAATCAAGTTTCACTTTAGTTTTTCAAGTAACTCAACTCTAACTCACTCACTCAGCATCATCAAGGTTATCTTTGAGCATGTCCACATTTCCAGGTAGAAGCTGGGATGTTTGGGCGTTTACAATATCCCCTGCTGTGGAAAAAACTCTCTTGCTTGGTACTGATGTTGCTGGGACAGAGAGACATCCTTTGGCCATGGGTGACAGCAGTGGGTCAAACTGTGCATTGTCTCTCCACCACTTCAAAAACAATACAGGTTTTGCCAAGAAGGTGAGGCTTATTGACAGGGCGAGATATAAATATACTGTTGGTACTTGTCAATGTCTCTAGGTATGTACATGTAGCCCTGTAAATAAGATGTCCTTTTGTGTTATCTGTTGTTTTATGTTCATGTTGTAACCTACTTGTTGCCATGTTGGACAGGTCTCCCTTGAAAAAGAGATCGATGATCTCAATGGGACCATCTGGTTAAAATAAAAAAAATTGCGGTATATTTTGTCAGTCTCACGACGGTATTGAGACATCTATTTACCGCAATATCTCGTTACATCCCTAATAATTAATGATGCCTATTTTCTGTACTATACCATGATCTTGAAACTGGCTGACCTAAATGGATTGAAGTTATTAATGTTATTGATTACACCTTTGCTATTCCTGCTGTGACATGTCAACATGTCTATTGAAAAGCTACATCAACAAGATTAGTTGTAAGGTTAATTGGGGTCTGCAGCTAAGGCTGACTAAGCTGAGTGAGGCAAAATTATAAAGAAAGTGTCCATTTCAGCGGAGAAGGCTTTTACAGACAGGGGAGATCAGGGAGATTTATCACAGCACCACAAACATTTGCCTAAAACTCACAATCTGGAGAAACCATCAGTCATAAACCCAAGAATATAAAGTGCATCATACTGAAAATCAAATATCAACCTTTTAGAATAGAACCAGTAAATGTTTGGCATTTTGTTTAAGAATGCCTAAAATGACTCATCAATCTGCCAGTCGAATTATGCAAATCATTTCAGGTCTTTAGGATTCTGTCTCACAGTCTGGAAGAAGAGGATTTTGACAACAGTAAGGCTGCTTCAGGGGAAAACAAAAGAGGGAAAGAATATGTAAGAAGTTGTTTTCTTGCTTCTATTTTGTGCAGGTCTTTCTTTAAAACTACTAATATTTCATCTTCGGTTCCTTCCTTTTGCCAATCCGACATCACTTCTCTACCTCTTCTCCCTTGCTCTACTAGTGCCATTTAGCGAGATGATGCCTGGTGCGGAGGAAGGAACAACCAGAGTGTTCCTGCCTCCAATTACTCTCCCTTTACATCTGTTTTGAGTTACTTTAATAGAGGTAGGAAAAATAACATCCGACACTTTCCTGATACCCGAACATGTTCTTCTGTAAACTGAGCATATACCAGGTGGTGCATGATCATTATTATTTCTGAACCCTTACACTTTGTTGGTGCTAAAAAAAGAAAAGAAGTTCAGCTCCATATATCTTCCCTATTGTCTGACCTTTTCTGCTCTTCTGTCTCAAGCGCACCACAGGGACTCTCAGTCAGTAACTGACATGTGCCAACAGCTCTGAGAGGACCACAGATCAATACTCAGAGCACTTTTAACATGAACTGATACATAGAGGAGGGGGAGACACAGGCAGGTGACATGTGTGAGCACACCTCAGCATCCATCTACACATCTGTCAGCCATGCTATATATTTATGAACCAGCTAATCATCCATGAAGGCATTGACATATTTTAAAATAGTCATGCAATAAGCAATAGAAGACATATTTACTTGAATTACATTCCTGCAGTTTGGGGGGGGGGGGGGGGAAGACACATTTTTGATATGCAGGTTACATGAATAGAGAATGTTTGGTGTGTATTTCAAAAATATTGGGCTTAGTCCTATACATTGGAGTGATTGGATTGATAGTCAGTGTAATCGAGAATGAAATGTGATTGTTGTTCATGGATGCTGCTGATGGTGGGTGTGAAGGTGTCTCTGTGTGTTTGAATGAATGAAAGAGATGCACATGATGTACAAAACAAACAGGATTACGGAATTTACCTGAGGTCAGCCAGCTGATATTTGATCATTGTTTCAATAATATTGTTATGCATCTTATCCAGCAGACAGAATCACTTTGAAGTCATATTTTAAACATTGATGTGCTCCCCAAGCTAACCTCAAACAAAACGCCTCTGACCTCATTTGATTAACAAATCTGCCGTCAGACGCAGTTTCATCCCTACCTGCACACCGTGAGCAGATTCCTCCTCTCCACCGCGGAGCTCCTGCCTGATCCCCGCTTGCGGACGAGATGCAGTCCCACGCCGAGCGACGCCATCCCCGGCCCGTGACGGTGTCGGCGGGCGGAGGCGGTGCGTGGTCCCCGCTCCTCTGCCTCTGCACCAGGGGAGGATCAGCTGGCTGTCTCCGTCGCGTCCGAGCAACTCACGCTGCTCAGCTGAAGGAGGGGCTGCACACAAACCTGCGTCAAGTCAAAATGATAGAGCTTCCGGATTGAACATTCAGAATAAAAGCTCCCCCTCCACGTTAGCTAGTTCTAACAAAAACATCCACGGTAATGATTACTATTTAGTCGGAGAGATTTGTGAAACCTCATTGGACTTCTTCAACACATCGGTGACATATTCGTCCAGAAAGATACGCCAATGGGCCCCGTTTTTAAATCAAGGTAGGCCCAAACCATGCAAATGTTTTTGAGTGTGAATAGTGGAGCTGCATTTTCCTACAAAACGTGAATCGACTACTTAACTTACCTGAAGGCATGTGTATGTGTTGTGAAGGATACTCATAAACATGACACATAAGGTCGCCCAACCAATTTCGGGTTCATATGTAAATATGGTACTGTCATGCATGTGCCTCCCAATGACCGTGAATCGACTACTTAACGTCACTTACACTTACAATAATTACCATACGAAAAAACTGAAACTGTTCAATTTATGAAAAATACTCTTTTTTGTTATGTTTAATATTTCAATGACATATACATTTTCTGACGTGCGCCTAATTTAGTGCTGACTTTTATTTTGAAGCCAGATTTGTCCAGCCGGTAGTAAGAGTCTGTAAACAAAGGAGGTTTCACTGACAGTACAGGGTCCTGGAAAAAATTGTGTGTCACCAGTGTGAGAAGTCTTATTATACACAACTATACAATGATATAATGTGTGAATGGCATGTCTGTTTTAATTTCAAAGAGATAAAAAGCTGATAAATCTAACAACATGAATAAAACAAATCTGAATCTAGCATTTTCCTCCTTAAACTTCACTTTCTATAATTACTCAGTTAAGCAAAGGTCCAAATAAAATAAAGGCTTAACATCTGGTATAACTCCGTTTACAAAATCCAACTAAATATTTCACAGCATCATAAAACATTAGGCCATAGTATATCACATTATGAAATGAGCAATAGTGAATATGAGTTAACCATGTGTTACCATGTTTCAGTGCTGTATTTTGATTTTAAACATGAGGCATTCCTAGCATTCGCTGCCATTTCAGCTAGGTTAATAAAAAATAAAAAACATGCTTGTCCATGTTTTTTTTATTTAATCTGAATGATGGCTTGTTAAAGTATAAGAAAAATATTTTGGGCAAGATCAGGATATTATGTTTAAAACATTTATTTTGTAACATCCCAGTTACTGTGAGTCCACCCTGTTAATGTGAAAAATAGTAACAGGGTGGACATTTTATGTTAAACTTAGCTATTGCTACATGCATAATGATAATCAAGCTAGCACTTGGTGACAAACGAAACATATATTTGATAGATATATTCACCCTATTTTCTAAATGTAAAACAAATTATCAGTTTCCATTCAAACTGAGCATAACAGCGTGGACATGTTATGCTTTACCGCTAAGTTCTTTAAAACTTTTTTTTTTAAAACGTTGAAGGAAGAATGCATTCACTCTGCTTCTTGAAGATGACTCAAAATGTATCCTTCTTCTTGAGTCATACGAATAGTAAAGGGGCGTGTCCAGAGGGATTCAAATCAGAGTAACAGGGGGGACATTGAAACACTTTTTAAAAAACTTTAAACAATAAAAATGAATGGATAACAAAAAATTAAATTTGGTGAGGAATATTAGCAAAAGGATTATACAACAGTGACAAAAATGTATAATTTGTTTGTATTTCTTTGATTTCTTTTTTTATATCTGTTACAGAAGTTGAGCAAACATGATTTGAGACACAGCAATTTGGCCTACTTGTGCTCAAATCAGAGTAATTATTTAGAATTTTGAATATCCTTGGTAAATAAAATTGTTGTTTTATGGTAGAGGGGGATACATATTTAAAACCAAGCTTTTAAAAAAATAAGCATTAGACCTTATAAATACAAAATATATGATATAATGTGTTGGGACCTATGGTTGGGACTTGAATTCAGTTGAGTCATCTTGAAGGAGGAGAGCCCCATCTAGTGGTCCAAAAGAAAACAGCACATTGTGTTTCCACTGTCAACTCTATCAGTCTATCAAAGTGTCAAACTCTAGGGGGCGAGTATCCTTTGGGGGACAAACAGCTACAGTATGTTTACCCTGTGGGTCTCCTAACATGTTTATCCTTGTAATAGGATAATAATTATCCTTGTAATTCAATCCTTGTAATTAAATATTTAAATCGGCTACAGTTAAGTATTTTGTGTCCAATTGTCTCTGGCAGAAATATTTTTGACTTTTAATATAACAATACTTCTAGAGAAAGGTGACTAAGTGCTCCAAAATCCAAAAACAATGGCAATCACTGGTTTACAGTTGTGTATAATAAATGTATATCTGTATCTGGATTATGTAGAATCTTAGTCCGCAAAGTAACTTATTTATACACGGGTACAAAAATAGGAAAGCAAGAAGTACAACATTTCATTATGAAAGTGAAGAAGTTTGAAGTAGCCTAGTTTGTATGGTCATTTGCTTTGAGGTCATCTAACGAACAGTTGGAATTTCAAAACAACACAAAAATATTTGGAGAAGTCTTCAAACTGCTACTGACACGTAGCATTATCACATGTGAATCTTTACCAAATGTTACCAAATACACGCAGTAACAAATCAAACCACAACATCAGCGTCTTGTTCTCATGTCACACATTTTCTGTGGGCTTTGTGGTCATAGTGTCAGGCCTTTTTAATTCTACGCAGGCAGTACGTGAACTTTTGAAAACCCACAGGAGAGACATTTCTCATGATGTCGAAGAGAGTAAAAGACTCTTTAAATGCAGCACATGACACAGTTGTAAGTATGACAACTATACTGGGTCCCTTTGACCTATGTTACGACCCTGAGTCGTTAGGTCATGTGTGTGGACATTTTTCCCTCCTGTGTCTGTGTGTGTGTGTGTCTGTGTGTGTGTCTGTGTCTGTGTGTGTGTGTGTGTGTGTGTGTGTGTGTGTGTGTGTGTGTGTGTGTGTGTGTGTGTGTGTGTGTGTGTGTGTGTGTGTGTGTGTGTGTGTGTGTGTGTGTGTGTGTGTGTGTGTGTGTGTGTGTGTGTGTGTGTGTGTGTGTGTGTGTGTGTGTGTGTGTGTGTGTGTTTATAGTATTACTAAAGTAATTCTCTATAGTGTGTCCCAAAACACCATAGAAATACTATAGCAGTTTTTTGTGGTATTTCTATAGTAATTCTTAATAGTAATACTAAAGTGTTTTTTCATAAGGGCCCGTTAAGCTGATTAGCTACCTTCAACCCGCTGATTGGTCCACCTGAGGAAGAGGGGAACACTTAAACTGCAGCCATGCAGTTCCTCGGTCTCTCTCCGAGTAGACTTCTCCTACTCCCAACACACATTTGCGCTGCGATGTCTGACCTGTTAAACTGAATGCTTATTTATACCGTATGCCGGTCCTTCTCTCGTGTTGTGAGACTGTGTAGAAAAGCTACTAAACCTGTCTTTTTTAGACATGCTTTATTTTTCTTAGGAGTGCAAAACCCTTATGGATAAGTCGTTTTCTCCTGTTTTTGCATTAGAGTAAGATTTTTGTACGTTTATTTTTCTCATTTGATAGGTAAGATTTTGTGTTAAAAGCTTTCTTTGTTTTTTGGTTTTGCTACTCCGGTGTGTAAATATTTTGGGTAAATACATTTACCAAACGCTTTTTCTGTTTTGTCGTCCGTGTTGTTGGGAGTGGGAAAAGTGGGGAGAGTGCATTTTATGCTGCGCCTAGGTTCCCCTAGGTCTGGGCGTAACACCTATTGTAGAGATAAGTAACGTGAATCTGTTCTGCTTAAACTTGGTAAAGGAACAAATGGAAGGGAATTTACATACATGATCTAAACATCTGTACTACACGAGCCTTCAGCTTAGTGTACATCTTTGTTCTACTCATAATACTCTTGGATCAGTTATTCTAAAAGGAAGGTTATACTAAGGGATGAGAGAAGCAGCAAATAGATATGATATGACAATAAGGGGTGAAATCTGTCTTTATGGCACAATGCCAGAGTTCAACCAGTGATTGAATTGCGGATTATTAAACTTTGAGACCTTTAAGGTTAACAAACCCAGGATTTTATGAAGCAATTAGGTGACGTATTTTGCCTGACTGAGGATGACTTGTCCTCCTTGACCTTTGACCCACAATGAGACTTCACTTGTGTAAGTCTTTCTTCTAAAACTGTATGTTTTGGAGGAGAATATTTAATTTTACTTTTAGCCACAAACTATTTTTTAAATCAAACCATAGAAAAAGGTTGGGGTTTAGATAGATGGAGCTGCAACAAGTGTCTGAACAATTTACTCATTTAAAATGAACTAACAAGTACAAGCCATCTGTCGGAAATGTTCATTACTTTTCAGTTTGATTTAATAACACAGACCTCACACCTCCATGATTTGCTTTCATTTCTAATTTCCATATTTGTTTTGAAGTTTAGGTGAATAAATAATGTTTGTTTGTAACGTCATATGGTGTGGACTCAGTTCTGGTCATTTTTTATTGGACCAGTTTGTGAAATTATGAGGAGATAAAAAAGTATACAAAGGAGAAAGCCAGAAATAAATAAAAAACAGGAAAGAAAAGTCAGTGGTGTTTATGTCTCCAAAGTTTGTTTTGTTAGACTTTAAGGGGACCTATTATGCAAAATCTACTTGTTCATGTATTTTATACATCAACATGTGTCCCCTCTGTGTAAAGAGATTCTGAAAGTTTCAGGAAAAAAGATTCTCTCTCTTTTTGTCCTGATCCATTTATATAAAAACCTGTCTGAAAATGAGCTGATCAGATTTTGGCCACTTTATGATGTCATAACGATGTTTTGGCTTGTGTAACCATTAGCCAATCTAGTTACAATTACATTTGAAATAGTAAAAATACCAATTTCTGATATCAAGAATTACATTTCAACTAGTCAAAATGCCAATTGTTGATATCAGAAATACAATTTGAACTAGTTGAAAATCCTTTTTTTTATATCAGGAATTAAATTGTAACTAGTTATAAATAAAAATTGAATTAGAACTAGTAACAATTGAATTCCTGATATCAAAAAAGGATTTTGAACTAGTTCAACTTGTGTTTCTGATATCAACAATTGAATTACTGATATCAGAAATTGGCATTTGAACTAGTTCAAATTCCACTCCCATTGAAATGAAGGAGAAAAACTATGCAAATCTCACTAGTTAAAATAACATTTCTGATATCAAGAATACACATTACAACTAGTTACAATTGAATTTCTAATGTCAAACATCAGCCTTCTAACTAGTTAAAATTAAATTTTTGATATCAGAAATAAACATTATTACTAGTAAGAATTGCATTTTTTATATCAAGAATTTGCATTCTTACTACTAAGAATAGATTTTTTGATATCCTCCAGAAATGAATAAAAGCTAAATCGGCTTGCCATAAAAAAAACAGTATAATAGGGGACCTTTAAGTCATCATTTCAACCTATCTGAATTAATGTGAAGCAACGATTCACTGAAACAACCGATAAGTTAAACCCCAAGTTTGCTGGGGTCTTATGAAATAACTCACGATCCAGGTAGTAGTATTATTTATATTGTGCACACTTTATATATTATAAGTACACAACATCACACATCCTATTTGCTAAGGAAAACTGAAAACATAGAAGAAAAAAAAATTAGAATATACTTTTTCATAATAAAACGTGAATAAGGTAGTCTGTGCGGAATGTTCACTTTAAAGTAACGCAAGCACAATATTAGCATAATTGTGTTTCTCCATGGAAAAATAATTGATGGGGGTGGGAGGCGTTGCTTTCTACAGGATAACGCAACAGCCTCTCAATATGTCTGCGCATGGCCCTACCCTGTGTGCCATTTTATTGACAATCCGTCTGCATTTCGACATGCAATCCTAAACGTCTTTCCCAAAACGGTGACAGTCTTAACTTAACGTGACACTTACAATTCAGACTTTGATCGATTATTTGCTATAAAGCTCAGAACAGATGACCGGGGGAGTCTCACACTGACAGCCAGCAGCACTGAGAAACACGGGCAGGTCAAAGCTGAACTGTATTTATCTGAAGCTCTTTCGTCCCGGGATAGAGTACCCTACAATAAAAACGCGTGAGGAGGGGAGAGAGAGAGAGGAGGAAGAGGAGGAAGCGTTGGACAGGCGCGCTTGTGATCACCACCTCTGTCAAAAATATACCGGCGGACTGAGAGGGGTTGCGAGAGAAACGGTATGTCAGCGCCTGCTTCAATCTATCTCTATTAAACTCTACTTTGATATACCTACTGTTCTTTTCATAATCCTAGAATATAATACCTTAGTAGCCTATAATAAAATTTGATGACACAGTTTACAATGGACAGCAGACTGAGCTTTGGATCCTGAGGGTGCTCTTATATAGAGGGTTATAATATAAATGGTTGTGATTGGGACGTAACATCTTCTCACAGGACCCAGCCATGGATAAGAAGGACGAAGCGGAAATGATGGACAAACACCAACAAAATGGGGATTTAAGGTATATTTCAATAATTATTTCTCAAAGCCTAGATTGATGGTTTAAAAACATATATCAACAGGTGTCTCAATTGTTATATAGAGGAAATATAAACTTTATATTCAGGCATCATGCTTTTTGAATCCTCCAGTAAAAGCAAGAAGAAAGGAAAGAAGAAAGAGAAAGAACCAAAGTTGCCCATGGTTGGCGCCATTGGTGTGGTGAGTTCAGGATGTAATCTCTCCTTCTCATAACCAGCTGTTTATGCAATGTGCCTACATTTTAAACTGATCAAATGAAAATCATTTGATAATTAATGTGTAAACCAAGCCAATGAAAGCCATTTGTTTGTTATATTGCTTTAGATGCAAAAACAACTGACAAATATGTATTAATTTTTGTATGTTTCTGAGATTCTGAGATTAGTGTGTGTGTGTGTGTGTGTGTGTGTGTGTGTGTGTGTGTGTGTGTGTGTGTGTGTGTGTGTGTGTGTGTGTGTGTGTGTGTGTGTGTGTGTGTGTGTGTGTGTGTGTGTGTGTGTGTGTGTGTGTGTGTGTGTGTGTGTGTGTGTGTGTGTGTGTGTGTGTGTGTGTGTGTGTGTGTGTGTGTGTGTGTGTGTGTGTGTGTGTGTGAGAGAGGATGGGAGTGTGGCACATCCTCATGTTGTTTGGGTTTGACTCCCGGTATCCCCTGCTGTGAGAATATAATAGCTGCATAGAGTTTAAAGTATTTCCCTTGTTCTGATTGCATTGATCACATTTGTTATTAAAATATCAAGCAAGTTACCAGGATAATTCACAATATTCAATCATATACTGACTGACATCTGCTTTGGTCTTTCCACACTCTGTCTTTTATGTGAGTGTAGTTTAGGTTTGCAAGCGGCGTGGACATTCTGTTGATCCTGACTGGGACGCTCTGTGCTATGGTTCACGGTGTCATTCTTCCTCTCATGTGTATTGTGTTCGGGGACATGACAGACAGCTTTATAAATGACTCTGCGATGAGCAGCACCTCCAGTGAGTTTTCAGTTAGACATAGGAGTCATAATTACCTGAAATAGGTTATTAGGTTGTCAATAACACATCATAATAATGTATTTTCTTACCTTGTGTCTTCAGATGCCACAGCTCCAAGAAACAGCACATTACAAGCAGAAATGAAGGGGTAAGACTTTATATAAAGCATAAACAGAGCAGGCTGTTGGGTGAAAATATCTCCAAAATGTTGAATTTATTGTTGTTAATGGTTTTTATATTTGTATAAAGTTTAGGTGGAGGTCGAGGAAATTGCAGTGGTTTCTCTATAAAAAGATATATTTAATCAATTGCATCAACTTTTTGTTTGTATTCCCATGTTTAAATGTATAAGTTAACTTATTTACCGTCTTTCAAATCTAACCACTTATTCAAATGGACAGATTCTACTCTCATTTTCAGGTTCATAATTATTTTTCGTCTCTTTAAACCCCCATCAAAAAAGCCCAGGGTACAGATTGTGAGGAAAATGTGGATATACTCAGATGAAAGCGGTATATTCTAATAAGCCTGCACGATACATAGTGGAGCCAAATCTGCATGGCTGGTTAAATCCCATATTTGACTTTTTTTTCTTTTTTGACAGTTTGTGGGTGTTTAGGCTCTCCAAATACCCAACTGTGTAGGAATGATAAATGTCCCATTTAAAGTCCTATAAGTCAAAAATACTGCTCTCTTTCCAGCTTTGCAATCAGCTACTCCATCCTGGGATTCGTTGTGCTGCTGGTTGCCTACGGGCAGGTGGCCTTCTGGACGCTGGCCGCTGGACGGCAGGCCACACGCATCCGCAAGCTGTTTTTCCACCACATCATGCAGCAGGACATCGGCTGGTACGATGTCACTGAAACAGGAGAGCTCAACACGCGTCTCACAGAGTGGGTAACGGACAAGTCACACACACACAATTTCTCATACAACCGTATTCAAATAAAGCAGGGCTCAGCAACAAACTTTATTTTTTAAATTAACCGATACTTTTTCAAATAAATGATTGATCATTTGGTTAATGCAAGTGAAAAATACCCACCACAATTTCCCAGAGCCTCTGTTTACATTTTTGACCCCTTGATAGCAACAACATTTTAAAAGCTCATTTTTTTCAAGGAGGAAAATGAAAAGATAATAAATAAATAGAAAGTACTTTTATCCAGATTTCGAGAACAGCTTTCTTGCACATTTTAAGTTTTTGCTGGATAATTTTCTGTAAATCGACTTATCAATTATTTATTTCAGTTCTTCTGTAAAGTGGTTATCATCTCTGACATAGAAAAACATGGTTATTTCCAGCATATCTTTTAATATTGTACAATATAATCCTTCCTCTGAGTTAAAACATTCAAATCAGGATTATTCAAGTTACACGGTTTTCACTTTACAACATTACATGCAGCATTCCTTTTTTATGTGCATGCGCAGTGATGTCTATAAGATCCAAGAAGGAATTGGCGACAAAGCTGGAAGGCTTCTCCAGGCCTTAACCACCTTCGTCACAGCGTTTGTCATCGGCTTCATCAAAGGCTGGAAGCTCACCCTCGTCATCCTGGCTGTTAGCCCTGCGCTGGCCATTGCAGCTGGAATCTTCTCCAAGGTAAATCTCCTCTTCTTCTTCTTCTTCTTCCCTTTTAAAGTTCACATACTCTTAATCTATCTTTGTGCCATTCTATTGCTATCCATTTGTAATTCACAGGACTCAGCCCCCTGCAGGTATTCTTAATAACATTGTGTCTTTCTCCTTGTCTTATTAGGTGCTGGCGACTTTCACTACTAAAGAGCAGACTGCATATGCCAAAGCTGGAGCTGTGGCAGAAGAGGTGCTCTCTGCTGTCAGGACAGTGTTTGCCTTCAATGGTCAGGACAGAGAAATCAAGAGGTGTGTACAATATGATCAAAAGCAAAAATAAGATAATACCGAATAGCAGTGATTGTAAATAAATAACCCTGAGTACCATGGGTAGGGTATAATATATAACATCAGAAGTTTCTAGTAGTTTTCAGTCACCTATCTGATCTGAATTTCACTGCAGGAACATCCACATCCACAGTTAAATGCAAACTAGATTTTGACATTCATAGTGATCTCATTGGTGTAAAAAATCAGACTTAACGTGGTTATTTTCTATTCAACAAAGCATTACTTCTGTGTGGGGAGAATAAATCTTGTCACGTAAACTGTCAGAGAAATAGCCCCTGCAAATGCTGTAACTGGATACAACCCATAAAACCCCCATACAATGTGATTAGTGTTTCTACTGATGTGAAATTTAATGATGCCAAAGGGCCGGTTGTCATTGCAATCTAATTTATACATCTAACTATGCTCTCCACTGACATGTTCTTGTGCTCCTGTTTTTGATTGTTTTGAACCACAGATACAATAAGAACTTGGAGGATGCAAAGAACATGGGAATAAAGAAGGCGACATCTGCTAACTTTTCCATGGGCCTCACCTTCCTGTTGCTCTACCTGTCCTACGCTCTGGCCTTCTGGTACGGAAGTACGCTCGTCCTGAGTGATGAGTACACCATTGGATCCGTACTCACCGTGAGTAGACACATTTAGAAAGAGATCCTATTAATCGTTTCTCTTAAAACAAAAGGGAGACTCTAAATAAGAGAGGTTGCTGAGCTAACACTGATGTGTGTCTCTTAAGGTGTTCTTCACCGTGCTGATTGGAGCGTTCGCTGTGGGACAGACCTCTCCCAACCTCCAGACTTTCGCCAGCGCCCGGGGAGCTGCATATAAAGTGTACAGCATTATTGATCATGTAAGGAATGCAACATTCTTACCCAAAGCACACCTTTCACATGATGTTTTTTTTAGACATTGTTGCTGCTGGACAGTTGTCAGTTTGTATTACTGAACATGCACCGCTGTACTCTGGCACTCTGGGGAACCACTTTGATGCAGCCGACAACCTGGAGACAGAAATGTTGGATTTTGCTCTAATTGGAGCACCTGCTGTCAGGTCATTTGGTTGATACTACACAGCTGTGGCTCTGTGAAGTTACTGTGCATGTACCCTGAGATACAATACAGTATCAGTTTTTACAAACATTGCACCCTTAATACACATGTGCAGCAGATTCCTTGTAATGGTATGTTTAGCATATCTTCTGGTATCATATCCCATCATTTCATATACAATTATTTTAACTTAGTGCATTGGATCTCAGCGCAACAAATGATATTGTATTTTATTTTTATCTTATCTAATTATATCGTATTTTATTTTATCTAATTATATCGTAACATATCTTAGCTTATCGTATTGTATCGAATCTTATCTCACTATATCGTATCATATCTTAGATTATTGTATTTTATGTCATTATATCGTGTCATATCTGAGCTGTTATGTTATTGTTATTTAATCTTATCTTATCTTATCTTATCTAATATGTCTTTGACTACCATCTGTGGAATTTAAAATGGTCTAAGAAACACAATTGAACCACTTCCGCAGTCTGGTCTCTAGTTATCCTGGGCCACGATGTTTATAGTTTACTGTGCGTCTGTTTTTCTTTCACAGTAACTACCCACTCAGATTAGTTTATAAGCACGGACAACATCTGTTTAAGCATGAACGATAATCACACAACCTAAAGCAAAACTCAAAAAGTATAAAATCTCCTCTCAGGGCCTTTTCGTTTTTTAAAAGGTCCAAACTCAGAATTTAAGAAGAGTATCCGTTCCAAGTCAAGGACTCTTGCTTCGTGACATCTGATCTAAAATAAGTAGTATGGATACCCTTTTCTTAAACACAGAAAGATGAGGCCTCCAAGAGGGACATAAAACAGTCTCACATTCTCAGTCCAAACAGAGCTAAACCATTGAGGTGGAACTGCAGTGTGTGTTTGTGTGTGTGTGTGAGTGAACGTGTGTGTTTAACCTACCTAGAGAAGCAGAAAAAACGCAAAGCGCTCACCCTACTGTGGGACAGCCTTCCTGCCTTTGTCTTATTGATGTTTTAAGAAGGATTGGGTTATTTATCCAACTGTGTCCGAACTACAAACAGGAACAGAGAGCTGAGTTTTTTAGGAGTGAAATTAAAGTTAACTTTTGTCTCAACAGAAACCGGCCATCGACAGTTATTCAGAGGCCGGCTTCAAGCCTGACTCCATCAAAGGAAACATTGAGTTCAAGAACATCCGCTTCAGCTACCCCTCAAGACCAGACATCCAAGTACGTTCACCATAGACACTGTTTACTGAACTCTTAAACACATTATTCAAACTTTATCTCGTAAATTACGTTGTTTACTTTTGTAGGTTTTAAACGACTTGTCTCTGAGTGTGAAGAGTGGACAGACCATTGCCTTGGTAGGGAGCAGCGGCTGTGGGAAGAGCACAACGATCCAGCTGCTGCAGAGGTTCTACGATCCTCAGGAAGGATCTGTGAGTGACGTTTCCAAAACGCTTCATTTAAATTGGATTCATTTAGTATTTGTTAGCATATCCGCCCTGCTATATTCCAGGACTTAAAATACTACTCAATGTTTTTAGCATGAACTCCCATAACATTTTGTGATTTCATTAGATCAGGTGTGACATGAACAAAAAAATCTGGGTAGTGTTTTCAGTGTTTCTGCCCATATACTTTGAATCATGTGTCACTGCAGGTACGTACTGTAGTAGTTGTTTCCTTCTTCCCAGGCAGCTGTTCTAATAAATCCACTTTGAGAGTCTAAAAAAGTTTTGGTCTAAAAAGTGTTGATTGATGAGATTGGCCACGGTATCAAATATTCAAAGCTCTTAGCGCTAAATGAAATAAGTCCCCAAAAGTGTTGACTATTTTTTAAACAATGACGAGATGCTGTTTCAGATAAATATGACTGTTATATGTGTGTTTGAATCTTGTTTTTCAGGTGACTATTGACGGGCACGACATCCGTTCTCTTAACATCCGCTACCTGAGAGAGATGATCGGCGTGGTGAGCCAGGAGCCTGTTCTCTTCGCCACCACCATCGCGGAGAACATCAGATACGGCCGACTTGACGTGACCAAACAGGAGATCGAGCAAGCTGCCAAGGAGGCCAATGCATACGACTTCATTATGAGCCTTCCTGACGTATGACTGTGTTAATGACTCCCTGTTCTGTGTGTTTATCAAGATCTCCTTCAACCACTTGCTAATATTGAAACTCTTATTGTTGAGCAGACGTTTGAGACGATGGTCGGAGACCGAGGAACTCAAATGAGTGGCGGACAGAAGCAGAGGATCGCAATTGCTCGAGCTCTAGTCCGCAACCCCAAAATCCTTCTGTTGGACGAAGCCACATCTGCGCTTGATGCTGAGAGTGAGACCATTGTGCAATCTGCACTCGACAAGGTACAAATACACAAATCCTGTTCTACCTCATCCAGAACACAGCTTTGCACTTTAATACTGACATGAAGAAAGCTAGTTAAAATCCTAAATTAATGTGGTTTACTACTTCCTTTAGAAACATATTTGGTGTGGCTTTTTTGGTATGGTCATCGGTCCAGTCCATAGACATTGCTACTAATATTAAGGTCTAGCAACTACAAACATGTTACAATGTTTATAAAATTGTACGTAATTTTTTTAATCCTTTTTGTTAATCTAAGCAAAGACATAACAACTGGGACGCATGTCTTTGTGTGCAGGTCCGGCTCGGTCGTACCACCATCATTGTTGCCCACCGCCTGTCAACCATCAGAAACGCTAACATCATCGCTGGCTTCCAGAAAGGTGAAGTTGTAGAGATGGGGAGTCACAGCAAACTGATGGAAGAAAAGGGAGTCTACCACACACTGGTCACCATGCAGGTAAAACACACAAACTATTGATTTGGGTTTGAGTTCAAGGGAAACTTTCAGAATGGTCAGCCATATTGTTTTCCTCTCTCTCTTTCTGTTGCAGACTTTCCAGAAAGAGGAGGAGACGGATGAGGCTGAGTGTGAGCCGTCTGCTGATGAGAAGAGACCCTTAGTCCATACCAACTCTCGCTCCTCTCTGAAAAATAGGAAGACCAGAAGAGGCTCCTCCTTCGCTGTCTCAGAGGCAGACAAAGAGGAGAAAGAAAAGTTAGATGAGGAGAAATTGGAGGAGGTGAGCTGTGCTGCCATATCTCTGGGCTTTGGGTGGATGGGTCAACATGGTCTGTGCAGGTTATTCAATACTTTAGCTGACATTTGGACAAAGGTCAGATCAAGGCTCTCCTCTTTTCCATTACAACTGTCAAGCTATCAAACTCTAGCCATTGCTTTGTGTGGTTTGAATGGCTATGATTGTTTTTAAAAGAGGAAGGTGGGACGAGCACATGACCATTACCACAGTCCTGGAAAGAAGAGGGGAAATGCGTGTGAACGAGATGTGACTCAGCTCTTTCTGCCTTCACCCTGCTTATGAACTATGTACACAATAACCCTAAGATAAAGATATACAATGTACTTTCTCCTCTAATGCCTAAACAGTCTTTCCCTCCATCTTTCCCCACATTCTAGCAGTTGCGTAATACATTTAGTTATTTACCACAGTCCAGGGAAATGCGTGTGAACGAGATGTCACTAAGCTCTTTCTCCCTCTTCCTGCAGGACAAAAATATTCCCCCTGTGTCGTTCTTCAAAATAATGCGTCTCAACATTCCTGAGTGGCCTTACATTTTGGTGGGGACGATCTGTGCCATCATCAACGGCGTCATGCAGCCACTGTTCGCTATCATCTTCTCCAACATCATCACTGTATGTTACTCTTAATATCTGAGCACCACAAAAGTTATTTATTTATGTTCAATTGCAGTGTTTGTCAGATGTTGAAGAAGCCCACAGACAAACTGTTTTTTCCTCTTCTCAGGTGTTTGCACATCCAGATCCAGCCGTCGTCAGGAAAAGAGCTTCGTACTTTTCTCTGATGTTTGTTCTTATTGGAGCGGTGTCCTTTGTCGCCATGTTTTTCCAGGTATGCATGTTGATTTAAGGTGCGTTCATTGCCCTCAAATAAATAGTTTGACACTTGAAGCACTTCTATGATTTCCTGCTGAGGGTCAGAAGAGAAGATTCCTCTCTCATGTCTGTACAATAAACATAATGGTATACCGTACACACAGCAGCTGTTTAGTTTAGCAGCATAACGTCTGTCAACAGGTCTGTCTTGTAGCTGTGGCTGTATATTATCTGTACAAACATGAGATTGGTGTCTACCTACTCATCTAACTCTTGGAATGAAGCTCCCAATAAGTTCCCAAAGTGTCAAATTGGTTCTTGCACTATACAGTATATGCCTAAATCCAAAGAGTGTCCATTGTACTTAGTTGGAAATGTAGAAACCTTGATAGCTACCACACAGGATTACAGTAAGATTTTACGTGAGTGCCCTTGCAAATGACACAAACACACACACACACACTAGGGCTGTGCGATTATGGCAAAAATCATAATCACCATTATTTTGGTCAATAATTGATATCACGATTATTAAATTTGATTATTCATTGACTTTGAAAACATCCATTTATTGAACTTTAAAACAAATACAAATAATAATTTGAACAGTATCTTTTTAACTGTTGATTACCCTGAACGTATAATTCAACTGAAAAACCAATACAAAAATAAATGATACATTTATATTTACATTTAAATAAATAATATCAAAATAATAAATACCAATAAACAAGATCAACAAATATTTTGGAGAGCACTTCAACAAGCTACTAAAAATATGTTAATATGATAAATACAAATAAATTAGACTAAAATAAATTAGATCAAATATGTTGCAGTGCAGTGTCACAACCAAGCAAAGCAAAATAATCGTTTTTTTCGATTATATTGTTTTCGTAATTGTGGCAGGCCAAAATCCTAATTGCGATTAAAATATGATTAATTACACAGCCCTAACACACACACACACACACACACACACACACACACACACACACACACACACACACACACACACACACACACACACACACACACACACACACACACACACACAGCACCTGCACATAAACATATGCAGGTGCTGTGACAGACGTTTTTGCTATGTCCAGTTTTCATGTTTTCTGACTGTAAACGTTCACAGGGCTTCTGTTTTGGGAAATCTGGAGAGCTCCTGACTCTTAAACTGAGACTCGGGGCCTTCAAAGCCATGATGAGACAGGTGAGTGTAAACAACAGAAATCTGAGACCTGCACAAAGGCCTGTGCTTAATTATTAATAAAACAGAGTCTCACCTCTTTCTCTCCTCCCCTGTGCTATATCTCTTTCTGGGCTGAGCTTCATCACAAATTCAATTATTAATAAACAATAACCAAGTCAGGAAGTATAAAGCTGCATCGTTTTAATTCAATAATAGAACCAGAATAAGTTGTTTTTAGGAAAGGACAGACTCAAACATTTTGCTTTCTTAACTTTATGTATCTTGGCTTTGACTGTCTCCTCCATGATTTCCTGCTTGTGTTTTTATCATGTTCTGTTGCCTATTAGCGTTTTCTTTCTTTAACAAATTGTACGGTGTCCTTGGGTGTCATGAAAGGCGCCTAAAAATAAAATGTATTATTATTATTATCTTTTATTTATACAGGGGAGAAACTATGAATTATGATTTCCTTTGATTGTTTTTGAATATATATTTGTTTCACTTAAAATGTTCTTTTCTTAAAAATGATATATCCTAGCTTTGATGGGATAAAAACGTTTTATTTACAAAATGTATGCTAAACTGATTCCAGTATGCTTCAGTGTTTTAAGAATATTATGATGATTATGCGAAAAAATATTGTCACCAGCACAATCTCTATACTTCCATATTATCCCAGGCCAAATTAAAACAATGTGGCACGTAAGACATTTCTGACTGCTGTTGTTTATTTAACGTTTTTAAATGACAAGTTAATGTATAGTATTTATTTTTAATACACATTTGTTTAAAGGACCTTGGCTGGTTTGACAACCCCAAAAACAGTGTTGGAGCGCTCACTACGAGACTGGCCACCGACGCAGCCCAAGTGCAAGGGGTAAGTCTCAACAGCAAACACACGCTCACACTCACAAAGACTACAGCAATGAATCGTCCCAGAAAATCAGGGGTCTTGTGGTCTGCTTTGTTCCCACCTGCTCAGGCCACAGGAGTGCGTATGGCCACGCTGGCCCAGAATCTCGCCAACATGGGCACCAGCATTATCATCTCCTTTGTGTACGGCTGGGAGCTGACGCTGCTCGTCCTGTCGGTGGTGCCCTTCATGGCGGTGGCCGGCGCTGTGGAGATGAAGGCGCTCACTGGACACGCTGCTGAAGACAAGAAGGAGCTGGAGAAGGCTGGAAAGGTAGAGATTCAGTGTGTCACAGTTCCAAGTTGTAATGACTCTGAGCACATTGTGTTAAATCATTAGCCTTTTGATATTCTTTAGAGTACATAACATGTTTTTATGATTTGTCTCTACAGATAGCTACAGAGGCCATTGAGAATATCCGTACTGTTGTCTCCCTTAACAGAGAACCAAAGTTTGAGTCTTTGTATCAGGAAAACTTAGAAATACCATTCAGGTGTGTTACATTATTTAAACCAAATATCCAACATGCCCACTGGATATATGAACACAATTCAATGTTTAATGATCAAATTGGATAGATTAAAAGAGTAATCTCTCTGATTCACTGCGCAGGAACTCCCAGAAAAATGCCCACGTGCACGGTCTCACCTTCTCCTTCAGCCAGGCCATGATCTACTTCGCCTACGCGGGCTGTTTCCGCTTTGGAGCTTGGCTTGTTGAGGAGAACAGAATGGATATTCAGGGAGTATTCCTGTGAGTAAACTGACCGAGTGACCTTTTGTTGTCTCTTAATCAGTAGATAAAGTTTAGTTGTTTTATATAGACGACTTGTGTTGGCGTGCACTTGTAGGTTACAGCAGATCAAAGCATTTTTTAAGCAGCTTTTAATCATTACCCCGGCCTGTAGTGTGCGAAGGGCCACTGTGAGTGGGTTGGCTTGTAATCCAGATGAGATTGTCACGCAAGACACCTGTACCTTTGGTGATGTAACAGTCACATGCGGGTATAGGATGCTAACATGAATGTTGATATGGAGCCACTGCCTTCAAGTGTAGCCTACCTGTTACAAAGAGAGGAAGTCCAAAGGTCATTGCACCTTCAGCTTCTGAACATTAGACCATAAAACACAGTATATATTAACTCCTCACTCCCATACACCATGTTATGCAACCTTGTGCAGTGAGTTATGTAAGTAAATACATTTATAATGATGCACAAGACATCTATTATAACATGTTGATAGTCTGGAAATGAGACAAAATATCTACAGCCACACAATCAGCCGTGTGATGCTTTTCTTAAACATAACGTTGTTTTGACCTAAAACATGCTAGAGTTTGCAGGTATATCATGTTCAGTTTAGCCTGTTAGATGATAAATGAACTAATAAGCACTAAACACAAAGTGCAGCTGAGGCTGATGGGAATGTCATGATTAGTTTTGTGTCGTTTCATGTTCATTAACCAAAGTAATGGACAAAACTAAGAGAAAATGTATCTTAAACTTGAGAAAAATGTCTTTATACATATTGGATGACTGCTGCGGAATTTGGTCATGATTTCTTAACTTCTGTTAGATATATTTAATATATCTATATGCGCTTGTAAAGCACTTTAAAAATGCTTGTCCTGTGACTGTGAAAATATGAATGATAAAAACTAACGTGCATGGATTTCGTCTCCTAGTGTGGTTTCTGCTATTCTGTACGGAGCCATGGCTCTCGGAGAGGCCAACTCCTTCGCTCCAAACTACGCTAAGGCCAAAATCTCAGCTGCCCACCTCATGGCACTGATGGACAGAGAGCCCGCCATCGATAATCTATCCCAGGCGGGAGAGTCACCGGTACATTTTAACACAAAGCCAAACCAAAAAAACAACACTCTTGTAATACCACTCTTTAGACAGATGCTAACATATCTCTCTTTTGTGTCCTCTCTTTAAACCCCCAGGACACATTTGATGGTAATGTGCAATTTGACAGTGTTATGTTTAACTACCCGTCACGCCCTGATGTGCAAATCCTGCAAGGGCTGAATCTGAAGGTGAGGAAGGGAGAGACTCTGGCCTTGGTGGGGAGCAGTGGCTGTGGAAAGAGCACCACCATCCAGCTGCTGGAGAGGTTCTACGACCCCAGAGAGGGGAGAGTGGTGAGAAGACAAATAGACGTACATACTTTGTGCAACTGGGTTAACACCTTTATCTACTGCAACTTGTGTGTTTATGGCTACTTTACAGCACTCACATGATGAGTGGAAAATAAAAACTGGCTGAAGCTGGTGTAGCATGTGTGTTTTTATCTTTACTGCACAAGCCATTTCATTTTATCTTGATGGGATTAATTCCCGTTCATACTGACAGTCCTCTGAGAATGTGAATCATTTTATAACTAAATTCACATTTTTGTTGACGTTGAAAATGAAAAGCTATTTTTTTACTACACTGAGAGAACCCTTTGCAAAACCTCTCTGTACCTGAGTATGATGATAATAAATATTATTTTATTCTAAAAGGCACACAGACATACTTAGCAACTATTTGATGACCAAAGTGGAGTATTCAGCAACTATAGATCCAAATTATCTTAGGATTTCTTGGATACCAAAAAAAAATCAGCATGTTATAGACATCAATCCTTTTACAATAATGACTGCAAAATACTTTTCTCCTTCAGCTTCTGGACAATAAAAATGCACAAGAGCTGAACATCCATTGGTTGAGATCTCAGATAGGCATCGTGTCCCAGGAGCCCGTGCTGTTTGACTGCACGATAGCCGAAAACATCGCCTATGGAGACAACAGCCGCATTGCATCGCAGGCGGAAATAGAGGAAGCTGCCAAAGCGGCCAACATCCACAGCTTCATCGATAGCCTGCCACAGGTAACTGCTGAGGTTTCAGTGAGGAGATATGTCAAAGCCTGAAATTAAAGATGTGTCGTTTTGGTGTGAGCAGTTTTATAACATCTCAAGGCCCTCTACTGGGCATTTGGGAAAATGTTTCTCTAGTGGTACTTGTTTGGGCTATAGTATACTGTATGTGACCAGGTTTAGAGATATGCCGTTTGTCAATACATCTGATTTCTTTCTGAACAATGACAGTTAATGGGATTTGTTTTTAGTGAATCTCACAGAATTTACATTACATCCATATTTATTCAATTTAAACAAAATCAACAGAGAAATATCTGTAAACTTGTATAAAAGTTTCTCAAAATTAATAAATAATGGATCAATATTTCACTTTTAATCTTAATTTAAATAATAGCCTCACAACTATCTCTCTGTTGTTTTGGTATCAATTCCATTATTCTTTCTTGGAAAAGACTCTACTGTAAGATAATGTTTAAGTATTTAAAATGGAAATATTTCTGCGAGGTGGCTTTTGTCTTTATTTAGCATGTATAACAATGCACCTCTCTCTCTGTGTTGAGCAGAAGTACAACACTCAGGCCGGTGATAAGGGAACGCAGCTATCAGGTGGTCAGAAGCAGCGTGTAGCCATAGCCCGAGCTATCCTCCGCAACCCCAAAGTGCTGCTTCTGGACGAGGCCACCTCCGCACTCGACACTGAGAGTGAGAAGGTAAGCGTTACGGGCACCAAGACCAACGAGCAAGAAAATGGGGAGAACTGGCGTTTTACCAGAAAGGTCCTTTTAGATACAGTAGATTGTGCCTGGGAGATGGGCAGCAAAGAAAACGTTTCATATACACAAAATGACAGAACACATCACAAAAAAAACTTAACAAAAAAAACAATACAGGAATTGTACAGCAACAGTCTTAAGCTTAAAGTCGATTCATTAAATGTACTTAATCCACTGAGGAAATGAAGTGCAAGTTATTCAAAATGACAAAAAATTGAATGTGCATTATCCCTCCACGACACAGGAAGTATTAATAATTCAAATCAATAGAGAAAGATGGATCAAACCACGCCTTTCTCCAAATGTTTTTCTATAAGTCCATGTGATCTCACTGTCATCATGCTGCTCTTCCAGGTGGTGCAGGAGGCGTTAGACGAGGCCAGTAAGGGCAGGACGTGCATCATTGTGGCCCACCGTCTGTCCACCATCCAAAACGCAGACCGCATCGCTGTCTTCAAGGGAGGAGTGGTGGTGGAAGAGGGGACACATCAACAGCTGCTGGCCAAAAAGGGATTCTACTTCATGCTGGTCACCACACAGATGGGACACGGGAGGGAATAGGAGGACATAGACGTGTCCAGAAATATTCATGTTTCCCTGTCCTGCTTTAGTAGAGCAATGAATGTGATCATCAGACAAGTCAAAAAGCCAAGTCAAACTCCTGTATTACCGTTCATGAGCCGTCACTTCTAAGGGCCTTTTTCACAGATATCATTTGATATGTGATAGTAGGAGATGTGCAGATGTTGATAAGATCACAGATACTTGTATTGTGCATGCTGGCTTACTGAATGTTATTAGTAACACCTGCTCTTCTACTATCACAAGTCAAAATGTCTGCTGTTTTTTTCCCCGCCAGTTTATGCCTTGAACACATGGACTCCAGTTTTCCTTTCTTTATAAAAGGTGGACCCATTTGTTGCCAATACGCCTTAGCTGTTGATTTCTGGTGCCATCTTCTTTTAAGCGTTAAATACTACTGATGTACAGAGATTAAAGATAGCGACACACTGGATTTATTATGCATGATAGAATAAGTATGCATTAAGTATACATCTGACATCATTCAAAATGTTCTACAGTATATGTATTTGAGCACATTCTTTTATAATTACTTGATTTTCATGATGAAGAGTATCTTTTTGTTACAGTCAGTGTTAATAATGGAATAGAAGTGCCTAAAATAAAAAATATCGTACACACAGGGCTGTTCAGAGTTTAATTTTGTATTGTCACACTTTGGTTGCAATCACAAGGAATCCTATTGTTTCCACAAATGCAAGGAAGGACTAACCTTCTTGTAAAACTTGCCTTTATGTCACTATTAAAGTGTTGTATTCAGTAGTTGAATCATCCACTTACTTTAACATCAGATTAGAGTTCGCAACATTTCCAAGATCAAATACATTTATCATTTTGAATAATAAAACAAAAGTATTAAAAATGTTAATTATTAAGCTAGTGTTCATTGTATGTTTAAATGAAGTACAATCTTATTCACATTTTTTCCAAAACCTTTGTCCACACAGACAGATTTGTTTTTAAATGCAGAGGAAATGAGTGGATGGAAATCACAGTTTTTTGGGCTCATTCACGTTTTACAGCAGCAATCCTAATATACATTCGTATTAACATTTAACAATCTCGAGCGTGACGTACAGATAAAGGAAAGCTGCATAGTGTCTAGGCTTTTTGTGGTGCGGTGACCAAGCAAGTAAGGCAACCATAAGCAAACCAAAACTTTTCAACATCAATAGATCTGAAGGCCACTCTTAGTTCCCAAAAGTCAAACTGAAATTTGATGGTTTGATTAAAAAGTGGAAGCTAGCTAAATGGTACGTTACTTCCTGCATAGCTTGGTAGTGTTAGCCGTCTTTCCTACAGTATATAGGGTGAATGCAGCTAACAGCTTACCCATACCTGTGTTGCCCACTACAACTATCAACACTGTAATTCCTATCACGATTTTGATTGTAGGCAAACATTAAACAAACAGTAAAACCATATTAACAGATTTCTTCTACAAAAATAATTTCAGTCCAACTTTTAAAGTTATGTGGTATTCTCTAGATTTGTACTAATCCATAACATAAAACAAATCAATTATATTTAACTTATAAAGTTATTTTTAATGAGTTAAATCGGAATGCATAATTGCAAAACTAATTAAAGGACAACAACTAAAAGAAAAAAAAGCTATTTTCTTCAATTGTCCATGGGTCACAGCGTCTGGTAAATATTTACCCCCTGAAGAACCAACACCATAAAAAGGTCTTGAGCCATAGCATTGGCTTATCTTAAAAACGGATTAATACTGTCAGAATTTAAAATGAAACATTCTCCAAAAAATTTACACAAGAATCATAAAGATTTACACTAAAAATTATAAATCAGTACATGAACCAGAAAAGCTGATAAGATTTGATTTAATGCCCAAACCAGTGGCTATCAGCAGATCAGATTCAGTAACTTTGCATTGATCTGTGCTCTGAACAAACATGACTATCGCTAACTGTCGGCTATTACCAGTGAACCATGAGGGCAATAAAGTGTTACTTATAGCTGAGATGTGGTGGCCAGGTGGAGCATCTCATGCATGGAGCTGGAGAAGTTGTTGAACAGAGTCGCAGCGTCTGTCTCACGGCAAGAGTTCCACGCCGAGACAGAGACCACGATCCTGGGGAGAAATAAGGCAGAGTGTGGGTATTATTGAAATCGCTGAAAATGCAGGGAGGCTACGCACAAATGTTCAACTGTTAAGGTAAAAACTGTATGTAAATAAATATATTCAGTTGAATGACAAAGATGCACATCATTAATATTTAAGAACTAGGAAAAGCAGCTTATAATTTAGCAAATAATCTAATTAATAAAACTAATTAATCTTGTGTTTTAAAAGGTTGCTAAAACATTACAGTTGGAACAGAACGATTTTCAGAAGAAAAAACTGCATTATGGAAACATGCGTATAAGCCTTAACCCACCTGTCGTCTCTGATGCGGTAGAAAAAGCCGTAGCCGTGGTGCACCATGGGAGCCATGGCCCCCAGAACTGTGGTGTAGCCCACCAGGCTGGACGACAGCACGAAGTTACCACCTCCACCGCTGCAGACACAAACACAAGTCAGACAGAAGGAACTCCAACAATACTGCAGTTTTTCCTTATTAGGACATTGTCAATGTGCTTTTCTTGCTACGACTATGTAAAATATATGTTTAAAAAATAATGGAATTTGGAGATGGGCATAGTGGGTCATCTCACTCCTTAAATTAAAAGAATATGTTTTAAAAACAGCATAGACACACACAGACACAGCTTTACAGGTAGTACCTCAATGAGTAAAGGGGATCCATGAAGAGGTCTGGAGTGGGAAGTCCCTCCTCTCTGGCGATAAGATACAGCCCAAGAAGATGCCTGTCAAAACCTGGAAACATTGTCAGAAAATGACAGATAAATATTTGAGACATAAGCGTCAGAAAACAACATGTGACCCTGATCATCCAAACATTAATACTCCAATTTATAAATAGGAGGAGATACCAAGACGCATTTTATCGTGACAGCAAAACTGAACTAACCTTGTCCATCCTGGGCTTCAACCATCAGGTTGTTGTGCGTATTGAAGGCTGCCAGCATGGCTTTCCTCCTGCTACCAGCCTGACAGAAAAATAAATGGATGTACCCTGTGAAATGAGCAAAAGCCTGATTTTGCCACAGTGCAGAGTTTCAGACGTGTACTTACATCACACGAGGGGTCCATCATGGCGTTACACCAGCTGACAGCCTCCTGGGTGCAGGGACGCATCGTCTCCGTCCGGCCGTGGTAGAACTTGCGAGTCATTGCGGTCTCATAACAACTGCCCAGCCTGTGAAGGGTAAGGAGAGAAATGAAGGGCCTTTCACTTCTTGGACATCAAACATCAGTAAACACATGGTGCTATTTTTTGTAAAATCTTGTACCTTTTGTGCATTCGCTGGAAGGCCAACTGCTTTGCTAGTTGTACAAAAGTGTCTGGGTGCAGCTTCTTCTGTTTGATGGCATCTTTTCCAAACGCTGTGAAGGCGTAACACACAATCTGCAGGTCCTGTGCCTGAAAAACCACGACCCACACGGCTGTGACTAGGTGATTCTGCATCAGGCTTTTTCTACTACAGTTTGGTGTAATCCTGGCTCACCGTCTCCAGGTACTGCTGTTTGGCGTGGCGGATGTCACTCCGGACTTTTTCGTCCACAGTAAATATCAGCTCCTCAGGACGGTGCACGGCTCTGACTGCCTCTGATCCCTTCAAAAGCATAGACATCGTTATGTGGAGAGTTGACATATACGTTTAAATTGAACCACCAAGGACTATTTAAATGGTTGTAAACAATAAAGTAATAGTCAATATTTACCTTCCATTTGCCTTCTGTAGCTTTGATTTGCTGGTCCATATACCAAGACATAGACACCAGCACCATGGCATCAAAAGGTGCATGCTGCAAAAAAACAATCAGTGTTATGAAATCTGTTTTTTCGTATCTTAATGATAATGAAATCTTTCACATACAGTATACATGTGTCATATAGTGTTTCTCAGATTTCCTTTAGCATGACACACGTATACAAACTCACATCACAAGTGGTTCCAAAAGTTCCATCTGCGAAGCTGATTGAGTTGTACGATTTGTCGCCCCAGCGGATTGTGGGGTCGCCTGTAAGGGCCGCCCTGGTTATCTTTGTTCAGAATTTCAAAGTCACACAATCAGAAACAACTCATTCCTTGAAAAGATATATATGAATTCTAGTGAACAATAGGTCATACAAAGTGAAACATATACTTTGTGATGCTCTTACATTTGTGTAGTTCACTGCAGAGGAGTAGGGTTTTGTTTCATCCAGAGATAAGACGAACAGGCTGCTCTGGATGGTCTCCAGGATGTTGCTATTGTGTGGATCGATGCTTATTAGATGCTCCCTGGTCTGCAGAGAAAGATAAATACTGACAGTACTGACTCAACAATGCTTTTGTAATATAAGAACTGTTTTAGATCTCATTAACAAAGATGGACACCTAAATGTTGAAATGTGAACACCCATACCTGCGCCCAGCGAGTCCTCTCTTCTGAGGTGAGGGCCGACACTCCGTCTCCCTCTGGCTCCCCCTCACAGCACTCTTTCACATAGCTCAGCTGCCTGTACATCAAATAAAACAAGGCAACATTGAGCCCTCTATGCTTCTCAATCACCTAATAGAAGCTCATAGTTTGATAAAATACCTTTTTAATACCACACAGAATGCAATTTTAAACAAATAAAGCGTCATCAAATGTATTTTTGAATCCAATTCTTCCCAGGAGTACTGTATATAGCATTAACCTTTCACAGCTAATTATGAATGATATGTTTATGGATTTTGATCAATGATATGATCAACTTGGAACCCGATAAGCAAGTTCTTGCTGGAATTAACACCGGTTTCCCTGTTAACACAATGAACACACGTTTCCCTGTTGCTTCTGTAATACAATTATTTAAAATTCCTGCTGCTCTGGGGCACAGCAAAAACTGTTATTCTTTCATATATATTTCTTACTAGGACAGTTAAGATTCTGACTAATGGTGAAAATGTATCCTCACATCTCTAAAAATAGAATAAAATGAATTCAAACTCAGTGGTAGGATGTGTACTGTTCCTCCATGTTTTAGTACATTTAGCACTATCAGCAGCAGTTTGTTCATGGACGGACCTTTCAACCCTCCGTTGTTCTGTTGAATGTTGTTTGTACTTGTGTGTATATCACTACCTGAGTATTTCTGGAGGAGTGAGGATTTGTCCATCACACACTGCATCAAATGTGAACATCCGTCCACGACACATCACCACCACATGGGAAGGGCACGGCCCCTCACTCTCTGTGGCAAGGAAAAAAACGCACAAAAACAACGGTTATAATAAAAAGCTGAGAAATTTTGCTAAAGCTATCGGAGGTGTGTCTGAAGGCTCTAGATAAGATAAGATTATTTCTACCTGTCTTGAAGTAGTTACGGATGGTGTCCTTCTTCACTCCAGGCACTTTGCAGGTGCAGAACAGCATTCTGAACTGGTCCATATCTAACGGTAGTTTGCCGGTTTTCTGAGGATGCAGCCTCTCTCTAACAGGAAAACAAAACAACACATTTCATAAATACCCCATTTCATATCAAAAAGACCAGCTTTTGATTAAAAAAACACAGAAACATAGCTTGTAAAAATGTGTTTGAGCAATTCTTACGTGCGGATCAGGTTCCAGTACTGTAGTGTGTGCCATGTGCTAATACTAGCCCTCTGCAGCTGAGATCCCTCTTCGGGGAGCCAGCAGTGCTCCAGGTAGGGCCCCGGGCCGGCAAAGTTCCCATTCAGCTGAGATGGGATGCGAACCTCCAGATACGCAACATCTAACCACCATTCTTCCAGCTGAGGAATGTTATTTTAGTTTAAAAAACATATAAGTAAGGATGAGTAAAACATCTAAGACTGTAGCACCCAAAAAATAAATGACAGATTCATTACACACCCAATTCCTGTTTGTTCTGGCTTTCTGCAGTAGCTTTTGGTGCAGCTCTTGGCCAACACCCTCTTGAAATGTATTCACAATGTCCAACGTAGCCTTAAACTCTTTATCAGATGCAAATGGACGAACTGATGGAGACATGGCAATACAAAATAATTGTGAACATTAGGCATTTTTTATTGTAAAAACTGAAGATTTCATGAGCTTGCGTACATTTTACAAAATGAGAACATATGCAACAATCATACACGCAAGCTAAAACATTTGTTATAATATTAAGAGTTTGACATGATTAAAACACCTCAAAGTTGCACATTTTCTTTTCAAATAGTGAGTAAATTCTGAAACAGAGGAACTTGTGACACAGCAGGTTGTTCAAAGTTACTATCCTACCTGCATTCAGGTACTTTGAGAGGCTGGTCTCCAGTGATGGGACCGGCAGGGATGGCAGGGCGTCTTGGTGCTGGAAGGTCGTCTCTGGGGGAGCCTTTGACAAATGATTATCCATTTCTTCTCCCTGGAAGGAATTAAGAATGGATCAACAAAACAAACATCTGTAATAGTTGTGTCCTAAATCAGAGGTTTCAGATTATCTACAACATAACTTTAGATCTGAAAACTGCACGTCCAGTTTATATGACTATAAGATAACGTTTAAGTTGTACAATATGCCTGTAATTCAAATGTGCAGCTTTATCATTTTTCTGTAGAATTGTTTGCAGGGTTTCATTCATATTACACATTGGTTAACTGGTAATTAAATAAATATAATCTGTGCAACATTGTGAAGAATATATAAGGTTAGACCAGGGGTGTCCAAACTGCGGTCCGTGGGCCATTATGAATCGGCCCTCAGTTAATTCTGAAAGTATGGCCCACAAATTAAACTTGTGCTTGTCTTATATTGTACTTCGTAAATATATATGTTAACATATATTACACAGTATTCATGTGTCAACAAGCCCACTTTTAAAATGAATTCAATCAATTACATTTGAAAACATTTTCTAACAAATCTAACTTGATAAGAAAAAAGCCCAATAACTTCTTTGTATAACAAGCGTGAAATATACCCTTCATATTTCCCCTAATTATTAGCAATCTGAGGCTCCTGTTTTAAGGAATGAGCTGCTAACAAAATAAATGAAACCCTATGGAGAGTTGGGGTTGGCTGTAAGCTGTTTTTTCTTAAAGCATATTCAAGTAACAAGCATAATTGACCTACATTTGATTGATTTTGCTGATTTATAACTGAATTTATGAGGCAATAAACCTCACCTCTGTAGAATGATCGAGTATGCATTGTATGCATGTGACAAACTCTAGTAAGTGTCCCAGCCCTTCTTATATTTTTCTGTATGTGGCCCTCGTTGAAAAACGTGTGGACACCCATGGGTTAGATAGTGTTCTAATAAACGGTTTGCCTGTTCTATCATCTATCATCATGTGATTGTTATAATTTATAATTTCATCTGCCCATACGCATGCAATACTGTATGAACACTCGATGTTTCTGTTGTTATTGCACCAGCTGTAAAGATGTCTAATTATCATACAATACTTTGTCCATTACCATTGTGTTGTCTGATAACAAACACCGTTAGCTATTTCAGCATCAAGAAAAGTACTTTTCACTTTGCAGCCAAACATGGACTTAACTTAAGTATCAAACCAACTACTTGAATCGAACTTTTAGAGTGGACTTTGCACCCTAACTCAATAAATTATTAACGTATAGTTGGTGCAACAGGCTGCTTTGCACAACATAAACAAAAGCTTTGAATTTAATTGTTACTGATAAACATTCACATGCTTTTTATCTGTTATCCCACAGTTCCAAAGTGCTTTAACGCGTTGCTGAGCTGTGTTGCTACATGAAACTACGTTAATTTATAATCCTCCTTCAAAACCACGAGACTCAAGAAAAGTTGAGTTACTTAGCTTTCAGAGCCCTAGGTAATGGAAACACGGACTGCTAAACCGCTTGTTGAAAGCGGTCAGTTTGGGAGTTTTTACTTGTTTATTCATGCAACAGACCTAACTGTTTCGAGTGAGCAAGCAAACGATTATAGTCACATCGCATTAGCTACTCTCGCCTGCGGATATTGTCAACAACAATAGACATGTTGTCAGGGGTAAACTTGATTTAACGACACTGTTCCTAGCTTTCCAACATAATGCATATCTTAGCTCACCTTCTTCAGGATGAGTCGACTTTGCTTACAGTATCAATGCACAGTAGAAATATCTGTAGTCAGTGTGTTTATGTCCGCAGCAGCAGCAGCAACAGCGGTCCTGTTACCTTTACCCCACTAAACCCATCCGG
This sequence comes from Notothenia rossii, assembly GCF_949606895.1. NCBI lineage: Eukaryota > Metazoa > Chordata > Actinopteri > Perciformes > Nototheniidae > Notothenia > Notothenia rossii. Next base: position 18,649,683 of record NC_136905.1, read on the forward strand.
AAAATCTCACTGCGCATGCGCGAGATGGTGGCACTTGACCTAGATTTAATCAGTGAAACAATGACTAGGCACTGATAGTGAGCTGTTATACTGCACAGAGGTGACAGGGCTTTGATTTAATGAATGAAATCCCATTCTTGCAGTTAGTCTTTATATATGTGCGGTATAGATAAGGTATAGACAGACATAGTTTCAGTAATTAAGAATAAATAAATAAAAGAGATATTTTAACCCCTATTTCCAAGCCCAATGTGAACAAGAAGATTTACATTTCATGTGACCTCAAATTGCTAGCACTGTATTAAAGTGTAACCAGAGAGCAGTGATAACTGGGCATTTTCTGAAGTAGATATTTATAATTTAACCCAATACAAGATGCAATGGTGATTGACACATGTATCACCTGTGATGGAGCAGAGCAATGTTAAGAGGGGAGAAGCATGCATATACAATATTAGCATACTCAAGCTACAGATTGTACAATGGTCTTTCAACTAACAGAAGAGAGACATTGCCAATTTGATCACATTTTCACTTTTAGTATTCGTTTCACATTGATCTGAAAAGTGAGACTGGTATCTGTTTTGCTTGCTTTAATCATTCCTCTTCATAATACCTAATTACATTACTTACTTAAGTGCTTCCAATGTACAGTAAGTTGAACAAAATCTACAGTCTTTGTTGTGTTGCTAAAATACTCTCAGTTGCCAGACTATTCCGTGCACCAAGCCAAAACTAAAACAGTCCTGCTATAAATCATATCTTGATGAAGGTCAGAAATCTGTTGGTTTAAATGTGTGTTCATTTTGGAGGATGTCGTTTTTGTTTCTGTTGAATTTGTATTCAGTAAGGTGTTAGGGGTTAGGGGTTTCTATAATTGTGACCCCCTTCGTTATATCAATGAGGGTAGGCTGAATAACAACAACAAAAGACAAACCATAAACAGTGCTCAAATACGTTTTATTTTGACATTTCACAGCATTGAGTTTATCCTGGTGGGATGAAGAATCAAGGTACATTTAAAAGTGAATGTGTTTTGCTGGTAACACGTGGTGACAAGTTTAAACTACATCTACTAAGTTAGTAAAAACAGAAATGAGCAAATGTAATATTTCTAACTTTACAGGATGCATGGAAGTTGTTCAATTAGTAATCCATTGCAAAAAATTTAAAAAACATGAAATACAGCAAATTTCAAATTACCCTTGTTTCTGCATAATTGTAGACTCTGAAAACCGAAGGCTACGTGCTATTAGGAATATCTGCATTGCAGTTATTGCGTTAGTAGGCTGTCCTCTTTTTGGGTTAATCATGCCTCTTCTGTTCATTTCAAGCTTTACAAGCCATATTTGCTGACGACTTCCGTTGCAAGTGCAATGTAGGCCGACATGGCATCCTCCTTGGACTTTTCTGAAAGATATTTGGATTAAAACACAACATTTTAATATGATTCATGATTCAAGTTTCAAAGGTTTATCGTCATAACATATACAACTATGGTGTAGTTATTTCGTGTATGAAAAACAGGTTCCTCAACAGTGCAATTACAAGACATAGAACAAATTATATAAACTAATGTTGCTTGTTTTCTAGCCAGCTTTACAAGTAATTCTTTATAAGTTACCTTTCCTAGAGTTCCAGGCATCCCACTTTGCTTTTCCTTTGAAGTCCAGCATTCCTGGTCTTTCTGCAATTGTGACATGACACACAGGGAGTAAGGAAATGTTCAGAAATTCTGGAACATTGCATGGAAGTTATTCTGAATCGGAAGTCATACCGGTGTTAACATCTCCAACTGTTGCCTGCTTATAAAGGCCATAGAGGTCCAGCAGCTCCTGGTCTGTAGGCCTCGTCTTCACCTTCTTCACATCATCTGCCAATTTCTCAAACTCAGTCTGCAGATAACAAATGTTCCCACAGCCACTCATTATATTAGTGTTATCTTATTCAATGCTAAGCTATCATTTCAGCACAGGGTAAGCACTGATATAAAACACTTATCTTCTTTGTCAAGTCCGACAGATGAATCAGTTTAAGGAATGTGCATATTAATAAGTTACAAACAACACTGATTAAAAATCTGAGCATAGTGTTGTAGTCATGGTGCACAGCCTGGGAGACCTTTTGTTTCACAAGTTTGAGTTAAACAATAGGCTTTTTATTCAACACTCTAGTGCTTTGTGCCTACTTGAATAATCTCCTTTACAAAAGATCTAGCACATTGCATAACAGATCATTAAAGATAGGAAACGTGAACACCATGAACTCTAAATATTAACCTCCAAACCAGGAGTCGAAATGGTCATTAAAAGTGAAATGTTTTCCATCTACTAAATGTAATAGAGCCAACTCCTTTCTATAATTACTTATTTAAAATACTCTTTATTTGGCTCGTTGTTTAAGCAATCTGCTTGCACTAAGAACCAGAGAATACATATGTTAAGACTCATTTGTATTACATTAACTCATCCCACACCGACAAAGATGGTTGACACACACGAGTATGACTGGAAGGAAGTGAACACACCCTGTCGCTACAACCGCTCTTTATTTAAATGCGATAAAGCGTCTACGAAACACTGCCGCATACAATGGAAGAGGATTTTTTTTACCTGAGAAGCCATTTTTGTAGATGCAGTACCGAGGTCCAGATGAATTTATGTCTACAGCTGTCGGCTGGAATGGACGTCTCTGCGCAGCTGTGAATGCCACAGACTGTATATGCAAGATATGGGCCAAGGACCGTCCTGCGGAGGAGGGAGTAGAGAGAAGCCGAGCAGCTGATTGGCTCAGGATACACACACACAGGGACGTGCACAGACATTTGGGGGGGCTATTGCTCTAAACTGGAAAAAGCCCCCCCCCCCCCCCCTCGAAAAACAACATAAGACCTTTTGAAAATTCGAACTTTTTTTTAATGTAAAAGAAACCAAACGATTTTTACATTAACTAATTTGAAGAGTAATTCACAATATCATTTCATAACAAAATAAGCTAAGGCGACTACTTGGTAGTTCATAAAAGGTCCATATCCCATTAAAATATCTAATGTTACTAACTATTAAAGAGAAAATGGGGACAATTCTGTTTTAATGTTTGACCACTGTAACTGCTGTGCAGACATACTGATAAAATAGGGCTTCTAACTAATTACCTTAAATAAACTCACTAATTAATTAAACCAGTTCAATACGCATTATTCTTATTCTTATCATTCTGAGCGCAGTAACGGTACGGTATCTAATTAATTATTTATTTAGTATTCCATAACTTCATAAAAGAGATGGTCAAACTGAAGTAGAGACATGGCAGATATCCTACAATGAAGCGGGACAGTGAAGTGTTCTCCGTGAGAGGGCGATCAAGAGAAGAGAGAGAGGGTGAGGGAGTTTACAGATGAAAAGACACAGAAAGACAGAAGCACAATAACAAGTATATTTAGTCTAGGTGTTTTTTTGTAAATAACAGACGGTGTCAAGAGGAAGATAAGTCCCCTGGTTTGTCGCCTACTCTAACTGCCATGAGAAAACTCCAAATACATTTTCCAAAATCCGACACTAGAGGTGGTCTTTAACGCACCGGCAGATGACAGCGCTGACAAGGTGTGCCACAACAGAAAAAACCTCTCGCTCTCTCTAGAGGAGCAGGTCAGGGCAACAGGCCGTTTCCCGGGCAATCAATTCCCGTACCTGTGCACGTCCCTGCACGCACGCACGCACGCACACGCACACACACATACACACAAACACACTCATTCATTTGCGTGCACAATACATGTCGCACTTTCACTCGAACGCTGGTCGGCGCTGTTTGTCTTGTCCCTTTGTTAATAAAGTTATTTAAATTCAAACAAAATGGCAGCGCCCTATGATCAACCACCCGTGTAGTTGGACTGAACCGAATATCAGTATAAAAAAAGTAACGTGCTGAATTAAAATTCAGGTAAAGTAACTTAACGTCTCTTTTGTTTGTCAGGCATGTTGTCGACTGTCATATTGTTAATGCTTTAATAATAACAGTAGCCGGTAAAACTTAAGAGAAATTATTTCTTAACTCTTGTTAAAATATTACATTGCACCATCAATAATCACAACTGAAACAATGCCATATTATTTAAAGGCAACATTATTATAATATTTGTATTGTTTATTATTTTTGTTTGTACATATGTTTGATAAGAATCCCTAAAAGATGGGCAGTAAAGATTTGTAACGAGGAAATTGTCAGTTGTTGTTGTTGTAGGGACTTGTTATCATTACCATTCATACTTCGATTTACTGCTATTTTATTGATATTACAGTTTATTTGTATTTAATGTTGTGTTCCTGTCAGTATTACAAACCAATTGCTATAAAAATAAAGATGATCATTTTTGGATTTGGTTAATTTATATTTGAAAACAAACTTATGGGTGCTCTCTGAAGGAAACACTATAAAGGAGAAACTCTAAATATCTTTGGCATGTCTGGGATTTCTTATTACTGATATTGACGGGTTCTACCTGTAAAAGGGTTTCTTCATCACTTTTTTCTTGTCTTTATTTCAGAGGTATGGCTGCTGCGGGTAAACCATCAAAAAAAGAAAGCAAGAAGTACATTCCGACCAAGACCTCCTTCACTTCACCATTCATTCCAAAATGGGGCCCACTCCCCCAAGAAGACATGCATTTTATCCTGAACACAGTGAAGGACAAGCTGGTTTCCATGGGCCTTGAGAAGAAAGAGGTGAAAGTGTTTCGCCCGTGGAGGAAAAAAAAAGACCCGAAACCTGCTGCCACACCAGAGCCTGTTCCCCAGGTCAGTGAGGTGCAGGTGAAGGATGCTCCTAAAAATGGCTGGACAGATGTGGCAGCTAGGAGACAACTGGCCATCGGGGTCAACGAGGTCACCAAAGCTCTAGAGAGGAACGAGCTCAGACTGTTGCTTGTGTGTAAGTCCGTGAAGCCGAAACACATGACAGACCACCTGATCTCGCTGAGTGCAACGAGAGGTGTGCCGGCCTGCCAGGTGCCTCGTCTGAGCCAGAGTGTGTCAGAGTTGCTGGGCCTGAAGAGTGTCCTCGCTCTGGGATTCAGACATTGTTCCTCCAAAGATGACGAGGTGTTCACGGACACTGTTGAGGCCATTACACCCAAAGTGCCCTCCCTGGATGTGGCATGGCTACAAGGTGCATCACCCAGAGTAACATCTGTAGACCCTGTTGATATGGAGGAGAAGGAAGAAGATGGCCAGAAGAAGGGCCAAAAAAGGAAACTAGAGAGTGAAACTTTGGCGGTCACAGAGTCTACCTCCTCCTACACTCTGCAACCTCTCAAAGTAAAAAAAATAGTTGCCAACCCTGCAAAGAAAATAAAAAAGGCTATTCAGCGTAAAACAGACTGCCTAGATATAAAAAAGACCATTCCTATGATTTTGCATGTTTAGTCTGAGTTGTATCTTGGATTTTTAGCAGCCTGGAGAGTATAAGAAAATCTAGTATTTCACCTCCTGTGTGAATCTGGTGTTTCAGATCAATTGCTAAAAATATCCCTAGTTTTTGTTTTATTTTGGATTTTCCTGACATATTGGTCCGCCATAGGTTTATAATCATCATCCAGGACTTGAAACTGGCTTGAGAAAGTTGTGTAATTCATTACAAATAAAGAAGTTGACATGTGTTGGAATTAGCAACCCTGACAAAAAGTAAGGCTCTGTTGTGTTCCATTGAAATTAAAGTATCAATCGACCGGTTGCTGCATGGAGGGTCTTAAAAGTTAAGTTATTTAGTTTATCATCTAACTGGCCTGCCGTTTACATGACTTAAAATCACTTCTTTAAAATGTTAGGAACTGGTATGACAAACCGATTGTTTTTGGGGTGACATCTCATTAGCCGGAAACAGGCATAACATAAGATGTTTTTGTGTTTCTGAATCAAACCAACTAAACTGGGTGAGAATTATTAGTTATGTTCTTTAGTAAATATGACACAATGTCAAACATTTCAGACCAAAATAAAGAATGTTTTTGGGCAGTCTATTTAATATTTCAAACAAAAGTGCATTACTCCTGTCCGTTTTTAAAGTGAGTTTATTCAATCAAATATCCATGCTGGTATAGCCGACGTGTGTTGAAACAGATTGTTATTTGCATGGGGATCATGTCTTAAATGATGCTGGTAAAGGTTCTTCAGCTTTTTCACAGCTTACAATGGATTTGAATAAAAAATATTGTTCTTCAGTTAGAGAAAGCTGTATGTCATTTCAAAAGTACCCCCCTACCCAGAATTCTTAATTTAAAAAACAAAACATCTTTAAATAAGGCAGGTACTTCGGGTTGAGCTCTCTCACTAAAGGGCGTGGCTAGTAACATCAATGCTAAAAATCACAGCAGCAAAACTGACATGCTCGAAGTTCATTCAAACAGCTGCAGGCAACACAACCAACATCCATGAGGCACGCCGTTGACTCAGTCTTAAATAAATGCCGATAACATCTGTCTTTGTCAACTCATTTAACCTTTCAATTGTTAAAAAAAAAAACATCTTTGAGCCCTGAAGCAATGACTGTCCATCGGTTGTCCCTTTCTTGCTAATATATAAAGGAATGAGAAGAAAATTACATCACATACAGAAAAGGTAACCACAAAGATGGCAGCAGCCTTTACCTCTCGTGTTATGCAGAGCCACATGAACAGGAGCATCAAACACAAAGTAACAAACTCAGAGCAAGACAATAAAACAAAAATAATGTTGTTAACCTTTGAGTACCGCAGCAGCTCCGGCCCAGAACAAGTTTCAAAGTTTCCTATTAAACTGAAAAATCTTGGGGGGAAAAAACAGGAATTGTCTTAAGACATGTTGCAAAGTACAACAATAAATACCAGAACTGTTCAAATAATTTTCATTTAGCTGCACAACACATACAAAAAATGACCAACAGTATATTTTTCAGACACACAGAAACCGTACCATTTAAAAAAATAACCTGAAAAAGCTCAAATTTCAAATCGATGCGCTTACTGACACAGGCTTTTGTTTATTCAGCCACTGCTCTGAAAACATGCTGTTTATTCTCCAGATACTTTACATGTTGTGATCGGTTCTCTTTGTCATACTTAACCGAGCTAAAAATCCTACATCAAGTGAAGGACTTGATGGTTATTTACCTTTTATCAACAGAAATGTTGAAGTGCTGTATTTCTTGCAAAAGGCGGCTGAAAGTAAGAAGCAGTTTCTCTGTGAGTGGCAATGACTAACTTAACAAAAGAAAACTAACCTTGCCCGCTTTCAAGAAGACTTAACTGGGAACAATTTTCAAAGTAGGTAAGCCCTAGTTCTGCTTTAAAAGTGTCTCTGGACAATAACAGACTGTTTTTGATTTTATTTTTTGATTAAATCTGAATCAGGGTGAGTCCACTCTGGTTGTAGTTTAATTGTTTTTTGTTTCCCTGCCCTGCTTTTGCACTCAGCGTGTCGTCCTATTTTTTTTAGGCTCAGTAACTTTTGCTTCCTTTTTAACTGAACAACACATATTTCACATGCAGGTTAAACCCTATGCCGAATATACATATATGTTTTATTAAAAATCAAGTCTAGAAGCTGGTTTATAACAAGAGCTCACATCCCTCGTAAAAACCAAGGTTGTACATGTAACGCAACAAATCTGTTTTGAAATCTGACCCTTTAAAAAAAGGGCTCTTTTGCTTGTTAGGAACTCAACAATTGTGCTTCATTGATGCAATACATTCTTCATCAAAAACCACTTTAAACCAACGTTGTCTGAACAAACTCAGTGACATCTACACTACCTATGAGGAGAACACTTTGGATCAGCCTTCCCAAACCCCAAAACTCACACTACAGGAATAAATATGATCTGGCTTTAAATGTACAGGTAACTATATTTTTAACAAAAGAACATGTACATAAATGCACCAGTTGAATGAGTCCTTTCACGAAGATATCCTTTTTGTGTATATGTCTGTTGTTTGACAGTGTTTGTATGAAAAGTTGCGATTTTTTTTTTATTTTTATTTTTTAAATGCTTGATGAAAAGTGTTTTTTTCTTCTATAAGTCAGCTATCACAGAAACACCTTCTTAGCATTTCTAATTCTACTCAGGCCCAAAACAGCCAGCAGATAACTTCTGACCACAAAGATGGATAATAACGTGTTAAATGCCTTTAAGACCCTCAGTGGGGACACAATAACTTATCTTTTTGTATCGTGGTCATGTTTACTTTGTTGATTATCATTTACATAGTTCAATGTCAGTGAAATAAAAATACATGCCAGTCCATGGTAACGAAGCTTCTGCTCAGGAAAACAAAATTCACAATGTCAAGGCATCCTCTTGTACGTTTTAAATGTGAGTGTGCATGTCAGGAGCGTTGTACTGTATGAGTTTCTCAGGCATAGCATGACTTCACATTCAGGATGTTGATGATTTTAAGAGTTTTCACCTCCAGGTGAAAGCAGAATGTTTTTTGAACCGTCTTCCGGTCTCCAGGTTGGTTTTACAGTTCTCATTGTCTAGCTTGGGCTACCTGCATGTCCAGGTTAGGTTCAGCTAGAGGTCACTAACAAACCTCTTCATCAGTGTTTGTGTAGCAGCCAGGAAGAGAGCTGCTACTGAAGGACGAGGCCAACCTGGAACACAGAGAGCAAACTGTTACTGACAAACAGAATAGAAACAATTTGCAACTGAAGTGTTGGATTTGATGCATGTGTAAATGATTTATGGGGAAGTTGTTCATAAATATCTGTCAGAGCTATTTTACAAAGCAAGGTTTTTGTGGTTAGCAAGCCTAAGGTAAAATAAAAAGCTGGCTCTCAACAACTAACTCCTTTGAGAAAAAGGGTCACTTCTATTCTTAGTTTATGGAATATTATATATATGCAAACTTGATGAGTTGTAACATTATATAAGTAATGGCACCAAAATAACTTGTGTACATACTGTATGCATGGTGTTGTGTTTCTTTGGCACTACAACCCATATCAGTGATGCAGAAACGATGGTATATCAGAGTTAATAGAATACAGATTAGAGAATTAAAATGTTTTGATCAAATTGATTAAAAAAAAAGAGTTTTCCACATATCTATAATGGGACAGTCAGACCTAAATGTATTTTGAGGACAACGTTTAAATGTGTTGCATCAAGTTTCAATTTTAAAAGCTGCAGAATTGGCATTAGAAATAAACAGTTTTGCATTATGCTGTAATATTCTCATTTCCAATATTCTCACAAAAGGCAGAAGTAGGCATTTGTTTATCCATATTTGTATGGTAGAAGAGTCAAATGATGCTCCCCCCCCCCGTCATGAGAACACACAGAGGATAATAAATAAAGCCTGGGTTATCGAAGACAGCATCGCCCTGGTAGCCGTTATCGCTGATCAAACTAACTGCTGCTTGCTAATATAAATATTTGTTTTAATATAACTGATATGATCATGAGCTCAGACAAATCCTGCTTCTGACCTTATCAGGGTCCATAGAGGGACATTTCCAGTTGTAGAGGTAATACTGCAGATTTCCATCTCCTATGCCAAACTTGAGCTTCTCCAGGAACACTTTATTCTCCATTAGATCCAGGGCATTGAACACATCAAAACCTTTCTGTTAAACACAAAGAAAGTCACAAACTCAATACCAAAATCAATCAGAGAACATCAACAAAGATGATATCCTAAAACTGCAGATTCATTATTTAAAGTCCCTGATGCTGCCCATTTTGTTTGTATTTGCAGCTCGTGAAGTCTTTTTCATTTTCATAAATGTAAAAAGGTATAAAGGGTTAGTATGACGTACAGTAGATGGCAATAGAAGGATACAAATGAGCATGAATAAGTACCTCATATAACCCCACATTATGAAATCCAAACCTTCTCTTTTACAACTCATAGCATCACAGAACTGGTTTATTATTTGGTAGTGTTATATGATTTACAACCATCTACATAGACTGTAACTTTACCAGCTTGGCCAGGATCAGAGCATCATTCATTAAGTCCAGTAGTGGGGTTTGTGTATGAACGTTGTAAAAAGAGTAGGCAGCCTTCAGGCTCCTGTGTAGAGGGTGATGCATCACGGTGGAGGGCAGAGTGTAGAAACTAGTGAAATCTGTCAGAACACCACCGGCACCCTGAGAACACAGAGAGGCACAACAAAGGTTTAGACGTATGTAGGAATCAACAGTAAGTATCTTGAGGGACAGATAGGAATTTCAGATACCTCTACTACAAATGTGTCAATGATATTGTCCTGTGGCAAGAACCAGTGAGACACCTCCTCGTCTCCCATAGAAGGAGCAAGCTCAAAGCGTTTGAGAAATTTCAGTAGCAGCTCAGTGACTTGGCGGATGTCACGCCTCTCCATCGGCCGCAGACCTGGGGTCTTGGTGCTCTATATAAGGTGTAGAGAGAGAGAGAAAAAGAAAAACAGACATTAGTTCCTGCCATAAATAAGGATATTAAAGACTGATCCAGGATTTAAATGTTTTATTATTTTACATCTGGTAGTCTGTAGAGCTTCATGGTTCTTTGCAGAGTCATGTTTCTGCTCAGGTGGGAGAACTTCACTTCCACAAGCTTCCTGGGGTTCAAAGAACGGTGCCAGTACCTGACAGAAAAACAAGCAAAAAAGCAAAAGCGTTAAGGACTGTTGGTTTCAGAAGAGTTTCTGATGCTGTGTCTCAATGTGTTTCGATACTGCATAGCATACCTGCATGTGGACACAGGTTTAGGCAGCACCACTCCTGCTGTGTATACCGCCTGGAATATTCCTTCAATGTTCACCCTCCGTGTGATCTCTCTGATGAGCACTGGAGCAACACGCTTTGAACGCAGCTTCTTATGGACACATAGGAAGTTGATTTCAACCATTTTCTTCAGTCTGGAGCAGCAGAAGGAGACAAGATGTGCATTGTGGTAAACATGTAATATTACTGTTTTGATCTAAATGCAAATGATCAGTAAGGAGCACTCACGTGTCATAGATGCGTATATCTGCAGGGATGGCACTGATGAAGCCAACAAGCTTCTTATTTGAGGACACTCTCACTCCACAATGCCACTGTGGTAACCAACCAGGGGGACGCAGAGCCCTGAGAGAGGGGAGGGGTTTTAGTGGGAGAACAGACTGATGGGTAATTTAACTACATATTGGGGGGGGAGTTTATTCGAACAACATCAGAGCTGAAAGCTTACCATTTGAGAAAGTTTGGTGAATAATCAAATCTGAACATGTTGTCATCATCCTCCACATAGTTTTCATTCAACAATGTGTACAGCTCCTTCAGCTGAAAGACAAACCATTTGTTTCAGTGTGTCACTTCAAATGTTTTATCCAAAAACTAATCTTGGAAATGATCAAATAAGTTGAATGTTTTAATGTCTGAGACAAACACTGTACTTACTATATCTGCATTGCTGAGATCCAGAGTGTCCCACATAAAGCCTTGAGGTAAGGAATATGGCTCCTGTCTGATGTTTTCTTTGTCAGCTTCTATCGGCCCGTGACTCGTCACCACCTCATCTGCAAAAATAGCACAACTCTTGTCAAAGATATACAAAAAAATGTCAATATATATTTATATTGGACCTTTGATTTTGCATTTTGTTCAGGTGGAAATTATCCAGAGAAAACCCCAACCATTGATGTCTTTAAAAACAATAAGGCTATATAAAAACAATCTGCTTCCGTCAAAACAGCTTAGTCTAATGATACTTATTAAATAAACAATACTTTAGCTCACTCTGCCTCAATCAAGTTTATACTTACTTAGCTTGGGCACAGGCTGGGTGTCCCAGAACTGGTACTTGTGCTTGGATGCATCATCAATGCTCTTTGCTGGACCCTGGCAGGACAGCAGCTCCATGGCTCTTTGGATGTCCTGCAGCTTCTGAATGGGCAAGCCAGGGTTCTACATGTAGAGAGGGGACACGTACACTAATAAGAACATGTACAACAAAGTTAGTACATAACATCCGAATGTCCTTTATGAAACAATTGTCACAACACACACACACAGAGGGCATGTGCGAGACTTATAACCTCTTCCAAAATAAACCCAAACCCTAAGGATGTTAGGTGCAAGTTTAAGTGATCTTTCCCACTAAACATCAGATCGTAGGTCACCCATGTCCACAGCTGTAGTTCAGTTCAGGCACCTGTTAAACTCTGTTCTTGGTTTGTTTACTTGCATACTCATAGCCCTGTTTTTTTTTTACTGGTGTCCCTGCTTTTGTTCACTCTCGGGAAAAGATTTTTGTAAGAAACATGAGAAACCTAGTTTATCATATCCCAGTATACAATATCCAGGTTTAGTGCAGGCATTTGTAAAATGTCTGGTAATAAGTGATGCATATTTATTTACTTATGTTGACAAGTCTGTTATTCTATGAATGAAACTTGGAAGAGTAAAAGCTTCAGCTCAGCATGAAGAAGCACTGACTTCAATAAGGACAAGTCATGTCCCTTATGGAACTTGCAAAATCGTAATGAGAAAAGGAAATGAATGTGTTAGGGAATGAATAAGATAAATACACATATGGGTTTAAAGCGTTGGTATTATTAAATGTAAGCAAATTTTAAACCAATATAATCCCATTGACACTGATCACAAACAAACTTGTTTTTTTCTTGGGTTGCTGCCTGTGTGCAGAAATCCTATTCCTTGTGTCCTTGTGTCCCTTTTCCTACTCCTAGTACCTCGTCTACCATCGGCCTGGAACTAGGTTAGTGGGTAATGGCTTAAAAATGTGGCCTGAAAAGGGTGTGTTTCCATTTCAGTGGCTCCTCATCGCACCTTTATCTCCTGAGAGTCAGATGCAGAATCAGACTTGGCTCCCCCCGAGCTTGGCTTCTCTTTCTTCCTCTTCTGCTTCTTCTTCTTTCTCTTGGCCCCCAAATCTCCCCCTGGACTCCTACATATGTGAACACAAACACGTCATTAAACAGGGGTCACTGTAATGGTTTGACTCTCGGCACACAGAACCAGAGCAGCAGTGAGCTAACGTTAGCTACCCTGGCAACGATGACAGCTGAGCTAGCCTAACGGTAGCTAACTAACGGTTTGTCTGAACGGCTGGCTGTCATCATGTCATCATGTCATTCAATCAGAATGCTAACAGCTAGCTGAGAGTAAAACATGTATCCGAGGGTACACAGGGATAAAACACCATAAGTGACAACACTTTAAGGTTTCAAATGAGGACTTTTACTGTGGCAACTCGTTTGAAATGAAGGCCGTTTGGCAGACAGCTTGGCTGTTTTTGTGTCGGCTAACGTTAGCTAACTGCGCTAGCCGTTCCCGGCCGAGCACACATAAACACAAACAGGCTTCCTGAGATAACTGCGCCTCCCAACCGGACAGGCCATCCTCACCCTTGCAAATGCTCATTCTCCTCTTCGTTGTCTCCGTCTATCCCGCAGGTATCCTGGTCGTCTAGCTCCAGGCTCTGCTGACTGGCCGCAGATTCACTGTCCTCCGCCATCATAAAAATGTTTTAAAAAATTGATGCCAGCCACCGTGTATGATAGAGATCACGGGCAGCGGGCGAGAGATGGAAAAACAAAGAAGTTCTGAAGGAAAGTGCACCGCTTAGAGGCCAATGTGGGGAAAACAGAACAGAGCCCAAACTCCACCTTTTATCGTGAACATTTGTTAGAATTAAATCTGATTATAAGCAGTGGCGGAAAACGTATTCATACTCTTTACTTGGGTAAACGTACTAATGCCACATTGTAAAACTACTGCATGTTACTTACATAACTTTGTATGTTGGATGGTTTAATCTGAACCAAATAGGCCTAATCATAATTAATACGTTTTCCCTGAGTATTGAGTGTCAACATCTGAAGTGATAAAGTAACTAGTACATAAATCTGTCGGACGTAGTGGAGTAAAAAGTATAACATTTGGTTCCAAAATGTAGCAGAGTAGAAGTATACAATTTAAATACTTAGGTAAAGTAGGCTACAAGTACCTCAAATGTGTACTTAAGTAAAGTAGCCTACTTAATTAATGGTGCAAATTCCCCCCAAAATACAAACTTAACACATAATGAAACATCAAAAGATTAAATTGTGCTTGCTAAAATTCAGGTTTTTTTATTCCCAGGTATAGGCCTGTGTTATTCATTGAAAAATTGATTAAGGTAGCATTACACGACATATTCCATATATCTACTGTCTGGTACTATTGAATCAGTATTACAATTCTAGTTTCACATGGATTTCAAAAGTGTTATGAAAAAAAAAAGCTAAAAGTGGCTATTAGAAACTATAGGTCAATCAAAGTGGCAGCTAAGTAAAAACAATAAGACCCACCGCTGGATAAAATCACAAAGTTATAACACTTTATGTTGAGAGGTTTGGTAATGCCATCAATTGACAATCTCATTGAACAGGACATAAAATAAATACAAATTCTCATGCTGCAACTTACTTGATATACGTTTGTTCATCATTACACAAATCAAAACACACAAATAATTCCAGTTTGGCGGTTTATTAGAATAATAGGCTTCAAATATAATGCAAGCAACCAAGCTACACACTCAGGATGCTGTACTACTGCAACTCCACCCTCGACCTGGAGATTGATGTGGGATACTAAGAGAAAAGAGAACATTCACAACAACTCACGCATCATTTGACCAGGTGAAGCAAAGGAAAACCTATACACACTCTTTAATATGATTGCTATGACTATATCAACCTTGAGTGGATGTATGTTGATTATTTGTCAGCGGTCTTGCATCGACACACAGTCTGGAAACACAAACTCACAGCCAGCAGCAGAGCAGATGAACACAACCCAGGCACACACATTTGAGACGAACATTCACCCTCTACAGACACTAAAGTAAGAAAATGCACTGAAATGACCTGCAGTTTAGCTTCACATACAATCACACTTAGCTTTATCTATTCCGTGCTTCACTCAAAACTTTTGTAAATCCTTAACTGCTTAGTGTAAGACAGATTGGTGCCTTGCTGATTACTGTGTAGAGGATTTTACGATTGAAGCAGCTGGTAGACATTTTCTGAAACGTCTGCAGTGTAGCTTGTAATATGCTAGTGCTGAGGAAAGTTTACTGCATGCTTTCTTTCACAAGTGGTAGAGAAAGGGAGGGCTGAGGTAGAGGAGAGAAGCTAAAGGCAAAAGAAGGTGAGAAATAAATAAAGTTTTCTGTTCCACAAATTGGATGTATAGTCAGGTTGTTCAAAGGCACTTGGAACATGAGGAAAAGGTTAAAAACAAAAATAAGGTGAAACAGAACATGCAAAAAATAGTTTGGTTTCAGGTAAAACTTGCAGTTGTGTTTTTGTAAGTCTTAACATAAGGCGAGTTAGGAAAAAAAGTCCTTAACATATTACAGGAAATAAAAATAGCCTATTTTCCCAGGTAAAATACTTCATGTTGGCAATTCAAATTATATTGATTAAAATGACAAAAAAGGCATCTCAAGCAGCCGTATAAAAGTGAGCAAAAATATTCTAGTCAGTGGTTCAACAAGCACAAAACCCTTCATATTATTACACCTCACACTTTTTGTTTTGTTGGTGGAACTACAGTTTTGCAGTGGTATTACATCCTTATAACCAGCAGAGTGGTGTGTCACATCTGTGCAGTGCGGATAGTGGTTTCATTTCAGTACTCCAAACACTTTACCCCCTCTGTGGATCATCTAAAAACCCATTCAGCCTTCTGATGGGCTAGATTAAATTCTAGCATCATACTTAAAACCCATTAAAAGTACAGGATTCACATGTTTATGTCAGGGCTGATTATCTGTGCAGAACCCACTGTAAGACTTTTCCTGACAGACTAAGGAAAGAGTATGATCACCTGCCATATTTTGGCACAGATGCTCCACAATCTTAAAAATGAGGGTATTCATCTCACGATAAAGAAGTGTAGTGTGTTCTTTACAGTCAGTGGACAGAGGCCAATATGGCTAGAGAAAAAGGCTCCTGTATTCGTTCATTTGTGAGAACCACCCCATAGTCTGTTCCCCCAACAGTTCCTTTATGCGCACAAGGCTAGTTATAAAAAAAGGCATATATTTGTTGTGCATAAAATATTCAACTTTCTCGCCTCCGTTGTCCATTTGTCTTTGTCAAGTGTACATCACTCCATCCTGATGAGTTTATGGAACGTGTGGAGAACAACAGTGGTCTTTTTATAAAGGGAACCTGAAGCTCTGGACTAGGAGGTATCCCAGTGCTGAAATATTATGTCAGTGCTCTATTAAGAAAAGAAAGAGCTATAATTAAAATGGTCTTTTCCTTCACGTTTTGATCGGCGCAAAAACAGGAGTCATAGTTAAAGGATAGGTTCACACTTTTGAAGTCTCAAATAAAAACTGACATGCCCATATGTACAGCTGAACAATTGTGGTCGTTGTACTTGTTACATATATAACGGGATGATTATAATCTGTTGTGAGATTTTCTCTTAAATTCTAAGCATACTTATGGAGTTTATTTACGATGGACATCTGAGAGAATGAAATATGTAAGTGTAAATCACACTGAATTAAAAAATATAAGTATTATTTCTGTGTGTTGAGATGAAACTAAGAAGTGTAGAAATGCACCCATTTTCTGAGATAGTTGCTATTTATCTGTACTGCCTATACTTACTACTTGTTATTGTAATGCCTAGATTTCCTATAGGGATAACAAAATCCTCTATCCATTTAAAAAAATCTCCAATATTTAAGATTGATACTAAATCAGACCAAATTAGAATATATTTTAGCACAGAACAAAAACGTTTGGTTTTGTCTCACCATCACTTTAAGACGGGCCATTATGCACAGTAGGAAGAATTACAGCAACCAAACATGCTTTCTATGTACTTATTGGCATGTGAGTATTTGATTAAGAAAAAAAGTGTGAGGCTATCCTTGAAGTGGTCATCTGTGGATCATTTCAGGTTGAAGGCCAGCAGAGGTCGCTCCTCTCTCTTCTGCCAGGGACTCTTCTTCTCCTCCTCTCCATCATCCTGTGCTGCATCGTCATCAGGAGACACTGACAGCAGCACATGATCAGTCCTGAACGTCTCTCCCTCAGGTGTTGGCAGGGGAGGAGGAGGAGAAGAAGGGGATGAAGAGGAAAGTGAGGGCGGTTCCTCTTGTATTTGTACCACCTCTTCTATTTTCCCCTCCTCACCCCCCAGATCTCCCCTCTGACCCTCTGCTTTGTCTGACAGGATGTGTGCCGTGTCACTGTCCTCTGGGCTGCATTTGGGCGTCTCTTCCTCGCTGCCACCGCCGTCCAGATCATCCACATACACCAGCTGAGTGTAGGTCATGGCTGGTGCTGTGCTCTTCGACCTGTCTTTCGCAATCCCTCTTTCCTGCCATCCTACAACTCTCCCCCTGCGGCCCACTCTCAGCTCGTTCAGGTCCACACCGGAGTCCAGGCTGGCATCGTTGCCCCGCCTCCCACCGCTGCCAGTATCGTGTTGACCTCCTCCACCTGGCGAGCTGCTGTGGCACCCCGCCCGCTGGAGGTCAATGTAGGAGTGGCGAATAGCATTGGAGCGTCCATCAAGCGAGACGAACCAGGCTCGTGGGTGAGGCAGAGGCTTCCCTCCCCTGAGCTCCATTAAAGTCTTTTCAGCCAACAACGTGTCCTCGCTGTTTATTTCCATCAGACCCGTTTCCCCAAGCGCTGCTGGGATGGACAGAGACTCCGACAGCCCCATACGTTCTCCACCGCCCTGTTTGGAGGGATGCGGGCCGAGGTCAGAGAGGGATTGCCCCAGTGGCTGCTGGGAATGTGAGGCATTCAGCTCAGCCTGGATGGTCTCCAAGTCACTCTGCTGGTCAGTCTGTAGTAGAAGTGCCTGACCGGACAGAGGGTGCTCACCCGGCAGGCGCATGTAGTGAGCTGGGATCACCAGGGTGGGACGCACCCTCGGGTAGCCCTCCCCCCCACTCAGCAGGTCCACGGAGCCGCAGCAGAGCAGCTGGCCCGGCCTGGGGAGCAGGGGGGGGGTGGGGCGCTCCAGGTGGTCCACAGAGCGGGAGAGGAGGTAGTCAGGAGCTCTGCACTCACACACCTCCCCTCTACTGGGGGAGTGAGGGGGAGAGGAAGGGGAGATGAAATCAACAATCCCGACACTGCTCAGCTGATTGGCAGACACCTGACCTTGATTGGCCGACGACAGTGCGTCTGAAACCGGGTTGCTGGACGAACAGACGGAGGTGTATGATTGGCGGTAGCCTCTGTCTGTCCCACACGAGAGGGCGGATTTTAAGTGGAACGTCTCGGCAGACTGCCGGTAGTCTCTGCTGCGCGGCGTCAGGTTGCCAAGAGAAGAGCCGTGGCTGTTGCCGAGCGAGGAGCGGCTGTGTTTGCTGTGATGGATTAGGCTGTGTTGACGATGATTGTCTTGTTGCTCATATGAGGACGGCTTCAGCATCGGTGTGGTCATGTCGGGCTCAGTCCCCGTGGAAACAAGTTCCAGCTGCGCCTAAAGACAAAACAATAATAGAGTAAGAAACTGTCACAGCCATTATATGAGGGTGGGACAAGTCCCCCCCACTTTTTAAAATGATTAGTTTAGACCCCCCCCACTTTTATACTATGCGGAAAGTCCGTGAATCGGTCTATCCACTCGCCGCACTTTGTAGAGCGCTGTGTCAGTGCTTCACTATCAAATCCATTCCAACAATTGCTTATTGAGAGAATGCCCAAATCAATGAAACTCCGTACCATGTTTTCACCGCTACTTTGTACCAAGGCAGATTCTCAGATCTCTTGTATGAAGCGATGCTGGTAGCGGAGGTAAGGCACACACACCAAATGTTCAGGACATTGTTAATACAGCGAAAATCAAAGCTGACGATCTCTTGGTTTGATATGTTTTCCCCCCCAGACAACATGGACATAAGAAAAAAGTTTTCAAAGAAGGGGGAAGAATTTTAAGGAAATCAGTGGGGATATTGAACAGGAAACATTTCAGTCAAGGGGCATCATATGACCAATATAGATGGAAGAGCAACATTTATTTGAACATTTAAGTCAATGATACCATTCCTAGGTGAACTTAACATCTGTAAGGAGTCAGATCAGTCTCAATATTAATAAAAGCTCACTGAAGGATTCACAAATGTATTTTGTGATTTATATATAAATGACTCTCCACAACAATATCTCTCAATGCACTCACAAATATTTATTGTATATAAATGTACAAAAAATGGGTATTTAAACTGCTTTTCTTGTGAACCTCTGCATTTGTGTTATGTTTTTTTGAGACTTCCCTGACGGAAATGACAAATGCATATTTTTTTAACAGGAAACTATGGAAATTATAACTAATTGTGGTTTTCTTTTACATTACTTAAAACAAGAAATATTTATATGTCAGAAATATGCTTATATTTGTGACTCTTTTTATCTGTGGATTCTTTTACATTTATATACAACAATAAATATTTGTGTGTGCATTGAAAAATATTTTTGTGGAGAGAGTCATTTATATATAAATCCCGAAATACATTTGTGAATCCTTGTGTACATGTATTAATATTGAGACTGATCTGACTCCATATATCCTAGGCTATGCTCACTTTCAAACTGTAAATCCACTTGTAGTCAAGTGCTTTGAAACACAGCCCGGAGTCAACATATGATACACAATGCAAATATTATGTTTTAGAACATAAACTCAAGGTTTAGTATCTAGAATACCGGAAATCTATTTGCTTTTCGTGGGGGAGGACCCCCACCCGTTAAAAATGTCCCCCCCACATTCAGGATGCTTCCTACGGCCATGCTCACAGTAGAGAAGTCATTTGACATTAGAGAAAGAAGGTGATTTTCAGAAGTGTAGCGACCAAATTAACAAAATGGAAACCACAGATATTATATTTAGTTTTAGTAAAATACTGATATCATATTGTTTATTCTTGATATTGCATTTGAAAGGGTTTCTCTTTTTGTGTGTCTTAGGATATATTTCACATTTCATTTATTTATACAGTATGTACTTTATATATACCAGTGATGCAAACACAGGTATGGTAAAGAAAGAGAGAACTATTCGAAGCAGAAAAAAAACAGCGTAATATACCATCTGACAATGGCCTGTGCTATAATGCTTCAATTAACTGGCTGTTCTTTATAATTTACTCAGGTCAATAGGAGACAGAGATGTTATAAATCAAGAGTTTTTATTATTATTTACAGCAGGGGTGGGGAACCTTTTTCCATTCAATTTGTACAACATCCTCCGAGGGCCGTACAAATGATTGAACTCAACCTCTGCTTAAAAAAACTAAAATCACAGCCCATTCATTTGGCCTTTCTTTCATGCTGTGCAAAGAAAAAGCAACTTCTTAATACAGATATCTCACCATGACTCATGTTTGACGCATGCATGCAGGCATTCACGTGCACGGTTTTGGCATGACCACCAAAACAGAAAGATATGGACACAAGATGTGTGCAAATGTATTTAGTATCCTATCCATGTGAACATGATTTCAGTGGGGGGGACCTAACCTCCTCTCGGGGGGTCCGAGGGCATGCTCCCCCGGGAAGATTTTTTTTAAATATTGAAGTTAAAAGCATCAATCTGGTGAACTTTGAGAGCAACATGAGGAGATCTATGGATACATCTTTCAACACCCATATGAAACAGAACTGTAAGCAGATTTTTCTTTTTGGATATTTTACCAAATCACTCACCTTTCAAACTCTATTCTTGTTATTTTTAACAACTTTTTTTTGTTACTGTCATATAGTATTTTATACCTGTTAATAATTTGGTCTCTAATGTCTCATTAATAACTATAATGATCATATCAAGGTGTGCCTTAACCTCACTGAGCTGAGGTTATTTGAGCCTCTCAGGAGAGAGCTCTCTTCCACCTGGTTGTAGAAAAGCTCTTTAAATTCGTTAGCATAGCTAGCTAACCAGATGCTAACAACAACAGATCGCCACTGTGCTTACAACTAAAGACACAGCCTCGCAAACACTGCGGCATGTGTACGGCTCCTTATGGGTACTGCAATATTTGAAGAGCTGGAGCGGCGTTCCGATGCTCTCCGTTACTCCTTTCAGACGAGACATAACCACGTGAAGATCTATGGTGAAGACACGTGTTGTGTTCAATGAACCTGTCCTTGGCCAGGAAAAACAGGCACTCGCTTGTTTAATTATTTTGCGATCTAGATTTCTTCTTCTTCTTTGAAGTGAGAAGTTGTCCGTCCGTCCGACTGACTAACTGATTGATTGACTGACTGACTGACTGACTGACTGACTGACTGACTGACTGACTGACTGACTGACTGACTGACTGACCCCCCCCCCCAAAAGAAAACTCTTCGGTTCTCCGCGAATTACACAACTCACCCAAATCAGCGTTAAAAAAGCGGGATGCGCCGAAAAGTGACTAATTTGCATCACTGATATACTCTGATTGCTTTTTGGCAACAATGTTGATGGTTCATATTAAGACGAGGCCCTCAGATATTCCCTGCCACAGTGAACAGGTACTTCCTTTGACATTCATTAGGACAGTGCAATTAAAACTTGTGAATAAAGCGTTCTGTGAGAGTCCTACAGACCTCGCTGCTGATGAGGTCCAGGTGGGACATGGAGGTGGCTTGATCCCTCTTACTGCCGTCCAGACCAGAGGAGATAGTGAGCTTGCGGTGAGACCCTCGAGGCTTCAAACAACGTCTCCTGCACATCACAGAGACACAACAGAGGATATGATTCAATCATGGGAATTAGTTTAACATAAAAAGTTCTCCCCTGTGATGTTAACTTAAAATTGGAAAATATAACTCCCTTAGGGCTAATATTTACAGCAGAGCAGTGGTACCAGAGTACTTGTGCAGTACTTGTTAACACCTTCTAGTGCAACCAAGACAGTTTATGTTACATGAACTGCTATAAACAACTTGGATTTATTTAGCACTTATATGATAACTGATGGATTGATAGATTCTGTTACTTGCAGAGAGATGATGAACCCTTTAAAATGGCTCTTCAGCGCATTTAGACTAAATGTTGACACGATGACAGTTTTTGACAATGGATGCTGAAGGCATGCAAAAGGTTGTTACGTGGCAAGAAGAATTTATATTCAAAATTGGCAGCAACAAAACAAATAATGTTCAGCTCTTTGATTTCTGATTAAGATAAACTTTATGACAAATAGCTCTGGAAAGACTTTCACACACTTGCAGTAGTACAACAGCAGACAGAGCAGGCAGAGCAGGATGAGAGCCATGCCTCCCAGTATAGCCAACAGGAACACCGTGTGGTACGTGCTGATGTCCTTCGCAAACACTGGACCTGTTGGATAGACAGGCGGTCATACAGAAACTGATTTAATATGTAACAACTTTCATAACACCGAAAGGTGGCAACTAAATGTTTTGGTATTTGCTAAAGGCAGAAAGAGTAGTTGGACTGTGCTCAAAGAGAAAGAAAGTCCAGTCTGAGGTTTCCTTCTTTTATTGGCTCATAACTGATGATTGAGAAGGATTATGAATATATTTTTGAACGAGTCCTTACATTTATAGCGAATCCTACTCATTGTGCCTTTAGGACTATATCTTCACTCTACATGATGATGATCTGTATGAAAGCAGTTTCTCACCTGAGTGTATTGGAGACATGGCGGCCACCCAGTATCCCAGCTGAGGAGCGATGTAAGTCAGACTGAGCTGGTTGCCCTCTCGCTGCACGTGACCCCAACTGCTCTTTATCCAAGCACCTGCAGACACACACACACACACACACACACACACACACACACACACACACACACACACACACACACACACACACACACACACACACACACACACACACACACACACACACACACACACACACACACACACACACACACACACACACACACACACACACACACACACACACACACACACACACACACACACACACACACACACACACACACACACACACACACACACACACACACACACGGCTTGAAATCAAGTTTCAGAATAATGATTCATACAGTATAAGAACCAGAGTTTCCGTTTACAGAGGGCATTAGGGACAAAGTGACAACTGACAAAGCCTGCAGCAAACTCTACTTCTGATTAACCCAAACAGAAAAAGCAGGACTTTACTTAGCTAAATCTATGTATCTGTCAAGTTTAGTACTTTGTTTTTTTTAAATAAATGGTTATTGAGGCAGAAGTAAACTTAATTAACAGCAGGGTTACCAAAAATGTAAAGTAGCACTCTCCAAGACCTTTTTTTAACCACATTAAACACACTTAAATTACTTTTTTCAAGCAATTATCAGTGGTGTTAAAAATAATTTTGAATATAAAATACATTTTAAATATCGCAACCTGGATAACAAGCATAACATTAGTGTTTTGTTTTTTTACAATCAATGCATCATGATGGTGTCTCATGCATGCAAAATGCAATGTTAAAACAATCTTACGTTTCTAAAATGCTCTGATCAGACAGCAGTCGGACACAAAACCTTTTTAAAACAAACATTGTTAAGTAGGGCTGCAAAAAAAAAAAAATCATTTGTCCTCCGGTTATTTTCCAGATAAAATGATTACTCGTTTGTACTAAAGAATTATTTTAATAAAATGAACATGCTTGTTTCTCAAAGTTGAACTAATTGTTGCAGCACTATTAAAAAGACTTGTCAATTATTTATTGAACCTATTTCACCTTCAAACATGCATTTAGAGAAGGCTGAAGGCAATGCTTTCCAAGACTTCTCAAGATCTTTTTAAAAAGGTCGATTCAAGCCCAGTAGTGTGAAAGAGAACAGTGTTTTGGTAGTACTGAACTCTCCCACAGGGAGGCAGCACACAGTCAGAAGCCTGTAGGAGCACAATAGCAGCTCCAGCACTGACCAAAAACCCCAAAACAAAGCCAGAGTCACTGATTAATTGAGTTTCAGTAAATCTGAACCAAGAGGAAACATTGAGTTGTGCCTTCACACTTCTCCTTTGGGGCTCAAGGCTAACATAGAGAGAGCCATACTGAGTCTTTGTTTATTCCCAGTTATACAACGTCATATAGTCAGGAAACTGCATCGATCTTCAGGAGGGAGTAAACAAAAAGGGTCAGCAGGGGAAATTCAATGTGGAAAGACAAAAATATAAAAGGCTTGGACAGGGGGAAATAACATTTCAAGGAGAGGAAACAAGAGCGGACAAGGGAGGTGGAAAGGAAGGAGAGATAAGGGAAGAGGCACAAGAAACAGAGGAATGAGAGAAGCTGTGTGACTCAGCATCACACACACAGGTTCTGTCTGATGTTTCCACAGGCGGGGGGGGGTTCGTTCTCTCTCTCTCTCTCTCTCTTTCTCTCTCTTAATAGCAACATTAAAGGACTCTGTTCCCACGCTTCAATACAATACACTGCAGAGCGTCTGGCAACTGCTTAGACACAATGCAAACATTTATACTGTCCCTACAGCCTGTATATTACTCCTGCTTTTCGTCTATTCCTGCAAAGTCAACACGGCTGACGTGTCAGTTCATCTGAGTGAGGTGATTTACATCCTCTCATGGTAAAGAGTGTCTGTTTATGAATGACAAATACACACAAACAATCCAGTGAACTTGATCTGTTTGTACATGACATACATTTGCCTTGCGCTCCCTCAATATAAAATAGGAGACATTGTCAGTTATACAAGACAAACAGGTTTGTGTGTGTGTGTGTGTGTGTGTGTGTGTGTGTGTGTGTGTGTGTGTGTGTGTGTTTTCCATGTGCCCACTTTGTAAACAAAACTGAGCTTCTTTGTGAAGGAGCTTTTATCAGCCTGGAGTATTTTATCCAAAAAAGCACCAGACGGATTTCAAAAGATCTTTCTTTGTGTTTTCTTCATCCCTGGTTCAACACACAAACACACACTTAAGCGCACAGTGAAGAAACTCAATCAGGAGCTGGGCCTTACTGTTGTGTAACTTATTTGGTGGGTTGCTAAGGAACATGAGATGAAGCCCGAAGAGGGTCCGGGGATGACTTCTGTTATGGAAATACTCGCAGCTACAGGCTCTGCGTAGGCTTCAAGTGTGTGTGTGTGTGTGTGTGTGTGTGTGTGTGTGTGTGTGTGTGTGTGTGTGTGTGTGTGTGTGTGTGTGTGTGTGTGTGTGTGTGTGTGTGTGTGTGCTCTAAGCTCTTATCAAAGCCCTTTTTCATAAACTTTGAATGTGGCTACTCTAAGTACTTGAGATCTATAAACTGTCACAGGAGCAAAGATGATCCAGATGTTCAACATTTGTTGGCCCAATAAAATGTTCCTTTCAGAATGATTTCCGGGCTAATTGGAAAATGCTTGAATCATCACATGACAAGTGTTGGATGGACAAAGGCATCGCTCTTATTGAGAAGTGGCCTACTGTTCATGAAGTCGGAATCCACATGTGGATTGGAGGGGAACTCCTTAGTCTATTGAGCAACTGCATAATGCTTCTAGCAACTCTCTTTTAGTGCTCACCCCAAAAAGGGATTCACTTTTATTCATGTCACATATTCAAATAGCTTTTTCGTCTAATAGACAGACGTGAGCCTGAAGCATTCATTTGTCCGGACCAATCTCAGAGCATTGTTCCCAGTTGCAGAGGGCAACATAAAGTCTGGGAACCCCCTTTACACCACACACTACAACACACACAGTTAGCTATTAGCAGTAGGGATGGGTACCGAGCCCCGGTATTAAATGGGCCCCGGGGCTGAATTATTAAAGACCGTGGTACTGTTAAGCTCCAACGTTATCGGTCTTTTTATCGGTAATGGAGACATATGTATTATGCTACATAAACATTATATTGCAGCTTTAGTTTCGCCAACTCCGTTTCTAATATGCAATAAGATTACAAAATGCGTCTATGATGTATTTTCGATCTTTCCAATCCAGACGACAGATCTCTCCCCCACCCACCCCCCGCCCCCAACCCCCCCCCCCCCCCCCCCCACACACACACACACACACACACACACACACACACACACACACACACACACACACACACACACACACACACACACACACACACACACACACACACACACACACACACACACACACACACACACACACACACACACACACACACACACACACACACACACACACACACACACACACACACACACACACACACACACACACACACATTACCCGTCTCGATGAGGACGATGCTCGTTGCCAAAAGTGCAATAAGAGTTTAGCATGTAAGGGCGTTAACACGAGCAATTTGTCTAAACATCTTGCAAAAGTGCACCACATTCAGACGGAGAAATGCACCGTTTTCGACTGTCTTTCCACGAGTAAGGTTTCCACGTCAGGTATGTTATGTATACACCTTAATCTTCCTCCAGAAGAACCGTTAGGCCTTTTGCAGCACCTGTATGCCCCACCTGTGTTGCTCTGTACCACTGTATTTTTGCAGTAAATACTTGTTTTTTACAGTTCTGTAAATTCAAATTATTTACAATTTGCTTAGTTAATTTACTTTTTTGTTGTTGTTGTAAAGAACCGTTAAGAGTACCGTTAAAGGACCGGATCGATAAGCGGTATCGATAAAAGTAGTAGTACAAACCTTAACGATACCCATCTCTAATTAGCAGTGACAAATTCAAAAGCTAAAGATATTTCCCTTACTAGTTAATAGTATAGTATTCATTTATTTGTCCCCGAGGGGAAAATGGGTTGCAGCACATCACAAAGGCATTTAAAAAAGATAAGACACTACGTCACTGACAACAACATAGACACAGATTAAAACAAACAGACATAAGAAAACCAGATATCGGCAGACATGACAAGGGACCTATAGGCCCTCATTTGCGAAATAGGGGGGACTGGGCCAGACCAGCTGGGTAAACAGTGCGTCCTAGCCATCATTTATTCAGGAGTTTGATGGCTTGTGGGACGAAAGACAGCCTAGATCTGTTCTTTTTTAAATAAGGGGCACGATACCTCCGCCCGGATGTCAACAGTTCAAAGTAAGAGGCAAGAGGGTGCCTCAGGTCACTCACAATATTGTGTGCCAATTTTATAATTGTAATGCCAACAGGAGAGAGAATATTGGACACAAACACAACTGCTGAATGCTAATGTTGCCCTACGTCTGTTGGATGTTTAAATAGCCAACTGTTTGCTAACAATTTTGCCATACCAGGTTAGAAAGTGATGATGTGTCAGAGTTGGGACACTGCTGCCCAAAAGTGACCAAATTACTCAGTTATCGTGGGTTTTAGAAACGTACAAATGATCGATTTTTACATTTGCTACAGATTATTCCGTCTCACTACTAATCAAGTACAATACTGTATATCCTTTCCCTAGAAGCCTTTTAATAGGTCCTGACAAGCACAAACACAATGTACAGTTGATCTGGATATGTGAGCCTAATTTACACAGAGGAGGATGTTTTGTATTACAGACACATCTGACTCAACCAATGATCTAATCACTGTCTTCCAGATCAGAATGTACAAGAAGAAAGGGAATCAGAGAGCGTGACGTCTGACTCAAGAGATTTAAGACTGCTGAAATAAATCAGTGGGTCCAGAGAGGCTTGAAGGGTCTCAGCTGTAGGAGAGCTGTTTGATGTTTGTTTTGCTCAGGTCAAGATTTAGCTGAGCTCCAGCAGATTAAACATCCACGGTGCAATCTTGTGATGTGTGGCAGTACTTGGGTTTTGATTTGCAGATTAATGTGGTGCCACAAATTAGACTTTTTTTAATGACCTTATGAATAAATTCATTTATCCCTCTGACACACAGAACTAAAAGTTGCGACCTGGTTGCACGTGGATTGTATTAAAGCTCCTGTTCTGATCATTTTTAAAAATCATTCAGGTACGCACTTAGAACAGAAAACGTAAGGTTTTGAGAGTAAATAACGAGCATTTTCAAGATAACAAAACCAAAAATGCCAAGAATATCTAAGCCTTTCTAATCACATAAACATAACTATAAATTGCAAAAGATTAAGTTTAAAAAAAAAATCATTTTAAAATATTTTTTCTTATCATTATGAAACAGCAGACTATGTTTAAATTAATGCATTCCTAACTTTCTATAACCATTAATTAAGCATTTTGAAAGTTTTCCTGATTTTGTATAAACCCGCCTTTGAGTTAGAAAGTCAAAATAGCTTTGTGTTCATGTAGGGACATACCGAAGCGCGGGTCGAATCTCCAAGCAGGGATGTGATCATTTTCCTTCAGGCCACTGTCGGCCGGCAGGGGGACGGACACCGTGATTGGCTCATTCACCTGCAGCTCCACTCCGTCGCTGGCCAATAAGTGCACAGAGATGGCTACTACAGGAGTCAACTCAAACCTCTTCTCGTTCCCTGTGAGAGAAGCAGCAGAGTGTAAGAGAGAAAAACGCAGCGTGAAGGGAAAGTGAGTGGGAGTAAGGTGCACAGGAGGGGGGTGGTAGAGAAAGGAGCAGACAGCAGGGGGGGGGGGGGGAAGGAGAGTTGCCAGGGGAAAGACAGACAGGAAAGAAAACAAGGGAAAGACAGGAAAGAAAGGAAACAGGATGGAGAGTTAAAAAGCTGAAAAGCGTGCAGGCTTGTGTTAGACACACAGGGGTTATTGTGTTTCAGGAGGTCAGATAGAGAGGCCTCTCCAGGGTAGAGCCTCTGGGATGTACCGCTGCTTCTCCTCTTCACTCCCCACCCCCCCTCTGTCATCCATGCCCGACTCTCTTTAGTCCTATTTCTGCGGTCGAGTACGTTACCCTCCACCGGTTCGAGGCTCACCTGTGCCGTTGCCGCTGAGGACCTGCAGGTGGGGAAAGTGCTGGATGTGCAAGGGGGAGCAGGCCACGGTGAGTAGAGCCGTTAGGTTTGCGTAGGATGTGTCGGCGGGAAGACTCAGAGCTCTGCGCTGGAAATGAACACTGGGCTGATGCCTGAAACCTTCAGGGGCAACAGAAAGAGAGGCGTCAGGAAAACATGGACATGTTGACTGAACACCAAGTGCATCAGTTAGGCTGTTTGTGATTTGCTATTGGAGACAAGTACATCAAGGAAATATAAACCGCAAGTTCTCCATCTACACTTAAGAATCAAAGGTTGTATCGGTCAAAAGCTCACTCATAGTATGTGCATTATATATGTACCAAAAAGGTCAGTATGCAATATGGATTAATGATTAGAACATTGGTAAACCTAATCATTAGAGAAATAAATAAAATGTACTTTGAACTAAATGCAAAAGGCCAGAATTGTGAGTATAAATTATATCAAACAAAGAACACTTTATAGAAGGTTTCTGATTTTAATTCAATGGAGAAAGTCAGGAGGTTTTTCTCCTGACAGAATCAGTCCATCTTGCAGAGTGATGTTTTACAAGCCAATTTTCTACTCCTTGTCTTGGCCTAATGCCTTTTTATACATTTGGCCATGAAATTAGGCTTAATGGAGGCAACTGTGGACCAATACAGAAGAGATAATGCCTTGCTCGACTGTTCTTTCAGCAGCGTGATGCTTCCTTCTGATATTCTGCTGTGCAATTAATAGCTGCCTTTACACTTCTCCCTATCTAAACTCTGTCTTCCTTGAACACATTTGACATAAAGAGGAATAAACAGTGAAAACTGCATGTAGCCGGACTCAGCAAGGTGATGTCATTGTGGTCTGACTGTACCGAGTGCACATTCCTGAGCAGTGAGGCACACATCCAGCTGTGTGAGGGCTCAATCTGTTTCTAGTCGACATACATGTTGGCTCTGCAGTATAAGTTAACCATCATATTAAACGTTCATGTGTCTGTCTGAGTTCTTTAAGTTCAGGTGTGAATGTTATTGCTCTCTGAGGATCTGTTTTTGTGAAAGGAAATGACCCCAGTTTCTATTCTTTGTGTGTTCCCTTCCTCAACTCTCCTTGTTGTTTTGTTTCCCTCCACTTTCCTCTCATCTGTTCCTCCTTCTGTTGGACACTGCGCTGCCCATCCCCCTTTCTCCCTTATTCTCTCCAACTGCTCCACTTTCCAGCACATACTGTATCATCCTCTTCCTCCTCTTTTATTCTCTGTCCTCGCGCCACATGCCAAGGTTTATCACTCCCCCGGGCAGACAAGTTCACATCATCGTGACAAACAAAGTGTGTCGGACAGAGGGCAGAAACTACAGTCCACTCAGGCACGTGCGGAGTGAACTCAGGAGGTTTACATGTCAATGGTGTCTGAGAAGTCTTTCTTTTAGCCAGACAAAACAGCTGACACGTAAAATTACTCCCTTGTCGGTCACAGACAGACAAAAGACCCCAGCAGACAAAGAGGCCATATTGATTTTGCCAGAGTGAGAAAGCCTTATCTAATATAATTACACACACCTCAACAAAGGGGCTGACTAACAAAGACAGACTCATGATTTATATCTGTGCTTGAGTGGAGAGAGGAGGGTCTTTTTTTATTCAACAGTAGGCCATTTAATGCATAGGCGGGGCTAATTATGTTCAGTTCTTTATACAGAACAAAGCTGTGAATTGAGTGAGTCTATTTTCATTATTAAATATGGGTGAAAATCTAACTCTTTTTGTTTACCCAAAATGACTTGCCGTAGGTGCCTTGTCAGCAGCTTGATGCATGCAAACATAAAACATAATATAAGAATATATTTAGATATTTTGTTCTTCCTGTCTTGAATCTCAAGTATATAACTAGTGGTGTACCAAACCTTATTTAGAGTGTACTAAAGTGATTCATGTCTTAATGATAAACAACTTTGAATGCACAAAAATATTTAATTTGGCAAAAAAATGACATTGGAAGTTCAATTTTTATTGTAAAAAGCTGTCGGCAAAACATTCACACCTCAAAGTCCTTCTTAAAGCCGTTTAATCCCCTAAAGTTTGCCCAGCTTTCATGGAATTGTAGATGTTATAATATTAGTATTTCTGAGAATTAAAAGTCTTCTGGCCAATGTTTACATACTATGTAAGGAAGTTAAGCTCAGTTCATCTGCAGAGAAAGATGGATCAAAAGACCTCGAGAGGAATTGTGTTGACACAGTGGGAAATATGTTTACACCAATCTGCAACAAAAAGTTTAGCTAAATACACACAGATAACACACACACTGCGTTTACCTTGTACGCCTGAAACAATCTCTACAACATCTTCATACACCATCAGAGTCGCAGCTCTTTCTGGTAGCAGGTCCAGGCTGATGGACGAAAATACTGAAACACAAATAAAAACCACACTCCACATTTACACAAAGAATAAATCTACAATCAGATAAGAAGCAAACGGCAGCAATCTGCCTGGCCACTTTACTGATCGCTATGACACAAAACAAGTCATAAAAACATCTTAATACATTTTTAATGGTCCTGCTTTCATCCTGTCTGCTGTGCAGGACTTAAGTCTGACCCAGCAAACTGCACTTCTCTCCTCTTCCTTCCTTCCTTTCACTTTGCATTGTTCGGAGCTGGTAAGCGTGATAATCCAATTGGCTGCCGTTCCGTTGGCTCATAATATTAGCCCCCATCCAGTCCGCCTCCCCAAAGCAACACACACACACACACACACACACACACACACACACACACACACACACACACACACACACACACACACACACACACACACACACACACACACACACACACACACACACACACACACACACACACACACACACACACACACACACACACACACCCTCTTGG